>NC_089536.1:3807534-4166284 GCF_963924715.1 Thunnus thynnus | reverse complement strand
GTCATACCTGTCTATCAAAGAGTATATGTGCACAAGATGCATGTGTCGGTGTTGTGTTTGCCTGCCAGAAACTGTCATAAATGGACTTTTATTTCGTTTTAAGCCACATTTTTATGATAAACTTTATAGATCTTGGTTGTTTTTAATGATATTTTTTCACCGGATGAAGGATTTTAGTCATTGGTCGTCTGGATCTTAAGTTATCAGACAAAACAAGCTGAGCAAACGTTAGCAGCAGCTCAGCTAGCAGCCTTTCCCAAAGTCTGGTGCTCGCCGCCCATCGTCAGAGAAACTTTTTTTTTTTTTGCGTGAAACTGCTTTATTCAGTATTGTTACCGGTTTTAATGCCTGTGTATGTTTGTTTTTGGAGAGGAGGAGACCTCTGCGGATAGTTCGGCTCCCGGTAAAAACATCCTGAACGATGAACACTGCAGTAATCATAACCCAAAGAAGCTGGTTGTTTAACAATGAAGACAACAACTCCCATGATCCCACATTACTTCACACCTTCATCCCACCCAGTCTTTTGTTATTGTGTATTTGTGTATTGTTATGGAGGCTGAAATTACGCACTGTGCATCTAACAATCTTGGTTAAAGACAAGATGAATGAGAGGATAGAAGAATAATCGCTAGAGGATAAAATTACACCATAATGACCAAACTGACCTCATGTATTTCAGCATCAAGAAAATCCTCTAATTTTTAGCTGTAAATGTGTTGTGTAAAGTGACTCTTGCTGCTTGTGATGATCATCTCGTGCCTGCATGTTCGGTGTCAGTGTCAGACTTCCATAAATGGAAGAAAACAAGACTCTCTTCTTCAGATAACATTGATCGCTACACAGATAGTTAGATCATTTCTCCTACACAGCACTACTATTCGTGTTATATTAGAGCTGCAACAATTAGTCGATTAATTGATTAGTTGCTGGAGTGAATTGTAGTTACCTCAGGAGTAGTTAACGTCTACCTCGACATTTTTATGTTCACAGTCTTGTACCTTCGACTTTTTATCAAAGAACATAATATTTGCTAATGTAGTTGTTCATCTTTTGCACTGATGATTCAACCAGGAGAGTTTCCTGTTCATCCAAGTGGCAGAAAAGCTCAAACTGAGTCATGTAACGTCTCTGGGGGAAAATGAATGAGACTATTACTTCTGAAACCAAGGACACCTGGAATAGATCCTTCTGCAATCTATATGTCTGCTAATGTCAGCTAGTCGTAAACTAGTAGATTATAACTTTGCACCAAAGATGGTCTTTTTAATCTGATATCTGTGCTGGATGTGCTGCTTTCAGGTCACATGACTTCCTCAAATATCTGGACATGTGTTCCCAACTTTGAGAAATGTGAACCAATCAGGAGCAAGACTTTTATTGATTATAGCCAGCAAAAAGCAGCAGGAAGTTAAAAGACAAAACAGGAAGTGGAACAAATTAATACATGGGCGGGTCACATGATGTCAATAATATGAAGTCTGGAAGTAAAAGATGTAGTCGGTTAGCCATGTAACCAGCCCAACAGCCAGTTAACCAGCTCATCTGTAGCCCAGCCAGCAGCTACAAACATCCATCCAGGCCGTGATTCATCCAGCTCATCAGTCACTCAACTGGAGGCTCTTCAGCCCGCCAAGCAGACGGTCTAATCACTCTGTCCTCCCAGCTGCCAGCTGTATCAGGCCCCTCGCCGGTCACCGAGCCAGCAAACAAGCCGGCTAATTAGAAAGTGTACCAACAACCCGGCTCAACGGCCCGTCCTCCAGCCGGCCTGCAGGCGGCGAGCTAATCAGCCGCCGCAGCCAGCCAGTTAATGTAAAACAGTGTTGTCCCTGTCGATTTCGAGAGCTCGAGTTCCCCCCCTGAGGCCTGAATTATGGGCTGTTGGAGGTTAACAAGAAACAACTGAGCAAACAACCCCTCCTCTCTCCTCCCGTCCACCTCCTCACTTCATTACCTGCCTAGTCTTCCTTACTCCTCTTCCACTGCCTCCGTCTCCTCCAGCTTCTAATTTATGAGCGCCGACTCTGAGCCTCACGTTCTCTCTGTTCCCTAAGCGTCCTCCTCTGAGATAAAACATGGCCTCTGGCTTCTTCTGCATGTTCCAGGTGAAATAAATTGACTCAGCTGCAGCCCCTCTGCTCCTGTTTTCCCGCTCCGCTCTCGAAGCGACGCGGATCCCTCGAACACTTTCCAGTTTATCATCCTATCCCAGAGATGAGAACTAACGAAGCACTCTCACCCCGAGAGCTGCGCCTAATGTTAGTTGGTGGTTTGATGGAGACACTAACCTGAAGCTTTGAGGTCACGGGTTTGGTTTCAGCAACATTAAATCCCCACCACCACCACCACCACCCGACTCCCACTGAAATGTGAATAAAGTGCTGCTGTGTGTGTGGTTGTATCTGAATGTGAGCAGCCTGTTTAACATATCATCATATATACTGTGACAGTATATCAGGATTATCTTCATTATAAAAAGCAGTTTATCATGTTGGTCTCATGTCAATCAATAGAAAATTAATCGTTGATAATTTTGATAATCTATTAGTTGTTTGAAGTCATTATTTGATTATTTCCCCTCATAATCAGTCTCTATACTAAACTTCTCAACTATAAATCTACTTTTCATTCATAAATACCTCATCAGTCATTAATAAAATGGAGATTAATCCTTAATGTAGCTTTAATTAATTCAGAGAAATGAGAGAGTTGGTTTTACATGATTTGTTTATAGAGAACATTATAATATGGTCTCAACAGGAGAATATAACAGCTGTAATGATTTCATCGAATGTTATTGAAGTTGAAGAATGCAGCAACTTTTTGAACAGTGATTTTTGAATTTGTGAATAAATAACAGGTCAAATTTAACCCAGAACGTTCACATTACGTTACATTTTTGAATATTTTGGGTCCCTTTCAGAAAAGTCAGACAATTTCTGGCTTTGTGAAAAGTATTTGTTTAGTGTTTTTACTGCTCTCAGATGTAAAAACTGGTTAAATTTGACCTGAACAGTATGTAAAGAGTTAAGAAAAACTACCAGAATTCTCTGATTCCAGCTTCTCAAAGTGAATATTTTCAGATTTCTTTAGTCTTCTGTGACAGCGAACCTTTTATGACACACTTCACTCTAAGTGAATTTTTTTGTGTATATAGTTCACCTAAAAAAAAACCCTCACAGTGGATTTGGATATATTTACTGAAGAAGAATCAATTATTTGATTCACAAAGATTCTCACCACTAGTTTCTGGTCTTTTCATTGGATTTGTTTACTTTAAGAAAATACAGAGAATCACAAAACTTATATTAGATACTTTGATTTGATGCTTCATAACTTCTCATTTAAACATCACAGAATGACTTAAATTGAAGACGACACTCATATAAGCATAAATTACATAATTTTTTTAATCTCAAAGAAAATATTTGATATTGAATTCATCAGAGTTGCAGCGATTAGTCGATTGACAAAGTTAATCTGCAACTATTTTGTTAATCAAATAATCATTTTAGTCATTTTTTAAAGTAATTATGCCAACAAATTGCTGCTTGTGGCTTCTCAGATGTGATGATTTAATGCTTTTCTTTGTCCTACATGATAGTAAAGTGAATATATTTGGGTTCAGGACAGTTGGTGGGACAAAACAAGACATTTAAAGACGGAGCCTCTGACTGAGAAATTATAAATTTCCCCAGTTTATACATATTTTATAGACAAAGCGATTAATCAAGAACATAATCAGCAGATTAATTGATAGTATGAATTATAAAACTCTTTAAATTTTACATTTCCTGGTTCTTGCACTTCTTGTCCACAAGTAAACCAAATTTCAGGTTGATATGTAAAAGAACTAAGTGCATCTAGGCGTCCTTTTGTATGCCAAACTACTCCAAAATGGCTAAAATGTGTTTTTAAATTGTTCGAGGGTTGAATGAATGAAGCAGGAACCTGGAGGAGAAGGAGGATGGTTTTGGTTTGTTAATTATCAAAACAGTTCACTTGAGTTTATGAAAAACTGGTGTTGAGGATGTGTGAAGGTTTCACCTGGCTGCTAATCTGCATGTTTAAAAATAGAACGCAGAGAGAGAAAGAAAGAGAGGACGACAGGATGATAGATGGAGGGAAGCAGACGGCGAGAAATGAAAAGAAAGTTTAGTGATTGCCAGGTCCTGATGAGCTCTCATCAATCTTATCAACACACACACACACACACACACACACACACACACACACTTACCTTGGTCACTTTTGGGGAAATTACTTAGACTTACATTAATTTCCTGGAGACTAAGCTTAACCCTTACCATAACCACTACTAGCCTAACTTAACCTTAACCTAACCCTAAACTTAACCACTGACCCAAAGATCAGCTTTTTACCTATTTGGGACACGGCTTTTGTCCCCAACCGTACAAGCCGTTAAATTAACTGAGCGTTCCTGAGCACAGCCCCGAAATAAACACACATTCACTGACTGAAGCGTCTCACACGAAGGCTCTGGAGCACCAACCTGCGGATACACAGAGACACGACGGATCCATCTTACCAGCCTGCACGGCGGCTAGCAGCTAGTTAGCATGGCTAGCATCATTAGCATAGCCGTGCTGTGCTGTGTGTAGCCAATAGGCTGTATAAAAATATGGTGTAGCTGTGGTATTTCTGGTTTAATATAACCATGCTGGGCAGGTGACAGGTGAGTTTATGGTGTTTGTCTGCTCTGAAAGACGTCACGAAAATTGCAGATGAACATTTAATACACAGGAATATAGAAACTACCGCTAACTCCTGTAACACATTAGCCACAATTTTGCATATTGACCATCAACAGTCCAACCATGTACCAGGTCTTGACATAGTTTTGTTTTTGGAATAGTTAGCTGAATTTGCTATATTGATTATGTAATAATGCTCCCCATTCTATTTAAAGTTATAATCCAGAAAATAAGCAACTGTTTGCTAACAAGTTCAACATATAAACTTAAAAGCTGATATCACTACTTGTTTCTGGTGAAAATGTTCATGTATTAAAGAAACCTTGACTGTTCTCCAAACCTTGTCTATGTATTGTAGATTTATCCTGAAGAATGCTGATTATGTAAATCATTGCTCCTGAATACATGTCAAACTGGGGCCTAAAAAGTTGGACATTTTGCACAATAGCCTTCAAATGATTTTCAGAAAAAGACTCTAAAGAAGAGGTAACAGCATCAATCAGTAAGAACAGAAGATGTCATCTCTATTTTTTAAATCAAAACAACTAGCTAGCTGTTAGCTGCCACTGTTACCAACAAACTGCACTGAGGAAGCTCACAGAAGAGTTATTCTGTGAAGACGAGAAGAGAAGTTAAGGGGTCTTTGTTGGTGGTATTCGCTCTGTCTCGCTCCCTCCATGAACTGGTGTGATGGCGGTGTTACCAACGTTTGCGGCGGCCTCTCCTAGTTCTGACTATGCAGCGTCTTTGTCCATGTCTACGATCGTGTCATCAGTGCAAGAGAAATATGTCTATGATCCTCAGTTTCTTTTGGACATAACAAAGACTTTTTGCTGTGAGAAATACTGGCTGGGAGCTAAATCAGCTGATGGCGCTTGGTCTTCTATGCCCAGTGGACCCAAAGGAGACCACGACCTTGTCCGGAGCTGCACCGGAGAGGAAACATCGAAAATGGTTTGACAGGATCGAAGTGGGGTAAGCTAGGCTAACTGTTAACCTCTACAAACCGGCAGTTCACACAATCATGTTGCCTGATGTTCTCTGGACAGTAAAATGGCTTATATAACTCCCTCATCAGTGCAGGTCAATTGCAAGAGCGTCTACATCCAACTGAGACATGTACTTTTCTCTCTAAATGCACTTTAATGCACTGTGCTGCTAACTGCTCCTTCTTTTTGGGCTTTTTCTCTTGGGATTTTTATGTTTTTATCACTTTTTTTAATGGGAATTTTTAGAAATACAATATATCTTCATCCTTTCTGTTGCTGTTGCACTGCTGTGGGCCAAGAGGAACAGAAAATGACAATAAACTGAATCTTGAATCTTGTGTAGGACAGACTTCAGACAGGCAAAAAATTATCACTGTGAACCCATAAAAACACACACAGGTGAATGACACAATCATACAGGTGCTTACAGTGTCTCACACACACACACACACACACACACACACACACGGTCTCCTTCTTTGACGGTCCATTAAAGCTCATACCCGGTGTGACGACATGGGAGGCGAGGCTATCTATTCCGCTCTCACAGTGTTGGTGGAAGTTAATGATGAGATACTGGCGTGACACGATCCGCCGTTCTGCTGGGGCTCCGATGAGGGATGAAGGGATGAAGGAGGAGGAGGAGGAGGAAGGAAAGAAAGATAACATCCAACACTATGAGCTTGGCAAATTTATCACCAGAGTTAGAGCCTTCACTTCTCAGAAGCGACTAGAAAAACAGATCCAGCTATGTTTTGGTCCATTAGGAAACAAGAGTCGTGTGTCGACTGAAGCGTTTGGCAGCAAACAGTCACAGCTGATGTCAGAGCTGCTGGTTTGTCAGATCTCTGTGTGGTCCAGCAGGAAGGACTCACCTGTGTTCTTCTGCAGTTCAGAAAATACAATTTTCCTTAATTACAGATAGATTTTATGACCAATAGCATATTTGTCATCTATAGATTCTCTCCCTGAACTAACGATTCTTGCTATTATCACTTTTATCTGTGTGTTATTTTGTCAATTAATTTCTTAAATGTCAGAATTTTTTTTTAAAAATTAAAAATTGTTTCTGAGAGCCCAAGGAGACGTCTTGAAATTATTTGTTTTGTTCTTCTAATGTTCCCCAGCCCCAAAGTTTTTAGTTTATAATGATATAAAAACAAAGAAAAGCAGCAAATCCTTAAATCTGAGAAGCTGGAACGAGATAATGTCTGAAATTTTTGCTTGTAAAATCTTAAAATGATTATTAACAAAGGAGTCGATGGCCAATTTTTGGTCAATCAACTGCTCGATTGATCAGCAAATCGTGTCAATCGCACTGCTGCTTTTAATTATAGAAGCACTAATATATACAGTTTCTTTGTCAATGTCTTCAAATCCAGTGTTTTGAAGACACTGAAGCACCACAGCAGTCTTCATGTTATTTTACATAAACAAATCTGCTGATTTTCTCAGTTTTATTTCTATCTTTGGGTTTTGATAAGACATTTAAAGATGTATATTCTGACATTTTACAGTCTCAACAAATCTAACTTAACCCAAAAAATAACTGACAGATCAATTGATGATGAAAATAAATCATCTGCTTTAAATGCAGAACAATTATATGCGATCATTCAGTTTTAAGCAGCAGCATCCTTCACCGGACATACGTCAGTCTGTAAAATCAGACTCAAACACTCGAGGAAAAGTGTGATATTTTAATATTCGGAGACATTTATTGCCTTCTAACCCCCCGACGGCTCACTTTGCAGAGGATCTCAAACTTTTGTCTCACTTCATCTGATCAGTTTGTCTCCTGAGAGTCTCCGGTCCAAAGTCTTCAGGATTTATTTTCTGATTAGGGAGCTTCCTCGCTGACGTCTTTCACTGAGACGAAGGAAAAGTGGTTATAAAAGAAAAGAAAAGAAAAGAAAAGAAAAGAAAAGACAGGAACTCTTTTCATCTTAATATAGTTTAAACTGGGGGTGACACATCCTCTTGTGGTTGTTTCTTTTAAAATATAACCACGATTTTTAAAACCTTTTATAGACTAAACAAATGATTAGTGAAAATAATCATTAGTTTCAGCCCTAATTTGAAAGAAAATGTGCTTCATGGAGCCCTGAGAGTTAAAAGATAAGAAGTCGGGATAAAAAGAGACACAGATTGGAGAGATAGAAATAGAACAAAATTCTTCTGCTGTAATTACCTCTTCAACATGAACCACGTTCCTCTGGGCTTTTGTTTCACCTTCTCACCTCCACATATCCCTTTGTTAACATACAATACACCGGCTTACTTTAATCAACAGTGGTATAATTAACGCTTGCGCAGAGCAAACAAAGCTAATCCATTACTTATCTTCTTCTAGGAAATCATGTTTATTAATAGAGGAGTGATAGTGACTGGCTGGCCTCTGCAGTCCTTCCCCTGTGTTTGTACTGACGTCTCATTACTCAGCTCCATCAAACAGAGATGTTGGAGATTAATGAGACCCGCACGCAAATATCAGACAGTCAAGAGATTTAAGGAGTTTTGTCCGATAATGAGTTCATCCTCTCATATGTGTCAGAGTCAAACCATTGCACAGGAAGTGCTCGTTTCATACGTGATATTATTGTTTTATCTACAGTTTTCCTCCCTGGAAGAAGTTATTTGTTTGTTTTACGGCCATTTATGTTCCAGCTCATGAAACAGTGTTTGTGTGTCTTCAGGATGAGACGAGGAGCCTCAGGGAGTTCAATCTTAAGCTCTAAAGATCTAAAAGATATTTGAAGTTCATAGGAGGATATATTTTTGTTTTGACATTTGAGGAGGGCTCAGGTGGGTCTGAAAATTGTGATGATACTTAAAAGGGACGTATTCTTCACATCTCCAGGTCTGTATTTATATTCTGGGGCTCTACTGGAATACATTTGCATGATTTATAGTTAAAAACTCCTTATTTATCTTCTACCGGCCCTTTATGCAGCCCCTCAGTTCAGCCTCTGTCTGAAACAGGCCGTTTTAGCTCCTGTCTCTTTAAGGCCCAGCGGCAGATCAGATCACATCATCACACGTTTATCTGCATTGTTTTTGTTCATGAACTGTGTATCCAGATATGTATTGAATCATCTGAGAGGCAGAGTTCACCTGCTCAGGTCAAACACCATTCATACGCCATGTCCAGCACGTAAACTAGTATTTATAAAAACAGGATCCAGAACCATATGATGAGATCTAAATTTAAAAAAAAGTTGGTTGTATGGTTTTTACGTGTCCACACAGCGATCTACAAAATGCCAAGGCGCATTTATGAACTTAATAACGATCACTTAATATACTTTTCATTTTATCCTTAACTGTGACCGTAAGCGTTTGACACTACAAACACATCACTGATTACATTTCTGACGTTTAAAATGACGATGAGATACCTGCTGATGAAGATTACACGTCTATGTGATGTATTAAAGATTACGGACGCTGTAAATGTCCGCAGTCGTGCATAATCACAGCTGTTCTGGCTCTTGGACGACCTCGCTGGTGCAACACAAATCGGTGAAACTGCACTCAATGACTGACATGATTCTGCTTCATATATTGTATTTCTGTTTCTGTGCGTAGACACTAGGGGTGCGTCCGAATACAAATACGTTATTCGGCAAAGCACAAATAGTGGGTTTTATTCGAATATTTGTTTCATACAAATATTTTAAAAATTATTTGTTTTTGGGAAGTTCCCCTTCTCCTTTCCACAAAGTTAGGTTGTAAAAAATAGGCAATAAATGAAAAGTGCAAAGCAAGAATCACCTTTGAAGTTCTTCTACATGTTACACGCTGTGCTGTCTCAGTGTTATGGGTGTATAAATAAGTAAAGGTCTGTCTGCAATGAGTTGATGAATAAAGTTTTAGCTCAGTAGGGGGGTGGGGGGAGGCTCCTTCATAAGGTATTTTATTCATGAACACTTATTGTAACATTTTAATTTTCTAAATTAAACAAAAAACAAAAACAGGATTTTTAAGCCTCTTTCCACTTTTATTCGAATACAAATACAAATAATTTTGCTGCCTCAACAAATACAGATACAAATACAAATACTGGACTCTCTGCACATCCCTAGTAGACACACAGTTTTAGTCATGAATCTGCACAGTTTTATGCATGTGGCCCCTGCTTGTGATTATCATTTGTATAAATAAATGATTAACAGAGGACAGGAAATACAAATATTGAACTCTTTTCCTTTTGTCTTTTTGTGAATCTGAATTAGTTCTCAGTACAGAACAAATACTAAACAACAGGTTTACATTTAAAATAAATGATAAAAAAGACTGAATCCTCTTTAAGCACCAGTAAAGCTGTAGAATAAGATTTTTTTTTAACTTTTGTAAGTCTGTCTTCTGGGCAGTAAAATAATGTACAAGGTTACCATGGTAACCCTATGACCCACCACACAGCGTCACTCACACTGCAGCAGAGCTCTTGTTTTAAAGTGGCTTCATATCTCTCGTTTCCAGCAGTTTCTTTTTTTTTTTTCTTGGCCCCAAATTGTTTTTAAATGCACTGTCTCTTCTTTTTATTGCTTTTTTAATACTCTATCTGTGAGCCTGTATTCTATTTGTCGTTTTGCCCTGATGAATCACATTATTCCTGCTACTGCCGGGACCTAATTTCCCTACGGGGATCACTAAGGTTTCATCTCATCTACAGAGTGAAGCTGCCGCAGTCCTGCGCTGGTTTTTACGGTTCTGCTGATCAAGATGCTCGTCCACATATTCGGTAATTGCCAGATTTATAATCTCAGCAGGATTAACCCTTTAAACGCTCTGCTGTTCCAGCTTGTTTTACTCTCCCTTTATTTACAGGCTCTTATCATGGTGTCAGCTTGTGTTAACTACACATGTCATATGTTGTTATTCTCAGGATAAGTTCGGCTACACAGAAACGCCATCAGTTGACATGTCAGTGATACTATCTGCGTTTCAACACTACACACACACACACACACATAAAAACCAACCAAACAAAGGAAATTACACCATGACAGAGCTATGGAACCTCAATATCTCATATTACAATCACCAGGGGAACATAAAATCAGAAATGCATGTCCAGGACTTGTTTCCTGTTGATATAAGTGCCTTTCACTGTAAACCTATAAGGCTTACTTTCCAAAAATGTAATAAACTGGCTCCATATTTCCAAAGAAGTGTTTATTTTCTATCCCTTTTGCAGCAAATAGTTTGTGGTTTACAGTTGAGATTCAATAGCATGTTTGGCCTGCAAAAGACTGAGTGTCACCATTTTCTTCTGTGCTGTTGACAGTCTTCATTTCTTCGAAAACTGTTCAAGAATACAGAAACGTGGGAGGAAACTGCCAGAATAATTGTAGTAATAATAATAATAATAATAATAATTGATGTCTATGGCATAAACCCACTGAACTCAACTTGCTCGGCAACAAACAGTAAACAAAGTTGGAGACTAGCTGGTGAAGAAAGAGGAGCGTCTAGCATTTAAAGAGCCAGATATCTGTCTGGTTAGTTCGGTTTACAATCTCTCAAGGTTTGGTTCTGAACATGAGATTTGTTGACAGTAAGAAAAATAAAGAATAATACCCTCAATTAGCCAAAAGATATTAATGCAGCATTAAAATGAACTTTTATTTCTCAGTAACCACTATAAATTCAGTCACATCTTCATTCTAGATGTGCCAAGTTACTAGGGATGTGCAGAGGGCCCAGTATTTGTATTTGTATTTGTTGAGGCAGCAAAATTATTTGTATTTGTATTCAAATTCAAAGTGGAAAGATGTTTAAAAATCCTGTTTTTGTTTTTATTAAGCTTTTTCGAAAATTAAAGTGTAACAATAAGTGTTCATCAAGCGTTCCTTTGGGGGCACTTCATTTGTGTCAGTAGTTCAGCTTTATCTCCAGGAGTGACGTCCAAATTAGGAAATGTGCGTCATGTAGCAGATGGATGTGACTCCCCTCGTTGAGACCTGCTGATAGATGTAACAGCGGAGCAGAGGAGAGACACTGAGATGTTTTTTTTTTTCTTCCCGAAAATAAATAATGTTTAAAATATTTGTATGAAACAAATATTTGTAAAAAACCCACTATTTGTGCTTTGCTGAATAATGTATTTGTATTCGGGCACATCCCTACGCGTTACCCAGAATCCTGAGGTCAAAATGACCTCCACTGACATGGTGAGAATACTCCCCTTGCTGCTGTGTCCCCTCTATATTTTTATTTATAGAGGAGAATGAGAGCGGTGGATTAGTGCCGCTGTATCTAAGCAGCCATTTTACAGGAGGAAAAACAGTGGGAAGCAATTATACAGAATAAACCAGACTGCCCAAGTAATAATTACTCCACATCCCAGGACATGAGACAGACCAGCCATCCAGGTCTGAAGCAAATGAACTGGGAGAGAAAAGCAGCTGAGCTGAATTTCAATCGTATAATTTCCCACGACATGAAGGACCCAAACACACCGGTGTTGAATGAGAGCTGCTGGTGATTAAATATTATTTAAGACAGTGTTTCCCATCTCCGGACCTCACGACCCCAACGACCCCTCTCGGTTTTCAGTCCAGCGCTCTAATCATAGAGTGATTAATACCTGAGATGGCAGGTGAATGAAATGAACTGCACAGAGCTAAAAAACCCCAGCAGCATCCTGGGAAACAGATTGAACATCTGCTGTGCTTTCATCACGTCGCAGATTTGCAACTGTTTAACCGATTACAGAGAACAAAAACCTGATGAAACAACTGATATTCCTCAGCAGCGTGCCTGTGTTTCAATTCAACGCCAGGACAGAAAATAAACTACATTATTGTATTTTTTGTGTTTATTTTTCCTCTGGCTGATTTAATAAGCAGTTCACTGCATTAAAAAGGAATTAACATGGATGCTTGATATCTATCTGTTCTATCTAAAAACTGGATAATCCACACAGCACTTTGTCAATACTTCGTGCAGAAAGTATGAAAACTGTTATGAAAGTTATGTGTTGCTGTTGCCGAGAAGATAAAATAAAATCCAGGAAGTAAAAAGGTCTTCATCTGTCCACTCAGTTCCCAGATATTCCGATCCGATTCTGGACCTGAATCAGACCAGGCCCAAAAGTTATCCAGTCTAATCAGGTCAGGCAGGAAACCCCATTCACTATTTCCCATAGACAATGTATACAGGAGTCACAGTTTGAGCTCTTCTACAGTTTGGATCCACATGACACTCTCAAGGTTAAATAATCAGTAAAAAAAAAGACAAATGTGTTGGAAAATATCTCTATAATAATATATCTATAATAGTTGAAGGTACCAGACTGGGAACATGAAGATGTCCAGGTAGACGTTAACTACTGCTCCCAGCATCAAGTCAATTTTATTTCCCAGTATCACAAATGTGCCTCAGGGGGCTTCAAGATCTGTACAGCAACACAGCATCTTCTATCCCTAGACCCTCGATTCCCCTTGAAGAAGGAAAAACTCCCCAAAAGAACCTTTAATGGGGGAAAAAACATAGAAGAAACCTCAAGAAGAGCAACAGCCCAGATGGCAAAACTGCTGTGGCCCAGATCCGGCCCGTACCCGACACTTTCATCCAGCCAACATACCGCATGGAATGATGTTTCCAAGATCTGGACCACAAGTATGTCACCCAAGAACAAACCAGATAAAGAGAGAACCGCGTCTTTACCACAAAAGGCCCACGTTTGATTTGGGATATTTGGGCCATTTCAGGCTTACATCCATTTTGTCAGGACCAGAAGAAGAGGACCAGCATCTTCGCCTGAAGTGGCCCAGTTCTATATGCTGTCTGGAAGAGGAGCGACCCCAGACAGGAAATAGACCCTATGTGTGTAGAATAGACCAAGAAAGCAAAATTACAAGAATACAGCATGGATGAAATCAGGATCTGAACCACCAGACGTCCATCACCGACAATTTCAGCAAGAAATTTCTGAGCTTAAAGTTCTGTAACGGGCGCCGCAACCGGCGAGTGGAAGCAAAAGATTAAGATGTTGAGAAAACTGAAAACACAATCTGCAGCGTCAGTCAGTTCACTTTTAAATCAACAATTTTGATAATCTATTAGTCGTACAGTTAAGTACATTTTCAAGCAAAAAATGCACAACTTCCAGTTTTTTATTTGTACATTTTCTGGCTGTCTTCACCTGCTGCTCGTTACCTCATCAGCCCCAGAAGCTTATATACATTCGTGTTTTTACTGCTGCTGCTTCGTACACAAACCTCTGACAATCTGAAGCCGACACCTTAAACTCTTGGAACTTGTGACGGACATTTTCCAACATTTTATAGACCGAACAATTAATCAAGAGAATGATATGTAGATTATTTTCAGATTTAAATTAGATTATTTGCTTCTGAATTTCATGTGTCTCACTGATAAACACATACACTGTTTTTTTTCCTCACATAGCAAGAGGAGAAACATTGTGAAAACCAGCACATATATTTGCATATTATGCATTCTTTAACTACTTTATTCATCGCCTCAGGTCATGTGTGAGCACATGTGCAGGCGTGTGTGTGTATGAGTGTGTTTTAAGACCAGCAGTGCAGCATCTTGACGCCTCGGGCAGCGTTAAGAATATGATCAATGATTCACTACCTGCAATTAGTTTTAAAAGTGTCAATGCTTCAGAAACAGCTGGTATGTTGACTAATGATGCACATGCAGTCTTATCAATAAGAATAATTATGTGATACAGATTTTTTTTTTGTATTTGTACCTTTCAGGGATAATGAAACAGAGCGATGTTCATGTGAGATCATTTTACCTGGTGGAATCTGTGTTCAACCACATACGGATCATTTTATTGTAAAAACAGGATGTTTAGTGCTTTGGACTGATTATAAAAACACCACCTGCCTTCGTTACAGACACAGCTGCTGCTGCTGCACAGTTACTCCGATCGATGTGGTTTCTATTAGTACATCTGCAGTATGCAACACAAATATATAAAAGAACTGAACTGAGTTAGTTTATGAAGTCAGCTCCCCTTCCTGATCGCACCGCTGCCTTTGAGGGAAAATTTAGCAGAATTGGCCACTAAACAATTAGGTTTATGACGTTTAGATCACAGGAATGAATGAATATCCCGGACGAGACAGAAGTCTGGAGATAAAGGACGCAACATAATGCTGGTGCAAGAATTTACATTTACTGTTTAGGAGCAGATTGATCACAAAGAGGCTAAATAACTGATTTTATATCCTGTTCTGATGTCGGATGTTAAACGTGGTCAAAGGTCCAAAACTTGAGGTGAACATATGTAGAAATGCTGCCTGCAAGTCAAAAGTCAGGGCTTCAAACCTGTTCTGAACGCTTCATTTGCAACTGATGTCGGCTCGTCACACATGCTCATAAACTGCCGTCTGTCTGTAGCCTCGGTTGCTAGGGTGGTTGCTAAGGTGTTTCCATGTGTTGTCCACTCTCATATTTCAGATCTGATTCAGCTCCAACATGTATGGATGGATTTGAAGTTGACATTTGGAGTAAAAAAAGGTGAAAAAGAAGTGAAATCCTGCTACTATAGTTTGTTTACGTAGCCTCTGGAGCCGGAGCTTCCTGAAGCTGACCAATCAGAACAGAGTGGGTTCATCAGGAGGCGGGGCCTTAAAGAGACAGGAGCTAAAACGGCCTGTTTCAGACAGAGGCTGAACTGAGGGGCTGCATAAAGGACCAGTAGAGGATAAATAAGGAGTTTTTAACTGGAAATCATGCAAATATATTCCAGTAGAGCCCCAGAATATAAATATAAAGCTGGAAATGTGCAGAATGTCCTCTTTAATGAGCATTGAATTTTACTAATTGTAGAATCACTCAGATTAAACACCTCTTTGGAGGGGCTTCCCCTCTGCCCCCTCCAGGAAAAACACGCCCTGATCTTGCGTTTTATTTCCCGCGGTGGCGCTGAGTGTCCACCGCACCGCCCCCGGAGTTTCCCGCCTGCTCCCATTAGTTTAACATTCAGGGAGTGAGCTGTTGGAGCGAGCTGCCCTCCTCGCATGACAAATGGGCTCCATCAGCTCCCTCGTGCAGGAGGGGAACCCCCCGCAGGCTGCCCTAATGCCCAGTCAGCACTGATGATGAATCCCACTTCCTGGATAGAGAGTTCAAATCCATCCACACACACAGAACGCTGGCTTCCTGATCTAGAGGAACCAATCAATTTGGGAGATTCGGGGGGATGAAAGGAGTAGCGTGAAGCTTGATCTCGCTTTTGGGAGTCAGCTCTTTAATTTGTTTAAAAAAAGAGCAAATGTGTCGGTCGATTTGAGGCTTTTAATTTAATTTAATTTGAGTTCAGTGGGTCATTTCAAAAATGAAAAGTCGATTTAAAGGCTGATGAAACTTGACACAGTTTGACCGAAAACCTCTGTTGCACTGACCTGCAGGTTAGGAATCGTAAAGTTGTGTTTTTATTGATTATGTTTGGTCTCTTCAGTGGTTTTTGTTTCATTGAAGAGGTAAAAGCTTTACAGTATTTCACAAGAGAAAACGTCTCTGAGGCTTTTATTTTCATTTATTATTTTTTAAATCTTATCATAGGTGTATTTTTATTTTATTTTAATTGTCTGATTTGACTGCCTGGTACTTTGTAACTTTGTCTTTAAAACGTGTTGTATGTAATTATTATTATTATTATTATTATTATTATTAAGAAGTTTGCAAAGTTACAGCACTCTGATGCATGAAGTGGTTACAGGAAAAGAAGGTGATGACAAAGAAGAAATAAAACTGAAATGAAAAATAAATTTAATATTAATTAAAAAGAAATAAATTGCAGTCACATACTGTAAATGTTACCTAAACCAGATTCTAGATGTAAACACTTAACGCCAAATAAAACACGACCTGCCAAACAGCACAAAAACAGACTTTTGAAAAATTACATTTCTAAATAAAAATAATTTTTTAAAGTCTATAAAAAAAACTGAAATGAAGAACATAGCCTGTCTTAATGAGTTGAATTATAAGAATTTCATTTCTATATTTCACAAATTGTTTCCTTTGTTTTACACAATTATTGTGATTTATGTATTTCATATTTAGTGGAGTGGTGTCAGAGCAGAGCAGAGTGAAGCTGGAGGGACTTTTACTTCCTCTCTCTCAGCGGGAGTCGAAGCCGCATCGTTTCCTCACTGAGACGACACAACATCTGTCATCAGGTGGGAGGCTTCGTCTCTTCTAAAACCACGCAGGGAGCATCTGTTTTACTGTCAGGGTTACTAACCTCTCTGTCAGCAGGGCTTCAACTGCAAATCATGTTTTACCCCCTTTTTTTGGTTTCTTTTTATTGTGGCATATAGATTTGTAGATTGAAACATGTCTGGATTTTATGTTTTTGTTGTTGTGTTTGTCCGGACACTGGATTACAGCTCCTGGAAAAGATGTTTCAACCCTACTGACGAGGTGTGTGTGAGAGTTACAACAAGCTGATGCCTCAACAATTCATGACAAGACTCTACATGATCAAGTCATTATCAATACATGAAGGAAATCACAATAGTTCCCATAAAATTGATCGTTTGTTGTGAAATAATCTGACAAAATCTAAGCAGGCAGAATTTAATGGTAATTCTAAAAAGAGGAGAAGAAGAACGACTTTACATCGACTAACCAGCCATATGAACATGTTTGGGAGTTTGTGTGGACACCTGTAGTCCTGCACCCGACCTACAGATATTATGGGATGTGCTCACAGCTGTTTCTCTGCTTGACCTTTGGTTGGATCCTGTTCAGGGTTTATTATTTGTTATTGATTGTTTCAGTGGAGTTTCCATCTGTGATGTTTTTATTTGTCCACTTTGTGATAAATTTATGAACATCTGACTATAAAAACCTAAAACATTCCTCAGTAGAAACATGACTTTATTAGTTATTTGCTCCTTAAAACAACATAATCTCTCTCAGTAACAAAAGGTAGAAGTACAGATTACACATAAAGACAACAGACAGGATGTCAGACAAACATTTACTCCAGGTGACGTGAAATCAGACACATTTGCATTATTTATTTTTAAACTTTAGCAACAAATGTGCGCAGATTAAAAGGTTTTATCACCTGACGTAATAAACAGAGACACAAAGAAAACGAGATGAGCCGCAAGTTTACGTCTTGTTTTCCTGCATGTCACACTTTACAAAACGCCACACTGCACCTCAGTTAACCAAAATCAGCTGTTAGAAAGTCAAAGTGGTGTTGTTTGTTTGTTTGTTTGTTTATTTGTTCTAACACTTAAAACCTGTTTCTAAATGTTTTGACTGTTTTTTCTCAGTAGGAAAGGCAGATTTTTACACAGTGACACGATTACATATAAAGTCAATGGAAAAACACTGAGTAGTATTATTTTCTTCACTTTAGGCTCAGTATATGTGTTTGTTTTGGCTATAAAAGGAGAGCCCTTTCCCACCAGCTAATTATAATTAACAATATAAACAAACATCAATAATTAAAATAATTCCAGAGAGGTTTTTTGTTGTAGTTGCTGTAAAACTTATATTTTTAACAATAAAAGCAAGTGACTAAATGTATTATCACCTTATCAACATGTTTATGAACGTTATGTGTTTCTGTTTAAAAAATGAACACTGGACAATATATTGCAGGTCCAGAAAAAGGTGTAAATATGTCTTTAAACTGTTCTTATGTGTTTCCAGGTATGTTAGTGGTCCTGATGAACATATTTTCATTCTACTGTTTGTGTATTTCTATATGGATATGGTTGGAATGACAAATTTTCAATTTAAATGTCCAAAAGTACAAAAAGAAGTTTATGCACCCAAAGCAATTAAATAGATTCTTTATATTTAGTTTAAACTGTCCGTTATAAACACAGCAGGGGACATCAAATCTGCCTCCTTCGGTGTGCAACAGGCTGCAGTTTCCTGTTGAGTCCTTTTAACTTGAGTGTTAATCAACTTATTAGCAGCAGCTGCAGCGAGTGGCTCCTTGTAATCAGAAGATCTGAGTCACTGGAAACCTTCCCAACAGGAAACCCCAGTTTAACAACATTATACAATCATTCAGAGAATTATACAGATGATACAAGCCAACAATTATTAAACTAATTCAGATAATGACTTTGACCTTTCCTGTAACAATTTGGAACACTTAGAGAGATTTTCATTGTGGTGGTTTCAATGTAATTTTTTTTATTGTTGTGTATAGAGGTTGGAAATTATTCTTTGTAACTGCCCATATGACTCATGTTAATGATATTTTGCTTGTGTGATCTGTATATAGTTTTGGGAATGTATGCATAATTATTTTTGGTTAAACTCGGTGCAGCTGTTCAGGTTAATAAACTGATTCTTGACTCTCGTTGTTGGTGAAAAGTTACGAAGCTGCTGCTGCAACGCTGAAGAAGGCAGAACTGAAACATCTGTATGTGTTTCCTGCTGTGCTCATAAATAAAAATAAACTAATCTAATTGCTTTGGGTGTGCAAACCTCCTTTTTTTTAATGCTTTTGGATTTGACTTTGGTTACACGCAAGCTCAGCTCCTCCATGTCTCTGGTTGAGCTTGATGTCATTAACTCTGGTTGAGGTCTGAACAACAGAACAGTCACATGTTTTTGTTTCAGGTA
Source organism: Thunnus thynnus (assembly GCF_963924715.1). NCBI lineage: Eukaryota > Metazoa > Chordata > Actinopteri > Scombriformes > Scombridae > Thunnus > Thunnus thynnus. Next base: position 4,146,981 of record NC_089536.1, on the reverse strand, counting down.
GAAACTGTTTTTATCATTTATGTTTGAGGACTTGTTGGAATTTAAAGTCGCTCTTCTTTTGCTGGACCTGAAGGCAAAACGTGACGTCTGTCGTGTTGGCCAAGCGCCTCCTGAAACTAAAATATTGACTACACACACACAGACTCAGAGAACATTACTTTGCACTTAAAGAATTGTGTCTCATTTTCAGGAGTTCAGGAGAAAACAGCCTTCAGGTTCATTCCATGAAAAATAAATGCACATTAGCTAACGTGGCTAATCTGATTTTAAACATGGCCTGTGGCAGTACAGCTCACACCGGGAGCTTTATAGCAACTGATAATTGGCAGAGAAGGTCCGTGCACAGCTACGGCTACAGTACCTGCACTGTAAAAGCGTTTCGCTTGGTTGCAATTATTATTATTATTTTTTTTTTATCTCCTCAGGCTCCACTTCCCTCTTAGCTTCAAGCAATAGCTCTGCATCGTCTAGCAAAACAAGTTATTTCATATGTGACTACCTGTGCTGCTGAAACACGATGATGGTGAACATCATTCCAGCCCTCAGGCGTCTTTTTAGGTGAGAATACAGACGTTTTATATTTCAACTTGAACGTTATTATGCATTCAGGAAGCTGCAGGTTCAGTTCCCCCTTTCCAGGTTCTGGAAAGGGGGAAGTGCCTGCGAGCAGCCCGGCGTCCCGTCAGCTGGTTTTATGAGGAGGAAGGAGTTTTTAGTGAAGTGACGGGGATGTAAATGTGATGTCGGAGGAGGTGAGGGCGATTAGTATTCGTCTCCTCCAGGCTCTTCATTAAACTGGAATTCAAGTTCTCTTTTTCTGGGGTTCAACTGGAGGTGAAGTTTTCTCCGTCTGTTCAGTCCAAACACTCCTGTTGCTGGTTAAATGTGAATGAAGCTACGCAGAGACTCTTGAAGGACTTTATACACTAGAGAAGGGGGACTTAGTAGATCCAGACTCAATAACAAATTGTCACTGCAGCCTGACCCGAACCTCTTCTGAGTGACGCATCGCTGTCACGTCTCCTCAGCTGTCGTCTTCCAGTCACAGTTAACAATTGTCAGAAAAAAGTAAGGGTTGATTTTTATGTGTGTAAAAGTGAAAAAGTGAAAAAACTGAAAAGCCACATGTCATATGGAGGGGAGAGGTGTGATATCATTAAAATACAGGGATAACTGAAGGATATATTTAAACAATCTCTCCTGGAAGACGTTAATAGTGTTTCTCTCTGTTGTTCACATAAAAAGTGACTGAATGCAAACGAGAGCCGAGAGAGACGTTCACCTCCGCACTCAACAGTCGCTGTGTGAAGCGGGTCTTACTGTTCCTGCTTATCGGCCGTCAGAAAGGTCCGTCCGACAAGCATAAAGTCACCTGATAGCTTGTTGAAAACCGGCTGATACAAAAGGAGAGGTTGACAGTGAAAGGATGAGCGGACTGAGAAATACACCCGAGAGAAAACCATGAAACACCTCTACAACACCAAAACATGCCCGTTTTGACCAAGAAGAAGAACCACAAAACTGAACCATATCAGTCCTCCGCAGTATAACTGTAAAATCAACAGTGAATACAGTGAAGAATTTACTCTCACAACAGTATCATTGACACCTTTTGTGTCCAAGTTTCACCTGTGTCACCTCTCACATTAATAGAAATACTGTTCATGTACAGAATCCTGGAGGTTTTGTACTAAAGTATCATCCTGTAATGCAGCTTTACTGGCCCTATGATGCAGTGGACGTTTGTTAATCGGACCCAGAAGACTTGTATTTGAGTATTCCTGCACTAGACGGTGGCTCATCAATGTCGCATTTAAAAAAACACCTTTCTGCTTTATCTTTCGAGAAAAGCTCCTGTGCAGATGTGAAAGCCTCCCAGCTGCTTTCAAACAACAGACTCCACTCTGCTGTGAAGGAGGGATGATGATAATTGTTTATGGCAATTACACTTTATGCCGTTTTGCATGAGCGTGCCACAGGCAGAATTTATTTATACATGGATTAGAAAGTGATTAAAGAACCAGAGCTGATTAGGCTGATAATCAGATTTAACTGCTTTATTGTTTCAGAGTCCCATCATGTTTTTCTGCAACAGTGTTGCTCTGAACAGATTTCAGTTTCAGACCTTAAGAACGAGGACAGCGACGGTAATGATAGAGACTGTCGGCCAGAAACAACCTATAGTTATGTTTGAGTGACAGATGCCATCTAGTCGCTATAGTAACTGTGACGTGGAGCAGTGGAGCCCAACAGGAGATCGCTGTTCGTTTCCTGTTTCCAACCACGAGTCAGGACAGTTTTTTTTTTAAAAAAGCGTAACGATCGTACCCTAACTCTCCCTTAACTCCATGGTTATTGTAGCCATGGCGACGAAGGTGGCCTAACTTTAAGGAAGTAGTAACTTAAACCTAAAGATGATCTTTCCCTAAACCTAACCAGGCCTGAACCGCAGCGTCGTCACATCATAAAACATCATTATTTTTTAACAGTGATGTGTTTTGGAAAGCGCCTCCTACGTGTCGTTCTGGAGTCACATGATCAAACCGCCGATTTGGTCATTTTAATTTGTAGAACTTGTTGGTTGATCCGCCGCTTTGCTCCAGACTGAAAACTCTCTGTTTGATGGATCGCCGTGACGTTTCGTACAGACGATCATGGCGCTCAGAGGATGAATCCTGTGATCCTTCCTCCGGCGCCACCGTGAGATTTGTGGATTGTAGTGAAATGTCTCATCATCTATTGGATGGATCGCCATTTAATTTGGATCAGGATGAACTGTAGCAACTTTCAATCTAGTGGGATCATCAGGTCAACGTTTTAATTTGTCCTGTATGTTTGTTTATCACCGAATTCCTCCACATGTTAGAGCGTCCTTGAGCGGGACAGCGAGCCCCAAATTGCTCCTGATGTCTGAATATGTGGAGGAAAAAATCTGCTAAGTGATTATCTGATTATACTCTATATACAGAGAAGAAGGCTGACAATGAAAGAGCTGAAGTTCAGTGTAATCAGTTAACACAGAGAGGCTCAGACATAATATTTTGAAGTGTTTGCATTACATGAGGCTGCTCACTTAGTGCCTCTCTCCAGGACAGCAGCTGTTTGTGTGTCACAATCTTCTTGTCCTCATTGATACGTCTGCAGAGAAAAAAACTTTGAAGCTGTCAAAACATTTCACACAGACGGGACGTTTATCTGAGTAACAGTGTCACTTTGGCGGTGGTGGCGTGCTACAGAGGGGATCTTGACGGTATTTGTCCTGAAGTCCCTGAGAGCCAAAAGAGGGCGTTAAGACTTCTGCCTACAGACAGCGCTGTCAGGAAAATAAGACAAAGGTAGTTTTGTTGAGTGGAGGTAAAAACAGGAATCAATGCTCTCGTTTCCAGCAGAACAGCAAAAAAGACGACAAAGGAACAAATGTCAAGGAGAAAGAGAGAGAGATAGAGAGATAGAGAGAGAGAGAGAGAGAGAGAGAGAGAGGAGGGACGACAAGAAATGTTTGGATCTGTGTAAAGTGAAGTCTGCACTTAAAAAAGGAGGAAAAACACCAAGATAGTGTGATGTTTGTATGTGAATTGAAGTCTTAATCCTAGTTTTTACCGATAAAAAAGTGTCTTACAGAACCGAGAACATTTATTCTGAGTTATTTCTGTAAAGTGAAGACATTTTGTTGACAGACTGTTTCAGTGTTACGAGTCGACTTTAAGGTTAAGTTAAACCTGCGATAACAGATTTTTTTGTCCATCACTTTGACATATGATCAGCTGATATGTTGAACTTATTAGCAAACAGTTGCTGGCTAACACTAGCACATTATAAGAAACGTTGATTAATGAGCGTTATAGCCTTATACATAAAATAAATGACATCCGGCAGTTATGGAGCAACATTATCATTCATTTGGAGTCAATGTAAGTCCGATATTCACTCTCTTTTAGCTCTGTTTTTGCTTTCTACCAACTCCTGAGGGAAATATTTGTCTCTTCAGCTGCTACATTACGTCTTTTTCTAAGATAATGAAGTAAGACCATTTCTGGAAATGTTCATTATAATATTAATACACAGTGTAGAATATCTAGTTCTAGCATTTCATTCTAATCTGAAGCACATCTTTAGGCGGTTTGATTCTCAATCAAGTGAATAACTAGAGCTGCAGCTAGCAATTATTTTCGTTATTGATTCATGTGTCTTTTTTTTTTAATGAACTGATTACTCATGTCGTCTATAAAATGTCAATAAAATGTCAAGTTAATAGTGAAAGCTGCCCATCACAGTTTCATAAGCTGACGTCCTCAAATGTCTGTTTTTTTTAAATTTCTGTCAATCAACAAATCTAAGACTTTGAGTCCACAGACGTCACTGCAGCACTTCTCCTTCACACGAGATTTAATGTGATAGGAGCAGTGAGTCCTCACAAGTAGAGAAATACAGATGTGTGTGTGTGTGTGTGTGTGTGTGTGTGTGTGTCTGTGTGTGGTTGGCAGGTAAGTAAAGACATTCAGGGAGTTTCAGACTCATCCGTGCAGGTGCTGATATTTCACCTCCAGCCTGCAGCCCGCCGAGACTCGCATGAAAGTTTAATGTTTTTGTCTGAATGTGTTGAGTCGATCCTCCCTCTCCCTGTAGGTTATTGATCACCGGCTCTTTTCCTTGTTTGTCGCTCGCCCTTCTTTGCTCTCCCATGACAGCCTGAGTGTTGGAACAAGACCTTTTATCACACACACGAGTCTAGACGGGCCCGACGTCCTGCATCCTAATCTACAGATCAGAAGGGAACTGATGCCTGCAGGGGCTCGGTTTGATGTCCGAGTTCATCCAAAAAAAACGCATCAGATGATATCTGAGACTCAGTCTGATTCTGATCAAACCAGGAGGGATCATTTGTCTTTGTCTTGTCTCTGCAGGCGTTTTTAAAGGTGCACTGTTTCCATTCATGATGGCGCCAAAAATAAAAGCTCAAACTGTAGTTTGAAACTGACATAACAGCTACATCAGTGGTCTAATTTTGATTAAATTTTAAGGGGTGGGGACTAACATCACTGTGTTCAAGCTGCAATACAAACACAGAGTATCATTGCAAGAACCACTCGTATCAACCAATCAGCAGCTGCCACGTCTTGAGACTAAAGTTCCTTAATGTGCCACAGACAGTCGCTAGATGCTCCAACTGACTCCCATTCAAAAAGCCTCAACTCCTCTCTAGAAATACTGAGTCAATCATGTTTTCAATCTTTATGGTCTCTATCTCTACATTCAGGCCCTCTAATAAGTGTGCCGGTGGTCATTTTGGAAATTATTGCTCCGTTAATTAGATTTGAAGACTTATAGTAGCTTTGATGTCTGCTGTGTGGGTGTTGATTGACAGCTGTGATTGACAGTTGGCTCACCTGCTGCTCTCCCCGGCTCCAGGACTCACACTGTGTTGCCTTTATGGCCTAAGTTTGTACATGCCTTTATTTTGAAATGTGTTTTATTTTGAAATGGGTTTTCTCTACTGAGGGAGTCACGTGTGTACAATTCGCTTCCTGTTAGTAGTGAAGAAGCTAGCTGAATCAGTTCTCCTGTGTTTGGGTTCATCCAAAGCAATTCATGCTGTAAACGCCACAGAGGCAATGTCGTAAGTATATAATTTCATGGTTGAATATAAATAATTGTTAAAAAGGATATATTATTTACATGAAAAAGAATTTGATTGGTTTGTATTAAAATATTTCATTTATATGTATTTACATGGAGGAAAGCACATGTTGGAAAGTAAAATGGGGATTTGTTTTGTATTTTTGTGTTACAGTTTTCACTCTGCCCTGTATGATACAAAAGAGGAACAGTAAACAGCAAAGAAAGCTCACTATGCCTCAAGTCAATCATTTGCAGAGAAGAGTTTAGCTAGTTGTATAGCTGCAGTTGCTACACTGTGGTGAGGACAACATAGTGAAAAGACATTTAAAGGCTGGTGTTGTACATCGTGGTAAGATGGATGGGAAACAAAATGACAAGATTTCAGTGGTTAGCAGGAGTTCACGATCATCTGCACCGTCAAGTGGTTCATTAATACGTGCACGTGCCAAAGCAGAAGCAGCTAAAGCACGCCTTGCATTTGCTGAACAAGAAGCTAAAGCTAAGATAGAAAGAGCAGCTAAGGAGGCTGAGCAGAAGAAAGAGATAGCTGACAGAGAAGCTGAATATCAGAAGATAAAGGCTGACAAAGATGCTGCATATCACTTTGAGAAAGTAAAGAGGGATGCTGAGCTTGAAGAACTTGCTATACGCCGAGAAGCAGCAGCAGCAGAGGCTGAAGCAGCTGTGTGGGAATCAGCAGATGCCCAGGCATGTCCGTTGGTGCTAGATGAGGCAGGCCCAGCAGAGGAAGACAAAATGGAGCGGACAAGTGACTACATTACCTCTCACTTTGACCCACAATCACATAAAAGCTGTCCTTTAACTGACTTCCCAGATCAAGTAGCCATTAAAGCTCACTCACCAAAAAGTCAGCCCCCAGCAAATGAGACATTATTTAGCCCTCGCAATCCCCTTAATCCAGAACATCGGACCCCTGCATTTCCAAATGAAACATCATATGCTAATGTCACTAGCCACCCTGACATTTTTGACTATGTGTTTGTCCCGCCAACAGTCAAAACGGAAAATCAGGCTTCGCACAGAGCACTTGACCAACAGAGTGATTCAAAAGAGTGTCAGTCCAACCTGAACAAGTCAGCACAGCCCTTCTATCCAAAGTCCATGCCTACAGCTTCCTACAGTGCACCCACAACTGAACACCTGGCGCAGTACTTGGCTCGACGTGACCTGGTGAATTCAAGTTTATATCAGTTTGATGATAAGCCTGAACACTATCGTGCTTGGCAGTCTTCATACACCAATGTCACACAAGGGCTAGGCCTCACACCTACTGAGGAGTTGGACTTGATGATAAAATGGCTCGGTAGAGAATCAAGCAATCATGTGAAGCGTATACGGTCAGTACACATAACAAACCCAGTCACAGCACTTAAGAAGGCCTGGGATCGCCTCCAGGAATGTTATGCAGCACCTGAAATGATTGAAAGGTCTCTTTTCGACCGACTTGGCAATTTCCCAAGAGTTTCAGCAAAAGAACACGTGAAGCTACGGGAACTATCAGATTTGCTAATGGAAGTACAGTGTGCTAAGGAGGACGGTTACCTCCCAGCTCTCTCCTACTTGGACACTGCACGTGGTATCGAACCCATAGTTGCAAAATTGCCCTATGGGCTTCAAGAAAGATGGATTTCAGCTGGTTCAAAACATAAGGAAGAAAATAAAGGACAATTTCCACCCTTTGAATTTTTCAGCCAGTTCATAAGTTATGAGGCACGGAAGAGAAACGACCCCAGCTTTTCTATCCCAAGCACTTGCAGCTCACCCACAAAGTTCGAAAGGGCCCCCTTTAAAGGCACAAGGAACCCCATTTCGGTTCACAAGACGGATGTTGATTCTACACACACACGTGCAAGCAATGTGAAAGGTGTAAGTGACCCAAATAAGAGCTGCCCAATACACAGCAAGCCACATCCCCTTAAACGGTGCAAAGCTTTTAGAGCAAAGAACCTGGAAGAAAGAAAGACTTTTCTCAAAGAAAGAGGGATCTGCTTTAGGTGTTGTAGCTCAACCACTCACTTTGCTAAGGACTGTCAAAATGCAGTTAAGTGTATGGAATGTGAGAGCACCTATCATGACTCTGCCATGCATCCTGGACCTGCATCTCAAGTCAAGGCTTCTTCAACTTCACCACACAATGGCGGGGAGGGAGAAGAGAACAGCACTACCACCACAGTTGTTAACTCAAGCTGCACTGAGGTTTGTGGGCCAGGGCAAATTGGTCGATCATGCTCCAAGATTTGCCTGGTGAAAGTATATCGCAAAGGTCAACCAGACAAACACGTTAAGGCCTACGTCATCTTGGATGACCAAAGCAATAGGTCATTGGCACGGTCCAGTTTATTTGAGCTATTTAATGTAGAGTGTGAACCATACTCCTACTATTTGAAGACGTGTTCTGGCACCGTTGAAGCATCTGGGCGTAGAGCTGAAGCCTTCATTATCGAGTCGCTGGATGGAAGGGCTATAATCCCTCTCCCACCACTCATCGAGTGCAATGATATACTCGACAATCGGTCTGAAATCCCGACTCCAAGTGCAGCTCGACACCATCCTCATCTTGCGAAAGTAGCAGAGCACATTCCTGATATCGACCCAACTGCTGAGATCCTCCTGTTGCTCGGCAGGGATGTAATAAGAGTGCACAAGGTCAGGGAAAAGGTCAACGGGCCCCACAATGCCCCCTTTGCGCAACGGCTAGACCTGGGATGGGTGCTAGTTGGAGAAGTGTGTTTGGGAAGTGCACACAGGCAGACTGTCAACACCTTCAAAACAACTGTGCTTGAGAATGGTCGACCCTCACTCCTACAACCTTGCACAAGCTTCTTGCACATCAAAGAAAAGATTGATCATGGCACAGCAGCAAGTGACGGCAAGTCAGAGGTCAGTAAACCTGCAGAAGAGGTGTTAGGACAAACTGTCTTCAATCACACAGAACGTGACAACAAGCTGGCATCCTCAATTGAAGATGACATCTTCTTGAAACTGATGGGCAAAGAAGTCTACAGAGATGAGTCTAATAGTTGGGTTGCCCCACTCCCATTTAGGCAACCAAGGCAACGCCTACCCAACAACCGGGAACAAGCAGCCAAACGATTTGCGTCACTCCAGTGCAGTCTAAATAAGAGACCAGAGATGCAACAGCAATACATGGCCTTCATGGGAAAAATATTGGAGAACGGTCATGCAGAGGTAGCACCATCGTTGGGAGAGAGTGAAGAATGTTGGTACTTGCCAACCTTTGGGGTTTTCCACCCACAAAAACCAGGCCAAATTAGGGTGGTATTTGATTCAAGTGCCAAACACTTAGGTATTTCTCTCAACGATGTGCTCCTCACAGGACCCGATCTCAACAATACACTCCTTGGAGTTCTGATGAGGTTCCGGAAGGAAAAGGTTGCGATCCTGGCAGATATACAACAGATGTTTCACTGCTTCTTGGTGCGACAGGACCACAGGAACTACCTGAGATTCCTGTGGTACAAGGATAATGACATGACAAAGAAGACCACAGACCAAGGACATTCAAAGACGTTCTTCCGACCAGTCTCAGAAGTTGTTTTACTTCTTGCTAAAAATGATGTTCAGAGACCTGCTTAGTTCATGTGGTAATTAGTTGGTGACCTCACGGAGGTCAGGCGGGGAGTGTGTTGCCTTTATGGCCTAAGTTTGTACATGCCTTTATTTTGAAATGTGTTTTATTTTGAAATGGGTTTTCTCTACTGAGGGAGTCACGTGTGTACAATTCGCTTCCTGTTAGTAGTGAAGAAGCTAGCTGAATCAGTTCTCCTGTGTTTGGGTTCATCCAAAGCAATTCATGCTGTAAACGCCACAGAGGCAATGTCGTAAGTATATAATTTCATGGTTGAATATAAATAATTGTTAAAAAGGATATATTATTTACATGAAAAAGAATTTGATTGGTTTGTATTAAAATATTTCATTTATATGTATTTACATGGAGGAAAGCACATGTTGGAAAGTAAAATGGGGATTTGTTTTGTATTTTTGTGTTACAGTTTTCACTCTGCCCTGTATGATACAAAAGAGGAACAGTAAACAGCAAAGAAAGCTCACTATGCCTCAAGTCAATCATTTGCAGAGAAGAGTTTAGCTAGTTGTATAGCTGCAGTTGCTACACTGTGGTGAGGACAACATACACACTGAGTCACAAAGTTCAATGTTACTTGATTATGATACCTGCGCTGTTAGCATAGTTTAGCTAAAGTAGCTAACGTTAGCCCGGGTGTGCACTATTTAGTGTCCCCAGTAGGCTAGCGTTAGCTTGATTCCGAGGTAGCTGGACGTGTTTCAAGAGTGTGAAAGGCAACACGCCGCGCTCCTTTTTTTGAAGGTCCTCGCTCCAAATGGAAAAGATGGCGCCTACCAGAAGCAACTCTGAGCTTCAAACTGACTCTAGTGAAACCATTGGGTGACCTCGCTACGTCCATCTTTATATACAGGCTATGGTATGAACAGATTCGTTCTTAAGTGGTATGTACGAGCGATTTAATCACGGACAAAGTACACATAAGTGAAAGTACAATCATTAAGAAGAATGCACTCCAAATCCAGAAATGCTACAAATACCAAAACACATGCAAAAAGAAAAATGCTACAAAGCTAATCACTACACCGGAGGAGCAGGGAGTGATGGGCTTGAATTGAATATCATCATGGAGTCAGAGGTTCATCATGGCACTTCATCAAGTTTTGATATTTTTACAGGCAAAAGTAACCCTTTAAATTTCTAACATGGTGAGTTTTATCCAAATAATGCCTGTTTAGAGATGTGAGCACCCACCACTCATTTTAGCAGCTGGCATCCCGGAGATGACCAGTCAGTGTATGTATGAGAACAGTCTTAATCTCACTGAGCTCTTTGGTAATTCACAGCTGGCTCTGATGTCTCTGCAGTGTCTTGACTTATGAAATGATTCCTTTTAGAACATATTTTGGTCTCAGATGAAATATTGTTGCTGCACATTTGCTCGTCTGACAGTAAAGTTGAATGTAAATGTAGAGAAATCACATAGCAACAGTCACAAAGTGTTACAGGCTGACATTCAGACATGTAAAGTGGTTATGTAGATGCCCTGTTATTAATTTAAAAAAAAAAAAGCCTATAAAACATGTTACACAGCAGAATTATGCAGCCAAAACATGCAAGTTACTCTCTGAAATTCACTAGTTGTGAAATACATCTCCAGCAGTGAGGTGGGTGTGTGTGTTGTTGTTGTTGTGAAATGTGTGTAATCACGTCCTGATGAAAAAAACAAAAGTGTTTATTTGCTGCTTTTCAATCTCTGAAAGATGTTTATTTGCGGGTTGATCCCGTCGTCTCCACCAAGCATCACCTCTCAGGTCAGGCTGTCCAACGGTTTTCAGTATATTAGTGAAACAGCCTGATTCAGTGATAAAACAGTGCTGGTGGGGGGGAATTCACGGGTTAAGAGAACCCTCCCTCACCATTGCTGCGTGTCTTCATTAAGTAAATGTCATGAAGCGATTCACCAGGTGACGGACGATCAGGCGTGTCGGAGGCCGCTCTTAAAGTTAGAAGCAGTAAGAGGAACCTTCAAGGGTTCATGATATCAATGGTGCTTCTTTGAACAGCTTTGAACACACGAGACCTGCAGGTTTTCATCACAAGCAAACATAACTGAAGCTGCAAACATGAGAAATAAAACAAATCAATAAAAGCACACGAAGATCTCACTCTCCACTGCTGCACATGAAAAATTTTGGAATCAACCAGGAAACTCCCCCTAAAGGGCCCCGTCTCATTGGTGTTTCTGTGACCAGCATCACATGAAGGTAACAGCTGTTTACACTGACTAATGTTACGCAAAACAGAGAAGAGTCATCTATCTGAGTGGAAAAAGAGAGACAGAAAGAGGAGGAGGAAGAGAAAAGAAAGCAGGACAGTGGTTAGTGTAGCAGATAATGACGAATGATGATAAATGATTGATGATAAGCTAAGACGTTAGCTAGCAAAGATGCATGATGTCACATCACGTGTTGGTAAGAACACAACTAATGCTAATCTAGCAAGCTAACAGGACTTAGCTTGCTAGCTATTTACTTTGAAATTATATGAGACTAATTAAAAGCTAATGTAAACTAAATAAATAGTTTTAGCTTTGTTAAGGTTTGTGAAACTGATTAAAGTAAATCAAATGGAATAAATGTTAAAAAAAAGATGATAGGATGATATAAATTACTTAGGCCATAAGGGATTATTTCTTATCTCTCCACAGGAAGTTCCCAGCAACAAGAAAAAGGGAACAGTATCCTACCTTTTGATAAAAGGCCTCATCAGGTCTTTGAATGGTTTGTTATAGATCCATGAATACCTGCACAGGTTTAGTTACAGATCAGAGCGTTATTTATTATAATAAAGGAACATGAAGATGGTAAAACACAATCACATTCACACTAACTGATCTGTAAAGATTCATGTTACTTAACCAGTCACTTCATGCTAGTCTCCCAGTTTAAAACAAGCCTGTAAACTGGTGTTATACTGGTGTTATATGGCAGGTATTAACTAACACCTGCAGTTTGACCTGCAGAACAAAGTCCATCACCAAAAATATCAAGGCTAATTGTTATTATGTTAGTATGTGCTATATTATATGATATACTATATAATCCAGTTTAGTCACTTTGAGTTAATTTAGAGGAAGACAGAGCTCAGGGTTTGCATTATGCATTTTTGTTTGGTTTGTTTACAGCATTTAACTATTTAATAGCCTTAATTTATGTAAATTAGCTCAGAAAAAGGTTTTTATTTATCTGTCATTATTAATTTTAGCTTACTGGACTATAAAGCCAAAACAGGAGACTGACCAACAACAGTTATATGGATGCATATATTAATTTATGTTTTAGCCTATTATTAGTTGAGGATTAATGCATATTAAAAATTCTATTGTGTCCACCCAGTTAAAGTGCTGCTGGAGACTAAACAGACTCTGTGTCCGCTTGATGTGTAAATTTACAATTGTTTGCTAAATTAAGAAGGTGATATAATATAATAGCTTTTTTTCCCATTTTGTTATGTCAAAATAGACCTTTTTTATGAGAGAAGAAACACAGGTGTAAGTTATAATATGAATGATGCTTTCAGGGTCCTGTTGTTAATCATGTTGGCTCACTGTCACACTGTCAAGTCTTACTGGGACACTACTGGGAGTAAAGCAGAGTCATGTTATTAGCAACACCTGTGCTTTTCCTACTATGATGAGTTTTAATGAAGTGTCTTCATGAAAAATGCCGACAGAATCAAAAGTTTATGATACAGTTCAAGTTGAGTATTTGGGTGGATTTTATTTATCACAGTAAATAATGCAAAATACAACTTCTTGCAGATCCCTCATGATTAAAATCTGCCATTTAGTAAACTGGTGTTCCTGTAAAAACACTAAACATTTATTTTATATTAATTTTATGTTGCATTTGATCAACAGTTTCAACCGACAGTGTTAGAGAAGACCAGTAAACCTCCAGTGTAAACAATGAATCGGTCGATATTTATTACACAATCAGAGATTCAGCAGGGACTCTGCTCTCTGGTATTTACTGTATTGTGAAACTGAAGGTTTCTGACACTATAAAGCCACAAAAGCTTCTTTACTAGACACATTTTCAGTCAGACACTACATTGCAGCCGAGACGTGATATAAATAAATAATCCCAACAACAACAGGATGCTCGCCGTATTCGCCGTCGTTCTCTGCTTGATGTCTGTGAGCCGTTCAGCTCCTCTGGACTGTGAAAACTTGCTCCGGTCTACGGATCAACTGGATCTTAAGCACTGGGAGGGCAAATGGGTTTTAATTGCCGGCAGTTTTAAGGACAAAGTGCATGAGGACCTCCTGAAAGGAAAAGACAGTGTAACTATTGATTTCCACGACTCCACGTTCACCCAGTCTGACCATCACACTGATCAGTGCCGGTATTATTCCCAGAACATCTCGGTGGTCGGCAGCGGCTTTGGCTATAAAGTGGGCAGCTTTAACATCACCGGGACCCTCGTCCATACGTCCTGTCAGGACTGTATGGTGTTTCGTTTGGACTATCAGGCGCCGGTTTTCACAACTACGGACTTCTATCTTCTGAGCAAGAGGAGGCAGCTGGAGCAGAGGGAGCTGGAGGAGTTTAAGTCTCAGGTGGAGTGTCTCCAGATGCCTGCGGCTCACATGATGGATCCTACCAAGGAGCTTTGTCCAGAAGAGGCCAGCAGTATCCCAGCAGCTCCCGCCGTAGCGTAAACGGAGGAACAAGAGGCTTAAGAGACTCTGACGCATGATTTATGCTCAAGATAAATGAAAATGTTTGTTAAGATCAGAAAATAAATCATTTAAAACATGAGATGTCCCGTTGCTGGTTTCCTGTTGTCCTGGTTAATCAATATAAAAACAATACATATAATTAAGCAGGTGAAACTTAAGTGATCATTTCCATTGTAAAAATTACAAATTAGATGTATCCCATGTTTTAAACTGTTTTTTTATATTGAACATATGGGCACAAAGACATAAGCATGTACATAAAATAACAATACATCACCTATAACAAAAAATTTAATAACAGAACATACATCTGCACAAAAAACAGACAAAAAACAGACAACGCCAGAAAAATAAATCACTTATTTCCCATTTTAAACCTCAATCAGCAGCTTAAAAACTTCATCCTCAAAAAGAAGGGGGAAAAAAAGTAGCTTCCTGTTGTTGTAATTTAAAAATGATACTTTAAGGGCACAAAATTAGAACAACAAAAATATATATACACATATAATCTTCTTATCCTGTATATACTTTAACATTAACACACCCACATCCAAAAGTTAGCTTTTGTTCTTTTTAATATATTTTCAAGAGTCTGCTGATACTTCAGAAACATTTTTTAAAAGTTGTTGTCTTTTAGTGGCTTTAAATATATAATTTATTTTTTTATCATAATGATGATGATGTTCAGGTTTTTTCTTTCTTCCTTTTTTTAACCCTCCAATCTCCAGGTATTATAGTTAAATGACAGTTATAGAAATCTGAATTATAATCAAAGATCCATTCTTTAATCTTCATCCGAACTTCCTTAAAACACCAAAACAAATAAAAATCTGACTCTTCATCCTCCTCACAAAACCTGCATAAACCACACTGTTGAATTTCCTGTTTTCTAGTTGCAACAGTGACAGTAAAGGTGAGTCCAGCTGGTGGGTGGAAGCAGACAAACCTCACTTGTAAACAAGCTTATAAAACACTAATGTATGAAAGGATTTCACTATTTATGCGCCCACAAACAGCACTTTCACATCCAGACTATGGAGGTCAGACAGAAGCTACATTCTGTTGTTATTATTATTTTTTTTTACAAAACCTGCATCACAACCAGTTTCACACAAGTGTTTTAAGACTGAAGAACTTCCACAAAGCTTAAACAATGATACAGGTTTGAACTGTGTGAAATGTTCACATCAAAAAGTATCAATGCATGTATCACATACATGACTTTAACACCCTCATTTATATGCTTGACATCCCTCAACGCTTACAATACTATAGTTAGTTACTAAAAATTTATACAACAAAGCTTGAGAACAGGTTGTGAAGGAAGATGTTTTCAGGAGCAACCAGCAGATCTTCTGCACAACCTCCAAACAATCACACATCACAGACAAACAACAGCAACAACAACAGGGATCCGATCCAGGAAACAGGTTCAACAAACTCTGAGTCCAACCCTGAACTTTATACCCTGCATCAGGCTGCAGCCTTTATTACATTTTAAATATATTTGTTCAGCTTTAATCTGACGGGGGACAAAACATAGGAGGCAGCAACTGAATATGAAAAATATAAAGATTTAAAAAGTATACAGATTAGAGACAAAAAGACATGACTGTAAGCTCAGTAATAATGTGTTTGCTGATTTGTACATGAAAAAACGAGGTTAAAGTACAGTAGATTTTAAATGTTCAGACGTCTGTTTGTATCTCAGCTCAACAGCATTCAGTGATGCTGCTGACTCAGAAATATTAACATATAATCTCCAGTATTACAAGAATGATGCTCCATCAGTGTGACCAAATAAAAACATAAAAACTTTAGAAAGTCCTGAATAACAAACTAAAACCCAAACAGGATTTAGATTCTGACAGACAGTAAACCTCCACTTATGGACTTAATGAACGAGGAGACAGAAAGGCAGAAAGAAAGTCAGTTGCCATGGTAACTGACCCAGAGTTTAGGTTAGCTCTCTCTCTGAAAACCCAGAGTTTCCCCTCATCTTCCCACTTTCTGGAATACATTAACAACCAGCAAACAACTTATTAAAACCTCTGCGGGCAACAAGATAACATCTTCAGCGTCCAGACAAACAATAAACAGCGTGAAATAATAACAAACCATCAACAATAACACAACAAAGAGTTAATTAACGTTAACTGTTACACAGAGAGACACAGCAGGATGTTTAACCAGCGTGAAAGAAACCGAAGCGTGTGAAGAGACAAAGATAGAGACACCGGTGTTTTTGAAGTCCATCCTTCTTTCCTCTTTCAGAAATAAAGTAGCATTAACTTACCTGCTCTCACTCCTGTGCTGGTTTGTTTTTTTAATGTCCATTTTGGCGAGCACCCACCCACTTTTTCTTCTTGTAACTTCAGATCTTGACTGATAATGTTTTCGATGTGTTCTTCTGTATTTAAAGTGATCCAGTGATTGGTGTTTGTACATCTGTGGTTGCAGTGCAAACAGTAGTTAATGCAACGTGACTTTTCATGGTAAAAATGGTGCTCGTGTAACGCCGACACCTACCTCACTGATCGCATGGCAACATCACAGAGTAATGACGGGCCAGTGTGACGGTACACGATATCTCTAATTGACATTTTATAGACTAAACAATTAATAGATTAATCAGAAAACAAGTCTCCCTTCAAGCAGGTGTTTCTACCTGTCGACCTGCTGATTTGGAAACATTCAAACCTCAAACCGACCCGTCAGTGTTGTTTTGCCTGGAACTGAATCTCTATACTCATTAAAAAACACAAGTATCATCTTTTTTTTTACTCTTTTCACCAGCAGCAGATGATCTCATTGACGTGTCGGCTGTGTAAAGCAGCTGTTGCGTTTGTGTGTTGTGAAACCTGCCCACACTCTTGATTTACGTCGACTCTTCAAGGATATTTACTCCTCTCGAGCATCGAGTTCTCGTGGCATTTATTGGCTTCCATGGATCTCAGAAGAGCCCACATAATCATCGCAACACTTAGGAGTGGGATATCAAAGGCGGCTTGAACTAATTAACAAGACTGAATGTGGGTTTAATCCATCCCGTCCTCAAAGGAAAAACAACATTATAAGTTGAAAATTCAGCCATCAAAAACCACCAATAGTTACGTTAGAGTGACAGATGCCATCTAGTGGCCGTAGAAATTATGACCAGCAGCTCAGATAAGGTGTCAAATTTCCATAATTGGAGGTTTTGAGTTGGTTGGATGATAGATAGATAGATAGATAGATAGATGGCAAAATGTTTACTGTTACCACGACGATGAAGGTTGCCCAACTTAGTAGTAACTTTAACCCACGTCACGTTTCAAGGGATCATTTTAACCCAAACCATGATCTTATCTCCTAAACCTAACCAGACCTTAACCACAGCGTTGTCACATCATAAAACATCATTGTTTCTAAACAGCGGTAGAGAAAACACTCCTATTGGTCGTTGTGGAGTGCATGGTACAGTTAACCTATGTGTTGGTTTAATCAGTGTCGGAGCGGCAGGGGGCGGCGGAGCTTCATTATGACGAAGGGGGAAAAGGGCGCCTGCTGTGTTTGATTTGGAGGTGATTGTGTGGGTAATCGCCTGGGTAAATGTGAAGGGAGATTCCCCTCCTGCGTGTTTTGGCATTGAGAGGGGAACTCCTGCTGGGATTCAGCGTCTCTGGAAACACGGTGTGACAAAGGGCCTAATGATCATTTATTGCTGTTTGTATCAAAGTCGACCAAACAACATCTGTTCCTCGGATCGTGTTCAGAGATTCAGAGGTGGAGTTCGCTGTGATGGATGGTTTTCTGAAGCTGTTCTCATGGAGATTAGACGGCATTTTCCCCTGGTTGTGTGACATTTACGACCTCCACATACTTGACGGGGCAATGAAAGGAAAAAAAAATAGAGAACGACATGACAAGGAGTGTCCAAACTAGAGTGAATGTGAATGTTAAAAATGGTGTTGCTCAGTGTTTGATTGGGTCTCGAAAAACTGATAAATAACTATCAGCAATTCTAATGCTGCTATGAGCGATATAAGAAGTAGTGGAAGAAGTATTCAGATGTAAAACAATGTAAAACAATGTACAACAATGTAAAAATACTCCATCACAAGTAAAAGTCCTGCATTAAAAATCCTACTACAGTAAAAGTACATAAGTATTATGAGCTTGATGTAGGTAAAGTATTGCAGTAAAAGTAGTGGTTTGGTCCCTCTGACTGATATATTATTATATATGACATCATTAGATTATTAATAGTGAAGCATCAGTGTTAGAGCAGCATGTTACTGTTGTAGCTGCTGGAGGTGGAGCTAGTTTACACTACTTTATATACAGTTAGCTAGTTTAGTCCAGTGGTTCCCAACCTAGGGGTCGGGGCCCTCCAAAGGGTCAGCAGATAAATCTGAGGGGTCGTGAGATGATAAATGACAAACAAATAACAATTTATAAAAAATAGTTGCAGATACTATAATGTAAATTGTTGGCTTCCTTCTGTCTCACAAGACTATGGAGCATGCGTCAGTGTTTTTGTCCTAATATGGATATTGTGTTTCTCTTTTTTTATGGGAGTGGGGGGTGTTGTTTACCCCTGTTCTCTCCAAAAGTACATTACTACCCAGACTGAGGCCCTTAATCCCTGATAGGTTGAAGAGGAGACACCGGGGATGCAGGGCAGGAGCCAAACAGAGCGCGAGGAGGAGAAAAGTACAAACTGTTTCTTCTCTTCATCATCAAGGGAAATGTGAGATTCCTGGTTAATAAAATGGACAATCTGAAATTGGTGCGTTGATTCAAGACACAGCTGTGTTCCAGACTGTACAGACAGAAAGGTAAACTGTGAAAGATGTTAAATGGAAATAGGCTGCATGCATATGGCGCCTTTCCAGTATACTGTGCTTTCAAAGAAATGGCCACACTCACCCATTCGCACTCATTCATATGCTGATGGTAGATGGTGCCATGCAAGGTGCCATCAGGAGGATCTAATCATTCACACGCCAGCCTTCAGGAGCAATGTGGGGTTCAGTATCTTGCCCAGGGACACTTCGTGGACTGGAGGAGCTGGAACTGGACTCAAACTGCCAATCCGATTAGTGGACCACCCGCTCTACCTCCTGAACCACAGCCACCCGATCATCTCATAACTCGGACATTGACCTGATCCCTGAGAGTTTGCATCCATATTATCTGCTAGAGGAGTTCACATGTGCTTTGGTTCAACTTCATCACCGTGAGGCTACAGACTCCAAGCAGCAACTACCACCAGCAGGATGCTATCAGGTTAGCAGGATGCTATCAGGTAGCAGGATGCTATAAGGTAGCAGGAAACTATCAAGTAGCAGGACGCTATCAGGTAGCAGGATGCTGTCAGGTAAACAGCAAACAGCAAACTTTCAGTAAGCAACACAAATAATAACCATTCAATGTTTGAAAAGGGCGCAGGATGAAGTAAAGGTTTGATTTGCTATATGGAAATAAGGACAATGGAATATTATTTAATCCACGCGGCAGCGACCATTGCTTCAGGCTGAAGCCAGTGTTGAAGTACCGTAAAGTGCAAAGCCACTGATGGCCGCTAGATGGTCATTTTGTAACTTACTGATCCATTAATAAAATTTGAAGACTTATAGTAGATTTGATGTCTGCCATGTGGGCGCTGATTGACAGCTGTGATTGACAATTGGCTCACCTGCTGCTCTCCTTGACTCACACGGAGTCACTTTATTGTCGCAATATTTTACTAAGTTTAATGTTACTTGATTACGATACCTGCCCTGTTAGCACAGGTTAGCTAAAGCAGCTAACAACTCAGTGTTCCCAGTAAGCTAATGTTAGCTTGGGTCCGAGGTAGCGGAGCGTGTTTCCAGACCGTGAAAGTAAACACTCGTTATTTGGAAGCTCCTGGCTCCAAACAGAAAAGATGGCGCCTGTCTTTTTTCTGTACTGTGTGTACAAAAATTAGCTTTCTGACAACGACGTGTCATTTAAACATTTTATTTAACTTCACCGGCAAGGTAGCGTGTACAACGTACTAACTGAGTAGCCAATCAGCATCTATTATATTAGTATGTACCTAAGAGTGACATTCACTTCTCTTTAAACATATTCATTGTTACACATGTGAATATTACAACTCTGGGCTTCAAACCGGCTCCAATGCAAACCAACAGGTGATGTCACACCTCGCTACGTCCATCTCTATATACAGTCTGTGCTTAACACCCAAATGCATTCATGTTCATTTTAGTAAACTTTAATCCTACTTCTGTAAACTGCTCCACTAGAGAAAATAAAACTTTAAACATCCTGTATACAAACATTCTGATGAAACTTACCTGTCAGACATTTTTAGAGACGTACTTAATCTACTCTGTTAAAAAATTCTACAGTTAGATTTATTATCTGGCACCAGCGACAAGATTAGATGAAGATGTTTGCAGGATGACGTGTAGCTTCTCTGCGTCTGACTCATCCAGTGACGGAGCCATTAAGCCGCTGAGAGACTCCACTGAAAAACACCAGAGAAAGAGAGAGAGAGAGAGAGAGAGAGATCTTTCCCCCAAAATTGCGACAGACGTAGACGGATCTCTCCCCTTTAGGCCTCTACTGTGAATGATAATTAATGGAGCCGCAGTCCAGCACTGCACTGTTGCATGCTGGGTAAGGTAGCGAGGCTCCCCATCCATCACGGGTGACATGTGCATTTATCTGGTTAGCGCCATGCGAGGCTCCATCCAGTCAGCTCGCTGCTGAGGAGGTCAAGGAAACAGGATGGAGGATGAGAGGGAGGGGGGAGCAGTGTAGTGCTGACACGATAAATCAATTAGTTGATTGACAGGAAATTAATCATCAAAAAAAAAAAAAAAAAAAAAAAAAAATCAGAGCTGTCACCATGATGATAGAAATACTGAGGTCATAAACTCTAAACTCCAAATGTTTCACCAGCCACCAATTAAACTCAAAACACATTTTGTTAACACTGTTAAATTATATTTTCTGTATATTTTATGTCCTTACATGATGATCTAAATGTTGTTTCTCAACATCGCCTGGGTGGTAATTCTGGCAGAGAATAGTAAATCCCTTTTCTATTTTCATTTATTTGATTTTGTGCCAGAAAACTGTAAAATTTCAAGATATTTTGTCTAAAAAATATCAAAATCATCCCTAAAACTTCCTAAAAACCAAACAGGTACCATATTCGTGACTGTAGGATGTAAACTGTGAACCCTAAATTTCCAGAAATATTACCAAGAGCTAAACCTCGATGTCTTCAATATATCAATAATTGATTGATCGATTTGTTCACCTCATTTATCAAGTAAAATATATTCTCTGGTTCTAACTTCTCAAATGTAATGATTTGCTGCATTTATCTGTTTTATGATGTAAACTGGATATCTTCGGATTTATTTAAACTATTTTCTAACATTTTATAGACTATAAGTTTTGTCAGCCTCGATCCAGATCAGAGTCCTTCAACAATCTGCCAACACTGAGTCAGAGTCCAACCGCAACCTGAAAATGAGATAATATTAAACGTATTTTATCCTGAAATGCACTTTTGTGCCAACGATGCTCAGTAAACATACTTGTTTGGAGTTGTTGGAGCTACAGAATGACTCTGGTTGTTCAGTGCTGTTACAGAGTGGAGCTTCTTCCCCCATTTTCGTGTCTTGTCAAGTAACTCACAGCATGCTGCTGGTTGAGACGTTGATAACAGTCATAAAAACAAGGACAGAGACCGAGGACGAGTTGTGATGAGGAGCTGGTGATCGGCATTAAGGACTGTTAACGTGAGATGAGGGTACAAACAAGTTCTCCACACTTTGTTCTGATGGTCCCAGAGGTTTATCTTCACCACAGCGGTTGATTCAGTAATAGGTAAAGCGAGGACACAGCTGTGAGAGGTCACAGCAGGTCACTGTGAAGTTTAGAGAGGTGAGGACGGGACACGCGGGGCATGACGTCCACTGGGAATTTCTTCCTCACAGCGTCGACTCTTGACTTTTGTTTTCCTAACTTGAGTTTCCAGCAGCTGTAGAAGCTGAGTGTGAAGACACAGCTAGAAGACAAAATGTCTCACTGGTCACAAAACTTTTAGAAAGTTCTTCCTTTCAAAGGCAAAATATTATTCATGCACTTAAGGAATTTAAATTAACATGTTTATTGGATGGTTTGTTGGTTGATCAGTCATCCAACACTTAAGTTCCCGCTGGAAGACCTCACAGTCTCAGCACGGATCTCGTCATGACTTACCTACATCTCGGCGTGGATGAAAGAACGCCGCCTTCAGCTTAACCTCTCTAAGACTGAGCTGCTTGTCATCCCAGCCGGTCCCTTTATACAACAACAGATCAATATCCAACTGGAATCCACCCACAAAGTCTGCCCCAAACTTGGGTTTCATGATTGATGACCAGCTAACCTTTAAAGTTCTCGTGGCCTCGATTGCTCGGTCGTGTCGATTTGCCCTGTAACAACATCAGGAAGATCAGACCCCTACCTGTCTGACCATGCAGCACAACTCCCAGCTTTGACTACTGGAACTCCTTACTGGCAGACCTCCCCGCATGCACCCTCATCTTCACAATCAGCACGAAACAGCACGTCACCCCGCTGTTGATATCCCTCCACTGGCTCCCAGTTGCTGCCCGCATCAAATTCAAAACCCTGACAACCCAGTTCTGGCCTACCTGAACTCCCTCGTTCAGGTCTACGCTCCCTCCCGCCCACTACACTCTGCCGATGAAAGGCGCCTGGTACCACCACAACCTGCTAGCCAGACTCTTCTCCTCTGTAGTTCCCCAAACTCAATTCGAGACAGAGTTCCTCCTGAAACCCCCCAGCTCTGTCACAAAGGGGGGGGGGGGGGGGGGTTTCTCTTCTGACTAGAGTTTGTATTGTATTTACTCTCAGATCTATGTCGCTTTGGATAAAAGCGTCTGCTAAATGAACTTGTAACATTGTCAAGATATGTTGACAATTCATGGACAGGTTGTCACATCTTTGTGTGGATATTAGATGAAACATACTGACATCGATGACCTCTGACCCTTCATCTACTGCCACTATCAGATTCAAAGTTCCACCTATTTATAGTACTGGGTTGTGTTTTAATCTTTCTATATTAGTGCTAATTTGACACCTGATTATGGTGGTTCTTCTTGTTGTTAATGCTAAACACAAGAAGCTATACAAGAACAAACGTCTTATGGACCCACTGTGGCTGTTACTTTTCATATAGTGAGTTTTTTATTTCCTACTGGCATTTGAAAACTTTCAATTCTAGTGTTTTCAAATGAAAATTTTTGATAAAGCACAAGCAGCTGTACACAGTCTAAAACTGCCAAAAATTATTATTGAAATCAGGCAACTTGGCAGTCAGTTTTGTGTGTAAAACAATATTAGTACTAACAAATCATAAAACCCTTTCAAAAAAAAAATATCAGAAGAATAAACAGTTACACAGCAGCTGCTTTCAGGAAATTATTTAAAAAAATGTCCAGGAAATTAGTATAAAATTAAGAAGCCCTGTACAATAAAGCGTTACCCACAGTGTTAGCACGTGATGGCTGTCATGTCAGCTCCATCATGTCTGTAACAAAAACAAGTTATTTTAGATGAAGTATGATTGGGCAAGACGTCCTCTCATTTACAGGCAAGAAAAAAGCAGATTTTCAGACTCTGTTGCATTTATTTTGTAGGTTTAACAAATTGTTTGTTTTCCATGTTTCCCCGTTTAGACAGAAAATAAAACTCCAGATGCAGTGTGCTGTAAAAGCTTTACAGTGTTGTCCTTAAACGCATCGCACCCCTGTGACTTCTCTGTCTGTGACAAAGGCAGACGAAACAAGGCGACGCCACCCACTTCAGCCTGCAGCGAGGAGCTTACGTCAGGCCACCTCGAGGAGAAACGGAAGAAAACGGTAGATGGAAGAAGAACAGAGTGACCTCTAATTAGCCGGCTGCAGAGAGGTCAGGGGAGAGGGGTGAAAATGAGTCGAAGAGGGGTGAGGAGGTGACAGTATCTCGTTAGCCTGCAGCTCAGAGGTGAAGGTAGGCCGCCGCTGGGGAGGAAGGAGGTCGTGTTCCTCTAACTGTCACGCGAGCTGCACTCTCTATTTCTGCTTTTTTTTTTTTTTTTTTCTTTAGGGTTAGAGTCGTTCCTGCTCTGTTGTTGTTTGATTCACTTTAGTGACACACCGGGGGAGGAAGGAAGTGTTGTCAACGAATGAAAGAAACGGTGCGCAAGAACACAAAAAGTTGATGAAAGGAACAATTGGAAACTTTCTTTGCACTTTCTTTTCTTGATACTATCAGGAGCCAGATGTATAAACGATACAAAAAACAAATGATAGGATGGAGATGGAATAAAGATGAGATACAGAATCAAAATAAGATTGTTATACAATTTCACTGAATGACACTTTCACAGTGGACACAGCAATTTGTAAAATGTCAATAAAAAGCTCATTTCAACTTTTAATTTTCATTTTATTCTTCATCTGATGTGTTTTTGTAAAGTCTGTTTCAACACTTTAAACCAAATCAGTTATTTTCTCTGTGATGTTTGGCTCCAGGATGGTGATGGTGGACTGTTATCTCAACAACTGTTGGATGGATTGTCATGAAGTTTTGTAGAATAAAAGAATGAATCCTCCTGACTTTTCTCCAGCACCACCATGAGGTCAACGTTTGTGGTCTTGAGGGAAATGTCTCGACATCTGTGGTATGAATTGCCATGAGATTTAATACAAACATTCATGTCTCCTTCAGAATGAATTGTAATAATTTTGGTGACGCCTCAACTTTTCATCTGACATCATCATCATCAGGTCAAACTTTAAAAACTTCATCATGACTTCATCATTGTGCAAAAGTTTTAAGCACTAAAAGTAAAGTGAGGACGCTTTAAAAAAATAATGCTATGAATTGTTTTATTTATCAGTTAACTTGATCCAAAGTTCAGCAGAAACTTAAAGTAAATCAATATCTGCTGTGAGCAGCTTTGCCTTTAAACCAGCAGCAGTTCTCCTCGGTGTTTCAGGTATTCGGCAGGTCAGTTGTTCCTGCATCTTGGAGAAGTTGCCACAGTTCTTCTGCTTCTCTTCATGTTAACCCCAGACTGACTCCATGATGTTGAGACCAGAGACCATCTGCTGCAGGACTCCTTGTTCTTCATGTTGTTGAAGATAGTTCTTTATGGCTGGATGTTTGGGCTCGATGTCCTGCTGCAGATGATCAGACGCCTCCTTGATGCTGCTGCATTATGGAGAAGAATCTAAACATCTAAAATACCTAAAACTTTTGCACAGTACTGAACATTTGCTGAAAAAAAGCAATAAGTCGACTTTTGCTGCAGTGGAGTCGTCCATCAATACGCTGCCTGTAACATGAACATTGTATTTCTGCTGTTTACCTCACGATCACCGCGATGAAAGGAAAGAAACAGTTGCTGCCGTGATAACCTCCCAGAGTTGTAAAATCCTGGTTGTGAGTAAAACAAACCATTGTGCAGAGTTTTGGCTTCTGATAAACCTTCAAACACATTAATCCGTAGCTCCAGCTGGACTTCCTGGATTGTATTTCATTGTGGTACCTTAAACAACACGCCCACGACCACAGCCTCTTGCACTGTTTTAATGCAATTAAATTAATTGCTTTTTTCGGTCTGAATGCAGTCTCGGCACCTTTTTAGCTCAGTACAGCCTCCCAGAGCTCCCAGCATGACTGATTTCCTCACAAACAACAAAGAACACTTTAAAATGAATTATTAAATAAGTTGTACACATTCAAACATTTGGATACAAAGTCGTGTGCAGGTGTAAATATTGTATTTAGAGGTTACATGAGTGCAAACTCAGTCAAAGAAAAGACACGAGTGAGCAGTTTTGCTTTAAGCACCTGGTGACTGAGGCAGAAACGCAGAGTCGAAATGTTTCAATAACTTCTCGTATCTTTAGGTTAAGTGTCCTCACGAGAAATAAGCAGCGCTGCCAGATGAAATCTGAAGGGATTCGTCATTATTTTGAGAGGACAGAAAATTAAAACTGATATGATATCCTAACATTTCTCACAGGGTGTGAGGGTTAAAAAGGAGGAGAGCAGCGAGGAGGTGAAAACATGCTCTCAGCCAAAGGTCGTCACTATAGAGGAGGAGGAGGAGGAAGAGGAGGAGAGGAAAAAGCGAAACGGTGAGAGACAAATGGAGCAGGGCGAGCAGGTGACAGTATTAGGTTAGACCACTGAGGCGGGATGAGGAGTGACAGCGAAATGGGGCAAAAGGGGGGAGCAGGAAGAAGGAGGAGAAACATGGAGGAGCTGTCAGTGTGGAGATGAGTCACTGCTAGAAGGTCATCCCTATCAGACAAGAAGAGTGATGGATGGAGCCGAACCAAGAGGAAGAGGAGGAGGAGGAGGAGGGAGGACAACTAACATGGGAGAGGAGCAGGAGAAGAGGAGGAACCACGGAGGACGCGACGCTGTCAGGGTGATTTTACCGCTCCGAGTGAAATGAGAAAAAGCAGAAGTGAGATGTTGAGGGAGTGGAGAGGTCTTCAGGTTCGCTCTGAGTTCAGGAGAGGTGAAGAGAAACTGTTGTCGCCAGATAAAGTGACATCTGTGCAGACGTTTGGCGGGAAAAAGTACAGAATTTTAGATCAGAAAAGAACCAAGTAAGGGCACCAGACATCCTCACACTATGTCCTCTTACAGCTTCCGTCCAATTTTTCATTAAACCGAGAAAATCAGATCCAAGAGGAGGAAAATATCTGCTCCCCTCTCAGCAGCAGATTCATCATCTCTTCTCTGATATGTATCTCACCACCTGAGGAGTCCGACTAAAGAGCTTCCCCTTCTCCAGGTTTCTTCATCTCTCCTCTTCTTTATCATCTGTTCAGACTCAACGGCTGCTGTAGTGTGGGCGTATGGCTTCAGGATCCTGAAACACAATCCAGGAGGTCCACTGTGAGTCATTCAGGTTTTTAGGCTACTAAGTCACCAGACACTGGTTTTCTTCCATCTTAATGATAACGAGGTAGAATTAAGGTCATGAAAAGTCCTAAAAAGCCTTGAATTTCCTCCAAAAAAGCCACAGAAGGTTTTAAAGAGTCTTAAATTTATTTTACAAAGGTCTTGAATACTTTCTCTTACATATTGTAGGCAGTAATGTTTTTATATGTGCTCGCAGGCTGTCGGGAGACGTTCTACATCTATAAACTACAGGTGAGACGGTACGACTGTAGATTGTGCTGCAGGATGAGTTTCAGTCAGCAGCATCAGACCTGCAGCAAACACTCCTTGAACTTAAGTAACCAGGTTACAGTCGGCTTTCTGAAGAGAGCGGATTTCTTAACTGTCACGTCCACACGTCCTCATAATTAAACGGCCACTTAGGTCGATTGTATCTGCCACTACAGAACGACCCATCGGAGCGTTTTTCTAATATTCTGCTTTTCCAAAACCGTCACAGTTAAACAATAATGATGTTTTAGGATGTGACAACACTGTGGTCAAGGTCTGATTAGGTTTAGGCACAAAAACCACTTGGTGAGGGAAAGATCATGGTTTGGGTTAAAACGATCACCATGACAATTGTTGTTACGGTTTTTAAAAAAGGAAGTGGCTATTGGTACGGATACCCCTTGTCAATAGTCTGTTTAGAGTTAATACACATGCATGTTGGTACTGATGTGCAAGGTCATGTGATCAAATTCAAATTGCTTTAAATGGACGCTTTTGCTTGCAGGTGATACACCAATCCTTCCCATGGTTTGGGTTAAAATGGTTAGGTTTAGGTACAAAACAACCACTTGGTTAGGGTTAGGAAAAGATCATCGTTTGGGTCAAAACAGTAAAATGGGGTAAAAATGTCCCATTTAATGGTGCAAAAATGCCAGAGTGGTTAGTGGTTTACAAGAGGTCTGGTAATAAATTCCACAAACCCATTCTGTACCAATAGAACAAACTACTATCAGCAAAAATCAGTCTGGACCAACAGCCTGTGGACTATTGACATGGAATCATGTCTGTCAATAGTCAATATTGGTTCGACAGGCACAAGATGTCCCGACTCGCGGTTGAAAACAGGATGCAAACAGAGGTCTCCTGCAGCTTATATCACTATTTACCTCTATCCAGCCGTCCTCCCAACCCGCCTCCTCCTAATAACATGGATGTATAAAGAGAACTGGATACATGAAGAGCGCCAGGCTTTGAAGCAAATTTGACATAGCGGCCAAACCGACGTCACATGATGCATAATGGCCCAAAAAGACTTTTTCCCATAGACTTACATTGTGCAAGAGACGTCCGTAAATCAGCGGATACATTTTTCTGAGTGTCACAACCCTCGCGAAATGACTTGTCTCACTATCAGAATTAAATCCGTTCGGTCTGATCACATTTCAAAAGCCTTTAAGAGCCGCATGATTGAATTGTTTTATCCCCGTTCAAGTTAGCCGGAGGGCTAAACCGAAAGTAGCCGACTCAGCCGGCGAAAGTCACAAGTGCGCATGCTCTATGGGCCGCACAATGCGGAAGATCCGGGTACTTTCATACCGGGAAGTCGGCGCCACTGAGCAACTTTCATAGGAATGAACGGGGCCCCGCCTCCGACGCTGTATCCAGTTCTCTTTATACATCCATGCCTAATAAATGTCACCTGATATTGATGTCATCTGAACTGCATTACTTCGCCGACTTCTAGATGGCGTAAATGTAATTACAGGTTGTTTTTGCCGGCTGAATTTTAGACCTATACTGTCGTTTTTTTCTTGTGATGACAGGCTGGTCATGTAAATGAGAAACCTGTGGTTGGGGATTAAAGAAACCTGGTTTCCCTAGATTTCTCCAAGAGAACACCCAATTTCCCAGCCACGTATATGTTTAAGCAAGTTTCTAATCGGCTTTTTTACAAGAACGCACGTGCGTAACAAAAGTCTGCAGACAGGAAAGCACAGCAGAGCAGCTGAATGATCATTAACGGAGCGATGTGTCCTCGTATTTAAAATAAGTCCGCCCAAAGTTCGACTAAAACTGAAACGTCTTCTGTCTGGTCATAGGAGAGAAATCAGGTTACTGATCTGTTGCATGTATCTGTAGATTTACAGTCACTAATGATACCATTGCTACAGAAGCTCCACTCAGTATGGACAAGCAAGAACGTATATTCATTCATTAATCCATTCATTAATTTTCTAGTTACTTATCAGAGTCCAGGTCACATTAACTGATTCATTATATTACTAGGAAGTATTGTCAGGCTGGGAAGCGCTGACAAAAATGTGTTGACATAAAAAAAGACGAAAACCCTGAAAGAAATCTCCCGTGACTGTCCGCCTGTGTGTATTTGGGTGCATCACGTTGCAAGAAAAGTAGAGTCAAGATCACCTTTTCTGCCAGGTGATGCTGCTTCTTTTCACCCAGAGCCAAGCTTGGTCTGAACACACATCCTTTAGTGTTACACGTAGACTCCGTCCTTTACATCTCAGAGCATCTTATACAGGTACAATAGTTTCTAAGGATGTTTTCAAACCTGAACTATGTGGTTTCTTTATAGGAAAAGTTGTTCAATCTTATGTGTGTTAATGCATGTAAATGAAGAGTTACAGATGATTAAAACAGTTTCTATCAAGAACCAGATCCAGCAAGTATCTCCCCCTAAAACCACAAGTCTTAAGTGATTAAACAAACAAGACACAACATGTTAATTAATGAGTTTTAGTGGCGTTGGTGTATTTCAATCCCCAGTGTGTCCTTGGTGCCCCAAACTGCATCCTGAGTATGTGTTAAAAATGTTAGCAACAAATAATCTCTATCAAGAATCAAGATGTTTTTTCGTGTATTTTTTTTTTTGCTTTCAGGTTAATGAGTCCTCCAAATTCAACCTCATGCTCATCCGGTTAGCACCGTTACCAACATGCAGAATTTCCTTGTAAAAGCTTTAAGAGAGTCAAGAGGAGGAAGACGAGGAGGTGGAGGTGGAGGAGTAGCGCTTTAATAGATCAGATAAAGATAACAGCATTAAGTGGAGAGAGGTGAAAGTCAGGGGAGAAGGTGACATCAGGGAGGGAGACGGAGCAGAAAAAAGCCTCGTTAGCTTTTGATATGAGAGACAATGGAAGGAGGAGGAGGAGGGAAACCTTAGACACAATAGGAGGAAGGAGACTAAACATGTCAGTGTTAGTTTCACACCATTCAGCATCCATTGAATGAATGTTCGGTTATTGATTGTTATTGTTTCATTACATGGACCCAACCAGGTCACTGAGGTACATTTTATCTGCAAAATATGTCACAATATGTGAAATTAAACTTCCATCTGGGCAGATCTCCAACCATCCAAACTCAGGTTTCAAGTTATTATTATTATATAATTATTTTTACAGGATGTTATGAGTATCAAGCTAAATTACAAGACAAATGACACATGTGCCTTTAAAGATTTTACAGATAATCAATTAAAATATGATCATAGAACAGTTCAATGTTGTAAAAATGATGGTTTCACTATTTGTCACGTCCTACCAGAACTTTTTCTGTTTTTTGGACTCTTTGTGTTTTTGTCGTTATCCTTCAGACTTTTTCTGTTTTTAGTTGGACATTTTGAGGGACTCTTTCATTTGTGTTGCATTTGTTTCCTGGTTTTGGTTTTCTCTGTTTCCCCTTATGTGTGTGTTCCTCCTGTGTTTTTTTGTGTCACCTGTTTGTTTACTTTAGTTCCTGTTTTATTTTGAAATATTTCCTCCTTGTGTCTGGTCACCTTTACTTCCTGTGTTTGATTATTTCATGTGTCTCACCTGTGTCTCGTTTCCCCTCACCTGTGGTTCATTTGCAATCACTTCCTGTGTATTTATAGTCCAGTTTTCAGCTCGTTCTTTGTTGAGTTGTCTGCTTTTGTACGATGTTCCTGTGTCGTCGGCGTTCTGGTTTGTTCCGATGACTTTTTGCTTTTTCATTAAAAAAAATATCTGCATCGGATTGTCCCTGCCTACCGTCTCTGCATTCGGGTCCACCTGCTCCACTCACCCACCCTGACACTATTAATACACACAGATACAGCAAATAACTATATGAAATAAAACTATTATACATTTTATCCAAATATGTTTTTGTGCCTTCTAAACTGAATGTGTCTGAAACTTTAAATCACTGAAATATAAGGAATGCAGCAATAACTTATTGATTAATCTGCTGGTTATATTTGGTCCACAGATGTTCAGAAAACATTAAAAAAGTCTAAAACCCAAAGATATTCAGTTTACAATGATTTAAAAACAGAAAGAAGCAGCAAATTCTCACATAAAAAGCTACAACTAGAGATTCACCTTTCCTTTTTAAAATTATGATTATTCAATTATCATAATAGCAGCCAACTAAAGTTATTCTCCATCTGTCTTTGTTCAGGTTATAAATGCAAACACACCTTCTCTCCCTCTCATCTCTTTTAATTGTTGGTCAAACTGTCATCTAGGCTGCTCTCTCTCATCATCCTCCTCCTCCTCCTCCTCGCCTCATTCTTCTTCTTCTTCTACCAGCAAATATTGATCCGCCAAATTACTTCTCAAGGTCGTCAGCGTCTCTGTGGCAACTGGCACCGTGTCACGATAAGCTGCCGCCTCTCCTGAAGTCAGCTCACGTCAGGGGTAAAACTCCAGAGGCACAGATGTCAGGTGTCACCTGGAGCTCGTTACTGCCACAGGTTGGGGGTTTTGGGGTTGGGGGGGGGGGGGCTTGTCATCTTTGGTCACAAATTTTGGGGAGTTTAGTCTGTCGCTGAGCCTTTTAATCCTTTCATGAGTCAGAAATCTGCAGGACAGGAGAGCTTGTTTGTCTGTATACAGCTGGATTTTATAAAAATTTATTCTGATCTTCTCACATTTAATAGTTTTCTATACGTTTTTTCATGTCTCCGTGCCGGTGACAGCCGTAGCCGGAGGAATTATGTTTACAGGTTGTTTCCGTCTGTACGTCCGTCTCGTTCTCAGGAACATCTGGAGGGAATTTCTTCAAATTTGGCACAAACGTCCACTTGGACTCAAGGATGAACTGATTAGATTAGACTTCACAAAACATGTTTCTGGGCCGTAACTCAAGAATTCATTCGCTAATTATGACAAAGTTCATAAAAGTTCACCTGTTCTATCATCATGAACAGAGAAACGCTTGTTAGACTTACAGTTATAACGTCCTAATCTGAATTAATTTTTTATGACACTGAAATTAATCCAAAAAAAAGTAATATATGAGTAAAACAAACTTAATGTACAATATATGTCCTGTTTATCATATTTTCATCATCATGACTGCAAATTTACTGATGATTTACATATTTTGGCGCAGCAGCTTCTACCTTTCAGTAGTTGTTGTAAACGTCTCTGCAGGTTTCTGTCCAGTAACACGCTGTGTGGCAGCTGACAGAGTAACATCACCTGTAGACGATAATAATCTCCTCTAATGTCTCTCTGACTGTCACATGACCTCCTCCCATCTCAGACGCTTTGCTTTAGAAAGATGTTGTTTTTTTTAGCATCTAATTTCTCATCAAATCATTCATCATAATAAAAACTGAAGAATTACTGAAACTATATGATAGTTTATTGTTAAAAGAATTTCTTCCTAATAACCTTTTAAATGATGGAGACTGTACTTGTACAAGAAGGAGCGTTTCACAGTGCAACACACAAACTTCAAAATTGGTTTATGTACCTTACAAATGGGCGTCTCATCTTTCTCCTAATGTTTACAGACACATTCCACAGATAACGTCATGACTATTTCTCAGTTCTCTAATTGGTGGCCAGCTGTAGGTCCCAAGATCAAGATGACTCCTTTCTGACCTTTTATTCTCACCTCACTTCCTCTAACGTATGTACTTCGTTAATCTTAGCTGCTACGTTTACTGTTTCTGCAACTTTGCAGAGCAAAACAGGAACATTCATCATGACATGCAAATACAAGAGCACGCACATAGTAAGACATCTAATCACAGTATAATTCTAAATTTTATAACATTTATAGTTAAAGGATTTCATTTATTATTGATTATGTTTTAGTGTAGTTTTGTTTTACTAAATTGTGAACATGACGTTATAAATGTGGATTTAGATTTTTGAAAGGTAAATGTAAACACTCTCAGTTTTGACTTCCTCCTTCTTCTGTGTTTTTAAACCAAAGTGTTTTTATGGGAGTAAATATGTTGAAATGTAGAATTTGTACTTGTTTAGTTATACAATTACTATAACTAAACAAGTACAAGTATATAACAGACAGACAGTATTTATGCAGAAAAGATCCTGTGAATGTTTATTTTCTCTACAACTGAGAGTACAGCTGCAACGATGAATCCATTAGTTGATTATTGGATCCACAGAAAATTAACAGGCAATTATTATGATAATCAAATAATCATTTTAGTCATTTTTTTAAAGCAAAAATGCTAAAAAATTTGCTAGTTTCAGTTTCTAAAATGTGATGATTTTATGTTTTATTTTGTAATACATGACAGTAAACTGAATATTTTCAACAATAAGACATTTAAAGATGTAACGTTGACTCTGAGGAATAGTAACAATCATCTTTTACTTTTTTTCTACATTTTGTAGATAAAACAATGAATCAATCAATTGAAAGAATAATCCATACATGAATCGATAATGGAAATAATCGTTAGCTGAAGGTAATATGTGCTACAGGTGTGTAGTTTTCCCTCCCTCCTCTGGTATTAATTATAAATAAACTTTGTATTGCAATGTTTAAGATCTGCACTTTACACGAGATATTACGGCAACAGTAAAACATTTTTTGCCATAAATTATGATGCAGTCCTAATTGGCAGCCGGTGAAACAAACTGAAAACATTTTAGCAGAGCCAGACCTGTGAGATGTTATAATGTGCAATATGTCGGATCTGTATCCAGACTGTGGAGAGGGTGAACCACCTGCTGTTACATCGCACTGAATAAAATATCTTCCAGAAATATTGAGTGCAGTTAACAAGCAGCACCAGCGTTAACTGCACTCATCCAGTTTAGAGCCATTTATCAGACCGTGTTACATTCACTGGAAAGTGGCTCCTCTGGCAATAACAGGGGTGATAATGGTAAATACTAAAACTTAGTGTTAGAGTAGCTCAAGTACAAAACAGCCATAAAGTCAGCAAACTGTGGTATCTATTGTTATATTTGTTATATTTGGTCATATCAGATCAAGTCAGGCTGTAGAAGCAAAACTCCTGAGTGCACTGAACAAAGTAAAGGTGCATTTTATGGGTGTTTTTTTTTAGAAGAAGATTGTGTTATTTCTACCTTCAAAAGTGTCATAGTCTCACTTTAATTAATCTCATCTTAAAGGACGGGTTCACAGCTTTTCAAGTGTGTCTTAAAACAACAGTCAGGAGCCCAAATGAACATTGAAACCTGTTTTTTCTTGCTGTAATCATTCCTCCTGTTCATACTGACCATTAGAAGATCCCTTCATAATGCACTTACAATGGAAGTGATGTGGGACAAAATCCACAGTCCTCCTTCTGTGCAAAAAATGTATTTAAAAGTTTATCTGAAGCTAATAACAAAGAGGGAATTTCATGCTAAGAAGCCTGTAAATGTGACAGATGCTCACTTGATATGACTAATTAATAAACATATAAGCTTCAGATAAACTTTTTAAAATATTTTTTGCTCAAAACTAGGACCTGATTTTGTTCCCCATCACTGAAGCCACAGATATTGTCCCGAGTGGACACGTACACGGACAGCTGCAGACACCACAGACACGAAGAAGCTCTGTTTATACTACTTCCTGTGCTGCGTCTCAAATCGCGTACTTCTGTACTTACACTTAACATTTTGAGTGCATAAGTGCGTTCTCACTGAGAAGTATGGAGAAATGCACTGTGAGAACCCAGATGGTTCGTTCAAAACGGTCAAAAAGTTGAGTGTGGAACAACGGACACTTCTCGCCCTCAATGGCCGCCATCTTGGCTACGTAGCGGAAGGGGAGGGACCGCTTTTCAAACTGGAAATGGCGGCCGAGGACGTTGTAACTACGGTGAACAATGCCGCGTTATACAAATGTAAGTTATACATGTGTTTTTTTAGCACTACTGTTGTCAGATATAAGCCATCAGTATGTTTTTTGGGTTAATGTAGCAGTCTGTAATGATTTAATGGCACAAACAATAACAGGCATGCTAACGCTAGCTAATGCTAATTTGCAATCGTCATTTCCGGTAAGTGCATAATGGCCATGTTTGATTTGAGACAACACTACCCTGTAGAAATTTGCACACTACGCAAGTAAATACATAGTGTACGCAGTGTACTACATGGACGTGTACTAACGGATGTGATTTGAGACACAGCTCTGGAGGACGCGTTCCACACGCGTGCAGTAGATCGGCGTCTACAGGAAGACAGCGTTGTAACTGTGTGGACCGGTGCAGACGAGTCTGTGCAGTCCCAACAAATTGCAGATAAGTTGATGTCCACACTAGGGATGTGCAGAAAGCCCAGTGTTTGTATTTGTATCTGTATTTGTCGAGGCAGCAAAATTATTTGTATTTGTATTCGAATAAAAGTGGAAAGAGGCTTAAAAATCCTGTTTTTGTTTTTATTACGCTTTTAATTTTAGAAAATTAAAGTGTTACAATAAGTGTTCATAAATAAACTACTTTATGAAGGAGGTCCCCACACCAGGTCTTGAACTGGAGTCTCCCAGATCATAGACGACTGCGCTGACTACTGAACTAAAACTTTACTTATCACCTCAGACAGACCTCTAACTAACAAATATTTTTTTTAAATATTTGTATGAAATAAAACATTAGTCCACACAGAGCCTACGCATACAACCTCTGATGACGTAATTTACATCACGTGGACCCTTGCGTACGAAGTGCATTATAAAAGGATCTTCTAATGGTCAGTATGAACAGGATGGATGATTACAGCAAGAAAAAAACCTGTTTCAATGTTCTAACCTGACTGATTAGTTGTATTTATGCTCCTGAGCTACAATAACGTCGTCCAGGAACAAGTGTTTTGCAGTGTGTGTGTGTGTGTAGTTATTTAGTGTTAGTGTGTCTTACATTTGTTATCTGATGTGATGCTTCCTGTTATCTGCTCCAACAGACAATTACTGTGGCTATTATGCACACATTGCACAAGTACAGTAAAAATGCAAAAAGGCACACACAGACTTACACATACACACACACATATGGGGACGAGGGGCTAATTATACAGTTCATCATGCTCGCTCTCGCCGCTCTCCCTCGTCCCCTTTAAGCCCAGCCATTATCCTCCTTGATATATCACCTTTTCACTTGCAAATGACTGACACTATTGAATTCCGGGCACTCGCACTCTGCAAGTGGCACTTTTTTTCCTCCCAAGAATAGAGCTCATAATAAGTCTCAGTGTGGTCAAGGACAATAGAGGGGCTTTTTATCTCCTTAATGACCATCGCTGCCACAGAGGGACGATTTCTGTGAACCCTTACATGTCTGTGTGGCCATTGTGTGTCCAGTCTTACAGAAACCCACTTGACAATTATGGTGAATTACACAGACAAATGCAGCATATGGATTATATATGTACTGCAGAGAAAAAAAGCTGGAGTCATTTTTTTTTTCCTCTACAGGTGTCAACAGCTCGTTCATCACAGACAGTTGTAAACTAAATGTAATAAATATGTTTCACTGTGCAGAGAGAGGATAGGTCAATCCAATAAATACCTGAATACCACTTAGCAGGGTCTGATTCCTGGTTTTAACCAATCAACACGCTGTAAATAAGAGGGTTTTGATTATAAACATCATGAAGAGCTGTTAAAACCAGCTGCTGTTTGCATGAATAAATAGTATTTCTGCTTCTGTGTGGCTTATTTATCACCTCAAACCTTTTCAGAAAATGATTTTATGTGGCAACTTAGGAGAAATTTGATGTTTATAAAGGAGCTGCAAAGATTTTCCAGTTTGAAAAGACCGATTTTAATCTCCATATAGAACAGAAAGATTAATCGCTTTTGTTGAGATATATATAATATATATATATATATATATATATATATATAAGAAATGATGAGTGTTAGTATTTTACATAGATCACTGTAACATCAGCAGACTCATCAGCTGAGGTTAAAGGAAGTTCAGTATTATATTTATAAAGAGGAAGATGTAGAAATTAAAATTCGTTGGAGACAGGATGAGACGTGTAGTCTGGGGCTCCTGAAAACAGACATGACGTTATCTATAAGTCTGTATTTTGATAGATTAAGAAAAGAACGGCGCTCACTTAAGGAAAGGAAGTTTTTTTTTTAACAGCTTTTAGATCAAAATCATGATAAAAAACTACAATTTTCAAATTAAATGATAACAAAACATTTAAAGGGGACGTGTCACGCACATTTCCAGGCTTATATTTATATTCTGGGGCTCTACTGGAATATATTTGCATGTTTTCCAGTTAAAAAAAACTCCTCATTTATTTTGTACTGGCCCTTTATGCAGAAACACGACTGAATGAACGATAATGTTGCTCCGTAACTGCTGGATGTGGAAAAAAAAGTAAAAGTATTAAAAGTATACTAAAAGGATTCGGTGATTATTTCTATTTGTGTTTTTCCACTTAATTACATTTCACATACAGGAAAAAGGGAAATATTTTAGAGAGACACAGTCAGATGATGTGTGATTTTTCTTTCTTTTTCCTCCCTCGAGCTTCCAGACGAGTCGTTCTGCAGTATTACAGCCCAATGAAGCCTCACTTATGATCCACTGCTGGATTATAGACGCAGTTGTTGTTGTTTTTTATTATTTCCCATGTGTGTGGATGATTTCAGGGCAGGATCAGATGTGGTGGAAAACAAAGTCTGTGAAGAAAGATTTCACTTTTGAACATGAAGCCGTTGCAAAAAGGTAAAAACGTTTCTTTTTTTATTAAATAATAAAATAAATAAATAAATAAGAAGCATTATTTTCAGAGAGTGGCGTCAGGAAGTGGAGTCCGCAGAGAGTAGCAGAAAAGGCTTTTTGAACTATTATGTTTGGACGGGCTGTTAGAAATAATAAGAGGGTAACTTGGGTGGTTGGTTGTGGTGGTTACACCAGATGGAACAAAAATCTGGCAAAATGACAGCTGGAGGTCAGAAGCTCCTGCCGTTGTTCCTCTCCAGCTTATGTCTGTGTGTTTGGACGGGTTGAATGCAAGAAGATTAATAAAGTAGTATTTATTTTATTGTATTCTAGTTTATAAAGAACAGTTTAAAGCAGGGGAATTAGGAGGTAGTGAAACAGGATTTGTAAGTTTGAATATGTGGAGGGCGGCTTGATTTACCCTAAAATAACCCTTCATCCAGATTTTAATATAATCAGTCAATCATTGGATGAGGTTAGTTCTCAAATAAAATTATCAGCGTAGCAGATGTTTACAAAACGAGAAGGTAGTTTTATTCAAAGTCAAACTGAAGAGTGACGAAGAAAACGACTAAATCAACTAATCGGTGTTACTATATATAAAAGTAAAATGAGAATGCTGAAAATGCTGAAAAAAAAATATTGCTGTAAATTGTTTTAATTTATCAAATCACTTCTTACAAAGATGAGTAAACAGCAGAAACCATAAAGTAAATCAATATTTGTTGTGAGCAGCTTCTCCTCGGTTCACTTCAACACAGTTTTTCATGGTAACTTGCAGGAAGGTTGTTGTAACCATCCTGGAGGAAGAATCTTCTTCTGTGGTTTTTATTATTCAGACCGTCTCAGGTGCTTCTTCATGTTAATCCCAGATTGTTGAGACCATCTGTTGCAGGATTCATCGTTCTTCTTGTGGCTGAAAATAGTTCTTTATGACTCTAGCTGTATGCTCGGGGTCATTGTCATGTCATGAATACATTTTTCTCTTTTTTTTCACTTTGTTAGGTACATCCAACAGCAGCCGAAAATCCATATGTACAGTTTATCAGTCATATATCAGTTTCTATCTCTCTATCTATTAGGGATGTGCAGAGATCCCAGTATTTGTATTTGTATCTGTATTTGTTGAGGCAGCAAAATTATTTGTATTTGTATTCGAATAAAAGTGGAAAGAGGCTTAAAAATCCTGTTTTTGTTTTTATCACACTTTTAATTTCAGAAAATTATTATGATTACTGAGCTAAAACTTTACTCATCGCCTCATTGCAACTACACCCATAACACAGAGACAGCACAGCGTGTAACATGTAGGGAGGAACTTCAAAGGCGATTATTACTTTGCACTTTTCATTTATTTTCTATTTTTTACAACCTAACTTTGTGGAAAGAAAGAAGGGGAACAACAGATTATGGAGAGTCCTTAAAAGCACTTTGCATGTGTCAGTAGCTCAACTTTATCTCTGGGGAACACCCCCAACAAATAACTTTTTAAAATATTTGTATGAAACAAATATTCATATAAAACCCACTATTTGTGCTTTGCCGAATAATGTATTTGTATTCGGGCATCACCTGACACCTACTATCTATATATCCATCTAAGGTATTTATTATTGATTTCTCATTGGCCAAGTTCACCAAATTCCTCTTTCTTTCATGGTTTGACGATGTGGAGATGCTGAAGACACACCAGTTATCATTTATGCACACAAGAAAAGCTTCCTTATACTCCTGCAATTAAACAAATCTGTTTCATTTGGACATTTCTTGACCAGTGCTGGTTTCGCAACAGCAATTTAGAGTCACACCGCAGTGCCAGCAAGCACATACAGAGGACACAACAAGGTGAGACTGGATATGGCTGTTATTACCTCTACATTCTCCCTGAAAAATGTGTTCTCCTTCTCTTTGGAGGATGTGAATCATCCCAAAGCACTCCAGCAATCATCTTTACAGACGTCTTTACAGTGCACATGTCCACAGACTGAGACTGAAGAATTACAGAAAGTAGCTGCACTAGAAATCTGAATGTAATGTGAAGCTTCATGTTTTTTACTGGACAGAACAACATGCTCTATATGCACAGACGTCACCACGTTTACATAAATACAAATCTATTAAAATGACCAGTCTATATTAGATTATATTTTATTAAGCTACATACTACAGCTACACCTACAGACTGAATAACGTTATTTACTGCATCGCTGTCCTCTCTTATTTTGTCACAGTACAGTCAGGTGGGCGGTGAAGCATCTCAATTTCCTCTAATAAATAAATAAGTCAAATAAAAAATATCTGGCTCCATCTCTATTCGCAGCTCTCAAGGTTGCTAGGCTACAGGAGCGGCGCTACGTGACAGACGGGTGAGCGCGGGGAACGGCTGGTGACGCAAATAGGTAATCATCTGTAGACCAGATCCGTCTCATTTAACAACATTCAGTTCGGCCTTCGCGGTCCACGAAAGACGCCGCCTTTTGTTTGACAGCGTCCTTCGTAGGATGTGGCTTCTGAATTTGAGACATAACTTCTGTGCATTGACAGGTGGACTTTTTTTTAATCACTTTTTAAGAGCTTTTTGATGTCGTTTTTTTTTTTTTTTTTTACTACAGAGGGAGCGAAGTTGAGATGATGAGACAGAAGGTGTTTTCATATCTGAGCGGTTTCTAATAATCATTCTAAAACACAAAAAGAAAAAAAAATGATGTGATCTGCAGCAGAGGAGGATTAGATTCTTTTAATTCTTATTATCTGAAACAAACAGGATATTAAGTTATTCTAGCTATGCTACATGATCAAAAAAAGATGTGGAAAATGAAACCAAAAAAACACATCAGTGTTGCACTTTGTGACACCGTCCTGCTGCCAGAAATACTCACTAGAGCAACAAATGCACTAGTTAGGAAGTCAGAAAGTATTGAGAGACGGACTAACACGTTGTTGGTTTTGTTCTTTTCATTTGATTTGATGGCAATAAGAGCAATACTGAAAGTTTTCCATCATTGGAGCCAACGGGCGTTGCACAAATCATAAAAACCAGCCGCAGAACAAAAGTATCCAAAAGTATGTGGACACCAAACCTCACTTGCCAGACAAGTTTTAAGACATATGATGGATGACGTCTCTACTTCCTGCCGCAAAAGTGAAGCCAAATTATCTCGTTTTTCGGAGCTGCCGTCTTACTTATGTGACGTCATTCTCAACCAGAGTCTGTGCAGTAGAGTCGGCGGCGGCGGTGGGATGACCGGCCAAAACCGGCTGGCAGTGAATCACAAATGAAAACGTACATTAGCGTCTCCCTTCAGAAGCTGCTGCTGTGTCACTCAGCTCGTCTGCCGCAGGTTTGAGGGCGGCTGTCAATCATGATGTCACACCTCCTTTTTATATCGTTAAATAACTAATTAAAAACCAAACCTGTCAGAAAAATGAGCGCTTGATCAAACATCAGCCTGATAAGAACGACCTAAAATGTCAGAAAGCATCTGATATACTTGTTGAATAGCTGTTGAAGAGACACAGACTCCAGTTGATGCTTCCTTGAATATATGAAGTTTATTGAACTCAGAGAAGCCTTTGGCACAATGAACACACGGATACAGTCGCACCAAACGCTTAGCACAAACAGGAAAACAATCACTTCTTATAGAGTTGCTCAGGTCACGTCACCAGGGAGCGGAGAAACAAGGACACTTGGTGTCAGAATGAACTCTAATTGGAAAATAACGCGAGCAGCTGTTGTTACCCCTCCAAGGTTACCACCTTATCTGCCGGCTAAAACATCTCTTATACGAGACCTTGGAGGCGAACGACAGACCCTGCAGATAAAAAAGCTCATAAATCGATCATTGAACATCTCTCCTTCACAATTGTGCATTTTTTTTTCTCTCACACCATCTTTGGGGATAAATGTATTTTATGTGCACTTTGGTTTTTTTAGTTTGGCTCACGTCTCATCTGCTAACATGAAGGGGGCGGGACTTATGACCTACACAGCAGCCAGCCGTCAGGTATTGAGATATTTTGGCTTCACATTAGGGGAGCTGACATGTCGTCCATCTTTATGTACAGTCTATGATCAGACACAAATTACTATTTTATGTACATCTTAAACATGTTTAGTGGGGGGATTTTTAAGTAGAACTTCAGTAGATTTCTTAAGAAAAACTGATTTTATCTCACATTCATGTCAGGGGGGATTTTAATTTAAAAAAAAGAAAGTGAGCTGCTTGAACATCTGTGACGACTGTGTTTCCCTCCGTGTGTTTTATTCACTGTTTTATGTTTATCATGTTTGTCTGTTTTACATAAAACCTGATCAGAGGCCACCAGGCGCCACGGGATCAACCTCCAGGTGCTGACACACACACACACACACACACACACACACACGCTGTCGCCCGCCTCTCTGGTTCTCTTAAGAAGCCGGGACGGAGCTGCGAGGGCGGACGAACCATCAGCAGCGCCTCGTCTCACTGATCCCACTCTCTCGCACTAACCGCTGAGCTCCACTCTGTTGCCACGCAACTACCTGTTAGAGTCAGCACAGCGGTTTTCTTTTTTTTTTTTTATGTGAGTGAGTGAGAGGCTGATGGATATATATGCTGCATAGAAAGGGGCATGAATGGCCGAGGTGATAAATGGATGGAGAGATAAATGAGGGGAGACGCTCCACGGAGGCAAAGGTTGCGTCTGTTGATGTGTTTTTAAGGAGCCGTGTTAGTGTAAGAGTGGGATGGATGGGCAGATGGATAAACGCCTACAGCTGAAGCACTTAAGAGGGTTTAAACATATAGGAAGAAAAAGCCCTGTCATAAGGAGGTTGTACACGTTACAGGCACAGAGTGGAAAAAAACCCCACAAAGGCACACAGATAGTGAAGAGGAAAAGCAAGTTCAGGTCTTTTTACGTTGGAAAAACAAGCACAGACACGGTGTTTAAAGAGCAGAGACAAAAAGAGAGTGAGAAGACTGCCTTTGCTGTTTGAATTTGCATCTTTACATGTGGTCAAAAGCTTTGTGATGTTTGTGGCGGAGTGAATACACAAAAAAAAATTTTTGCAAAAGGCTGATCAAGAGAGTTTCTTTTCATGTGGAATAAAAAGCAGAGATACGTGTGAGAGGCAGGTGAGGAATAAAAGGACCAAATGTGAGGTTTTTACTCAGTGAAGGAAAGTGATGATTATGGATGCAGCGCGTGAAGGAGGATGAAGACAGTAGCAGTCCGTGTTTGTGTGTTCAAAAAAACAACAACATTTTTGCAGCTTCACGCTGACATTTCAGCGATGTTGTGATGATCTGCAGGATGATGCTGCACCTACCTGTCAGTGTAACAAGCCAATCAGGAGCAGGAGGAAGATTATTCCCCCGTATTACACTTTTATACTATTAAACACTAATATCACCAACATATCTCCTGGTAATGATCTCTGTAATTAGAAAGGATTTTATGGACACTACTACTCGATCCTAACTTATTTATCATATAAATGATGTAACAGTAATACAGTATGACAGAATATTATTTCTATATAACCTCAACAAATCTCTATAACATCTAAAGTCTCAATGAATGAAATTATACGATAAATATATCAAACATCAAAAGGCTGAACAGTGAAATCAGTCAGTTATCTTTATACTAGCTTAAAGTATCTTTATTCGTATATATTTTTGTAAAGCATACGTAGCACCGTCCAATAATGTCATAACTGTAACAGAACTTCCAAAAATCCCTGTTTTAGGATCCAGAAGATAAAATAAACTTGACTTTGTTTTATTCCTATGTGCTCACCTGGAGAAATATGTGATGCATGCAGTTTACTGTGAGAGGAAAAATCCCATAATGCTAAGCTAACTGACATCATTTGGTCACTTAGTCTAAAGTTATTGCAGTAATGTTATATATTACATCTGCAACTGACTTCATTATTGATCAATCTGCTGAGTATTTTCTCGATGAATCAGTGAAACGTCTGTCTCCCTCTCTCTGGTGAACCTGCTGTGGTGCTAGTGTGTGTGTGTGTGTGTGTGTGTGTGTGTGTGTGTGTGTGTGTGTGTGTGTGTGTGTGTGTGTGTGTGTGTGTGTGATGGCTGCAGGTGAGCTCGGCTGATTGTTTGATTGAGCGGTTGTGACTGTGTGAGTGTGTAGGTGGTTCCGGGGAGTTAATTGGTTCCAGCCTCCGAGCTCTCGACTCCTCAACCAACATGTGTCAGTGTGAAATGTTGTATCTGGATCTGCTAACGTGATGTATCAGCTCAGGTTTAGTCGGGGTTGGTAGCACTGTTGTTTAATTCTAGTTTCTCCTGTTTCTGTTACACTAGCAGGTTAGTGTTAGTTAGGTTGTTTTATTATTTTGTTTCAGTAGGTAATTTTAAGTTGCTCAGCTTTAGTTCCCCTTTTTTTTTAAAATTGTTTTGCTGCTAACCCACCCTGAAGCTAAAAAGATTTTATAGTAAACCTTTAAAAGGCTGCAAATCCT
The DNA here is from genome assembly GCF_963924715.1 of Thunnus thynnus. Lineage (NCBI taxonomy): Eukaryota > Metazoa > Chordata > Actinopteri > Scombriformes > Scombridae > Thunnus > Thunnus thynnus. Next base: position 4,102,661 of record NC_089536.1, on the reverse strand, counting down.
GTGTTGCTGGTGGTTTTTGGGAGCTGAGAAGAGAAGCTCCAGGTTTCCCATGAGGCCGAGTCGTAACACTAGAACAGTAACAACAAAGAAAATCATTAAATCTTCAACTTGTAGAAACTAAAACCAACAAATTCACTTTCTCACGACCAATTAATCGATTAATCAACTTGTTGTTGCAGCTCTATTACATACTAGGCTACCTCTCTTACTCTTCAATCTAAACGGGTCAGATATTAGCAAGCTAACGTTAGCTTTACCAGTTGGTTCATTCAGCTAGCTTAGCAACAGTTTCCACCAGCAGTTATTAGCTTTTAAATATTTAGTCACAACTTATCTCTACATAACAACTGGTTTATGTGGTGCGACTGGTCTGATCTGAACTGACGAACAGCTGCTGCAACCAGCTCCTGCTTTGTTTCTACGTTACAAACGTCAGAAGATGATTTCAGGAATTAATTTCCACCAAAATACGTTACATGAGTTGACAGAAACACCTCATGTAAGTTACTCGGTTTATTATAATTAAAAAACTTTAAAGGCTGATTAACTCTAACAGAAACACTTAAACTCGTTAGCTTAGCAACATAAAAGCTAAAAACGATAATGCAGCACTTGTTTTTTTGTCTGTTTTTTTTAATTTAAAAAAAGAATATCTGTTGTTATGAATACGTAAATGTCCCCCCACCTTTTCAAATGTGCCTCAATACTGGATGAGGTTTCACTGATGAGTAGCAATAGCGAAAGTTAAAAGCAAACTCTGCAGAACAATAGATACTAATGAGAGTTTTGAAGACGTGTTTTAAAGTGATGAAAGCACATTACAGCGAGTTGCAGGAGGAGCGTTTGATTCAGTGAGTCGGGGCTGATGTGAGGTGACTTGTGAGCAGATGAAGTTTTCCAGTCTGCGGTGCAAGATGAGGGCTGACGGCTGAGTATGAGTCACACGTTTTTGTGCGGGTGAGAAATGGGTTTTGATGAGGCTTCTGGATGTGTGGAGGTCTGATTTAACCAGACGTTTGTGCTGGTCGCTGCCCGCCGGATAACCTCAAGGATACACCCACGTATGAGACACACAGGACTGACGGCGGTAACGTTCAAACATTATCTTCACCTCACAGAGAGAAGCTTCTGGGTTTGAACTCCATCGTGACTGAATGGATTCTTTATGAGCATTTATCAGACTTTTTGATATCATACCGTAACATACTTTCTGTTGTAGCTGAACAGTGACTTTATATTTTTTCTCTCATATGTTACCAGTATATATACACATCTTATTCTCTTGGCTTTGCAAATTATTACTAGTTTTTCAAGCTAAAATGTCAAACATTTGCAGGGTCCAGCTTCTTAAAGAGGAAGTATTCTGCACATTTCCAGCTCTATATTTATATTCTGGGGCTCTACTGGAATATATTTGCATGATTTACAGTTAAAAACTCCTTATTTATCTTCTACTGGTCCTTTATGCAGCCCCTCAGTTCAGCCTCTGTCTGAAACAGGCCGTTTTAGCTCCTGTCTCTTTAAGGCCCCGCCTCCTGATGAGCCCACTCCCTTCTGATTGGTCAGCTTCAGGAAGCTTCCGCCAGCTCTGGAGGCTACGTAAACAAACTGTAGTAACAGGATTTCACTTCTTTTTCCTCCTTCTTTACTCCAAATGTCAACTTCTCTGTTGGAGCTGAATCTGAAATCTGAAATATGAGAGTGGACAACGTGAACAACACATGGAAACACCTTAGCAACCACCTTAGCAACATGTGGGCATGTGCGAACAATCAGTCATCATCATGAGGACGAAGTAACTTTGCAAACAAAGTGCAGAGCAGGTTGAAGCCCTGACTTTTGACTTGCAGGCAACATTTCTACACATGTTCATCTCAAGTTTTGGAACTTCAGAACAGGATATAAATAACAGAACATCTCTGTTTTTATATCTTTGTAATTTTGGGGGTTTTGTTGTTTCTCAGACAGAACTAGATTCAAAAACATCACCTTGAGTTACTTTATAAACCAAATAATAATCGACAGGCCAAGTCTGGACAATCCAATATTAATGAAACAGCAATGTGATCTGTCTTATTTATACCTGCATTAACGTGTGTTGCTTCCTTATCCACGTAAGACACAAATCGCATGTTAATGCAGTTCAAAAAGGAGTCAAACAGTCTCAGTAAACGTGGCAAAGTCTTGTCCTGAGGAGGTCTGTTTGTCAGGTGCACTAGTGAACCATTATCAGTTGTTTATAACACTCAAACAAAAGACAAACACGACCATAACATACAGAATAAACAGCAGAAGCCACAGGTAGAAATCATGATTTACACAAACGTCTGTGCAGTTTTAAATAACGATCAAGTCAAAATACTTAAATTAAACACATTTAATATTCAGATATCTTCTCTTAGCAGTGATGACAGACAGCCAGACCAGCTCGCTGCAAAAATACAAAACTGATGACTGCAGGATGATGCAATATGTTTCCTCGGCAGCAGACTTGCTCGTTGAACAAAGCGAGGTGCTTTGACACAAATTCCTGCCGTACAAATTAAATTGGCTGTCAGCAATAATCTTTTCAAAATAACAAAACTCTTCTTCATCCTTAAGGCCTTTCATCAGGCATGCAAGCATCTCACTTTGTCATATTCACCGTATTCAGCAAAAAAAAACAACTGTTAAATATGTTTTGCATGGCATTTTCCAAGGTTTTTTTATGTGTGTGTGCAGTGTTGTGCAGCCCCGGCAGTGGTTTTAATAGTATGAGGCACAGTTACATCAGTGTTTGGTGAATGTCTCCTTTGAGGATTTGTGCGGTTGGAGGTGGTTTTTCTCGGATTGGAAGGTGTAATCCGTCTGAAGAATAGGATTTAGGAGAACATCCAGGTGGTATGCGGCTCAGATCGGGCTCCGCTGGTGCAGATCTGGGTTTTGGCAGCTACAAATAGGACTGGACTCAGTGTGGTTTTTTTTTTGTGTGTGTGCATGTTGTGGGCGGATAGAAACAGGAAGGAGATAATTTTAAGGAATAACAAACGTTTAAACAGATCTCACATCGTTTCTGTTGAACAGAGTCGACGTTTAAAATGTCAAGTGCTTCCTCGGCGACGCTTTGGGACCCAAATAATAATAAATCCTCACACCCGAGGCTGTCTGGGAGTGTTCAGTTAATGTTGCACCTCCTTGCTTGAAGGCCCTAAAATCATCCCTCTCAATGCGACACTATGGATGAATCATATATTTCCTGAATCTGCAGAGTCTGGTGATTATGTCAGTGTGTAAAGCTTGTGTCTGTGATGCTCTGAGTCGCCGTGGAGGTAAAGTAAAGTCGATAGTCTTTGTCAGACAGACTCACAGCTGGGTTTCAATGAAAGCCAAGATTATAAAATGCTGCCAAACATATTACAGTAAAAACATTAATCAAGATGCTTAAATCAAACCTAACTGAAGATATACACCAGCATTAAAAGTCCAGTTTATTGTAGCTGCTGCTCAACAATCTTTATCATTATATTATATTCATTTTCAATTATTCTGTTGATTGTTTTCTTGATTAATCGAGTCGTCAGAATGTCAGAAAATGGTTCCCGAAGCCCAAAATGCAACAAGAAATGTCTTTTTTTTGTGGCGACAAACAGTCGACAACCCAAAGATATTCAGTTTTTTATCTTAGAAGATTAAAGAAACCAGAAAATATTCATATTTGAGAAGCTAGAACCAGAGAATTTCAACATTTCCTCTTAACCTCAAAATGATTAATCGATGATCAAAATAGTTGGTGGTTAATTGTTTACCTTTTCAAGAATATTAAAAAGCAGATTTTGTTACTGACAAGTGAAATTTTGGGAGTAAATCGGTGGGAGAGAAACACATCTTGAAGATTAAACAGCTGAAATCATTATAATAACGTGGGAAAGATTGAGGTCATGGTCAGAATACGGGGAATTAATGCACTTTTATGATCAATTTGTCATAATTATGTGACATTATTGTATTTAACTAAAACAACCCATACATTTTTAGGTTAATTAGTTTAGCTTTTTCAGTTTTATAGCAAAGGTAAAAGATAATTATACCAGGAAAGGACATTTTCACCCTTTTTTTTACTCAGATTGGGGTCATTTTTCATGACTGTGTTTGCCTTTTAATCAGACTGAGGTGTAATTTAATTTCACTTAATTAATCAGACTGACATCGTGTTCTTATCTGTTTTCTGTTTTGGGAAAGGAGCTTAATTTTTATTGCTTTGCAATAAAAAAACATACAAACCACACAGACGCTGTGGCTAAGAGCACTTTTAATTAACGTTAACTTTTTTTAAATGCTGATTTAAGAGTTGTTATTTCTGTAAGTCACATTCAACAATTCAGCACTTCAGTGTGACACACATGTTGTTCAGCGGCTCCAAATGATTAAAAGTGACCTTTAGACTCTCATCATTAATTTATTTATTTTCATCCTGCACTCCAAATGTGATTTAATGATATAATATAAAACTGCACTTGACTGTTAGCTGTTAGCTTGTAGCAGCTAGAAGAGCAGTATCATGGGATTAGATGTCAGGTGCCTCTTCTTCGTCCTCCTGATCTATGAAACATCACAAAAGAGTAAAAAATGTTCATCACAAGTTCTGACAGCCCGACGTGTCGTCTTCAAATCTCTTGTTTTGTCCAACTAAACAGTCCGAAACTTGAAGAGAGACGAATTAAAATAATATAAAACACAAAAGCAGGAAATGATCACATCTGAGAAGCTGGAACCAGCTGATTTTTTTGTGTGAAACATAACAGTCACAGCTGGATTTCTGCTGCTGAGACTGAAACCGTGTGTGCGAGCAGCCAGCTGAGTTCTTCACCGTTACATAAATAACTGTGGAGGCTAAATAAAAATCTAGTCCTCTGTTATTCATGAAAAATGGAATAACACGCCATACTTCTTCTTTTCTTTTGTGATGGACTGGTATATACTGGTTTCTGTCACAAATATAACCCACATCAAGTCATGTGACGGCGTCGTGTCCATGAACGAGCTGTATGATAATCTGCTTCCTACAGATTTATCAAAACTGATCAAACATAGATTTTCTTTCAAAAAGTCACATTTCTCCATTACTCTGCAATATGTGGAGTTCCACCATAAAGGGATTAAGTTTATTTTATCTAAATGGAAACATATGAACATTAGATTAGAGACGTTATGTATCATATTCAATCTGAGAAGATTCATTGGTTTGTCTGTGTGTGTCATAGGTGGGCCAGCTGTTATTATTCTTTGTATATAGTAAATTATATTCATTGTTTCCTGTTTGTAATCCTTGTTTATTAATAAAAACATCTGATGAACCTCACATACATGTTACTTTTAGTTATTGTGGTTTTGGAACATTATGATTTGTTTTCATTATAAGTTTTTATCTACTTTTTCAGTCATTTTCTGATCTTTATGTTTTGCTTTTTCTTGTTTTACTCATCAATATGATTTTAAATTGTTTGTTTTATTGTTGCTGGAGACATAGTTTGTGGTCGCTGATGGAGATCAATAAAGTAATTTCTCAAAATGATCATTTTCGATCAATTTATTGACTAATTGTTTCAAACAACTAAAGGAAGCACAGAAACTGCACACAGAAGCTGAAATCCACTGATCACATTCCTGCTCTCCAGAGGATGATCCACCTTCAGAACAAACATGTCGCCGTGACGTGACGACCGCCCCTAACTCTTCTGTTCACAAGAAGCTTTTACAGCTGACATTTTCTGAGCGTTTCTGACCAAACCGGAGGATCAGAGTGTGCAGACAGCTGCAGCGATCAGAGGAGGAGGAGGAGGAGGAGGAGGAGGAGAGAGACAGAACAGAGATGTTCAAAGAAGGTGGACAGAGAGAGGAAGAACGCGAGCAGAATGAAGAGGAGGAGGTGGAGGCGGTGAGAACGTGAAATCACTTCTTCCCGGTTGGAAATCCCCCTTCTCCCGCATGAGCGACGCTGACATGTTCACACACGTCGGACCCAAGAAGCATCGTTTAGGCCTAAAACTGTGTGTGTGTGTGTGTGTGTGTGTGTGTGTGTGTGTGTGTTGCTATAACGACACCGTCAATCACTGCAGCAAACGGATCAAAGAGCTGCAAACAACCTTATTATATTCAAAAGCTCTTTTATTATGATTCATAGATTGAGCAGAACATTAATGTTTAAATATATATTGTGTGATTAATATTTAAATTCCATGTGTTGACCTTTCGTTAGAGGCTTTGCAGTGCTTCAACCAATCAGAAGAGAAGACATTTATAATAAATCATATCATATTTTTAATATTTCGGGGCGAGTTTCATTCACAAAAATTCTCCCAAAGAAAAATTTCACACCTCAGAGCTTCAAGTCCTGTTTTCAGACAACAACATGAAACATGTAGGATCGTCAATAATCATATAAGACGACTGGAAACAAGAGTAGAAGTACTGAAATAAAGAGAGAACTAATAAAATCTAAAAACCTCTCTTGGTAAACTGGCAGTCATCTTGTTTTAGTTATATATTTTATTCTAGGTGATTCAAATTTAATGAATATTGGTAATAGAGAACATGCTAACTCATCATTAGAGCTTCTAGCAGGCTCCGTCTCTTTTCTAAGTGTGTTTGCAGGATTTTGCAGCACTTTTTTAGTGAATCTGCATATTTATGGCGACGCTTCCATTTCATGCCTGCGTGCCTCCGGAGTCGCTCGCCCATCAGCTTCACGCTGGCCGCCGTTTTGATTTACAGACGCTGACCCGTCTCCCCCCCGTGAGACAACGGCTCAGCCTGTAAGCGTATAATGGCCCATAACTATCCGGCACAACCGGACTCTCACATTCATATCGGCTTTTATTCCTTCCAGCTGCTGGAGGTAAAGTGAGTAATGAGGTGTTTTATCCAGAAGGCACAACTCAGCAGCAGGGAGGAGGAGGACGAGGAGGAGGAGGAGGAGGAGGAATGTGTCATATAAACGCACTAACAGCTCTAAGTGCTCTGAAACTTGAGTATTACAAGGAAAGCAGATAATCCATTGCATATTTTAGCAGAGGTTTTGCCAAGGGTGTAACAAAAGGGTTGGGTGTAATTGACATTGTAGAGGTGAGAAATCCACCTGGCGAGGAGGAGAGAGGAAGACTTTACTGCTTGCTTTCCTTCCCTCACGTCTTTAATTTGTCTTTGGGATGATTTGGTTTGCTGGCGTCTGTCCGTCCGTTAGCGAGTCAGCTATTAGTTCATCTTTCGGCTCTGGTGTCAGCCGTTCGTCCTATCTAGCCGGGCACTTTGCCAGCTAACCAATCAGATATTCTTGCCGTCGGCTTGTCTCTGCAAACCAGGCAGCCATGTAACCATTTAGTCAAGTCAGCCGTCCGGCCGGCTATCTATCTCTCCAGGCAGTCAGTGAGGTTGACAGAGGAACGACATGAGTTTAAAGCCGGAGGACAGCTGACATCCTGCGTGTCCCGGTGTGTCGGTTTAAATCCTCCTCCCGGTGCGTCAGGCTAAATCTTCCCCCCCTAATTGACAGAGAGGAGGATGTTTTCTGCCAGGATGCAGCAGAGAAACTGTGAAATGCACCGCGGACGCTCTGTCACAGGCTGAGTGAGGTGCAGCCGTGCTGTAGGTGCTGAGGAAATGATGTGAGTCCACAGTACAGAATATATACAAGGTGTTTAAAATATTAAGTACATCATCTGATATTTAGAGAGAGCACTGCTTACAGAGAGTGTCGTCTCAAGCTGCAGTTCCTCTAATGACCACTAGATGGAGGCTCAGAGAAAACTTCAGAAACTCCCAAATTATATGGAATTATGCTCATTTCTCTTCTTTTAATGTATGATTTGATGAACCCCTGTATCATTAAAGCAGCTATAATCTATACTTTTATAACTCCACAGTCTGATCTGTCAGTGTGTAATGTGTTTGGCTCGTAGTGATGAACCTACAGAGAATTATCTGCAGCTCCTCTCGGCTTTACGGAGCTTTATAGTGAGTTTCAGCTCGTTGTTTATCTGTCCGGCTGCAACTTTACTGTTTTGGTTCACTCTCAGCGCTCTCATAGCATCGTTGGCAGCTGTTTTCAGAGACAAAGCTCTAAAAAGCCACTGTGCACTACCTGCTCAGCACCAAACAGACACAGTTAGCTGTAGACTAGCTGGTGAACATAGCGGAGCATTTAGCAGCTAAAGAGCCAGATATTTCCCTCAGGAGTTGGTGGAGAACAAAAACAGAGCTAAAAGAGAGTGAATATTGGACTTACATTCACCAGGTGGACAGAAACACGACTCCACATGAATGATAATGTTGCTCCGTAACTGCTGAATGTGGAAATAAGCAACTGTTTGCTAACAAGGTGATGATATGTCAGTGTTGTGTTCATAACTTGTTTCTGCTTAAAAGTAGTGGATAAAAAAAAATCACCTTTAAGAGAAATTAAACACAAAGTCCAAAGCTGTAGTGAATTGTCCATCTAGTCTGGATCTCACGATTTTTTTTTTCAGCGATTCAAATTTCCACAAAAACGTCAAAGAGTTTGTTGCAGTTGTGCAGGTTGTTGAAAGTCGACTCAGAGAAATAACGACCCCTAAATGTACATGTTTCTTCATTTGGCGTGAAAAACATTAACCGCTCCCACAGCGCTCTGTCGACTGAAAATGATTGGTTAGCATAAAATAGCAGAAAATGGCTAACATAACCATGATGAATAATATAACGGAAATAACAACTTAATAATAAAAAACAAATGAATGAATGAATAAATAATTAAATGCTTATAATAATCGGTTGTAAAGTATTTCACCAATGTGATCTCATGGGATGGTGTATATATAGCACGCCACCGTTAAGGAGATTTAGCGTATCATGTCTACGCATTTTAAACTTTTCTTGTGTCATTTAACACCATTTGTCAGGTTTAGGCACAAAAACCACTTGTCTAGGGTTTGGGAAAGATCGTGGTTTGGTTTAAAATGATCATTAAAAAGCAGTAAAAACATCTGGTTTGTGGTCTTGAACACTGATTTTGCAACTTTTTGCCAACCATCTTGTCATCCACCCAAAAATCACATTGTAAAATAAATATCTGACGTCATCTGAAATGCGTCACTTCCTCTGTCATCAAATGTAGTCATAGTTGTTTTTTTGGCGACTGAATTTACGACCTAAAAATGTGAAATAATAATAATAATATGAAATAATAATGACATGACGTGAAATGACTTAAGAAATTGGCGTGTTGTTCATACCAGGTTGGTTTTACAATAAAAACAACAAAGTATAAAAACTCAAAAGATCAGAAACTAAATTAATAAAACATAAAATAAGAAATAATTAATGGAAAAGAAGTTTTTAAAAAGTGATTTCTTGAAAAGAAGAGTTTGCAGCCCTGATCTCCTCAGGTGAGTCTGACTGTGAAGGTTCACGTTACCTTTGTGTCTGAGTCTGGACCTCACAACAACAAGACAAGCTGGATTTTATAATTAATTCTAAGAGCAACAGGTATCCAAATAATTAACTGAACAGTGAAGTGAGAATTAAAACAGCAGCTCAGTCTAATTATCTCTCTAATTGTCTCTCTGCCTTCAGGTGGTCTGTGATTGTTGCTGCTCAGCTTCTACAACCTCAGATCCGCCAGAAAATTCAGTCTAAATTAAACTCAAACTTCAAAATGTTGCTTCAGAAACAAGAAAGAAGCTTCATCAAGTTTCTGTCTGAGTTGCACATCTGCTTTCTCCTCCTCTTCAACTGCAATTAGTTACTGATCACATGTGGGTGAAACCTGAAGCTGTTAATGCATCAATAACACTTTACTTTAAGTCCCTCTATTAGGCATTTATAACCAAAATATATAAACAGGTAATAAATGGTTTATAACACACTAATATGTAGTTATTAGCAGATATAAGGGCATTTCGAAGTGTTTATTGATGTACAGGAGCTCTAACTTCTCCTGTGAAGATATATTTTATATTCACTATATAATCATTTAATATCTGTTTATACAGCAGCCAACACTTATGGAAGCTCATAGAGGAGTTATAACTGTTAACTAATAGATACATAAATCTGCTTATAATGACATTATAATTTCAATAAAGTTTAAATAAAGTGTTACACCAACGCACCAAACTGGCACTGTATGTCAAACGTCTTGTGTTTGTCTGACCAAATATATATAAAACAGAGAAAGAAGAAACAAATCCTCTCATTTAAACCACTTCAAATGTTGAAATATTCACTTAGAAATGACTTAAATAGATTAAAAGGTTATTAAAACTGTGGTAGAATATTATCAGGTGGACAGAAGAGGACGTACTACATTATTTATGTACCTGTCTCACCTAAAACACTACAGGTTAGATTTTGACAAAGTGCCTTTGAATATTATGACACTGTTAAGATACATTTTTTAACACTTTAAGTTAAACTCAGAGTTTAAGCAGAATTTTTTATGCGTTACCCGAATTTGACCTCTGCAAAGAAGGAAAAGTTATTTCCTTATTTGCCAAGTTAGAGACTCATCCAGCCAGACGTCCTGCTGTTATCAAAGCAGAAGGAAATGATTGCACACTCAGCAGCTCGGCGGCTGTTTGGTTTCACATCGATTTCTCTGTATCCAAATTATTATTAAAAAAAACTTTAATGGATTTTCCTCTCAGGCCTCGAGGCACTAAAGTAGAAAATTCAAAACGATATGGGGACTTGATATCCGCCGTCTTCATGACCGAGGTTGAATCGATAACTGATCAAAGCTTCTACCTGATTCCACCGACAGACAGAGAAGCAGGAACTCGGCGGTTAAATCCTGGATTAACCGACATGTCTCTCTGGATAAATAACAGCTTCATGTCTAAATGTTTTCATCTAGATTCAAGTTTTACAGCTGAAAATGTTTGTTTGTTTGTTTATTTGACCCCAAAAACTTTGGCGTTCAAACTCGCTGGAAACCAAACAGCAGCAACACAAAAGCTGAATGTTGAAGCTGAGTTTAGCTGCAGTTCCTCTGATGGCCACTAGATGGTGCAAAACAAAACAAACAAACAACAAAAAACACTATTAAATTCAACAACACAAAGATCAAAAATCTCCTTTTTCTAATGAAGTTTGGTTATTAAGAGCAATTTGTAATTCTTGCAAAGTGTAGATCACAGAAACTTAATTGTTAACAATTAATAATATTGATTAATTAGTTTATTTATGAAACAAAAGTACCGATCACCTCTCCAGTGTGAGGATGTGATGCTTTTCTCTGTTTTATATCATTTTAAACTGAATATCTTTGTGTTCTGGACTGTTTGACAGACGGCAAAATCCTCTGGGAACCAATTACATCTGTGCCAGTCCACCCAGTAGATGTTAAGATGTTTCACTGGAAAAGGTCAGAGGATCAGCAAAGTTATGAGGCTTCATCCTCTGAGTAACATCACAATCCATCCAATAATTATTGAGATATATTTCAGTCTGGATCAACCTGTTGACTCTGAATTCATATCTTTGTGTTTTGGACAAAACATTTGAAGACGTCATACTGGTGACCAGTTCTCACCATTTTCTGACATTATAGACTAATCAATTAGCTCGTTAACCAATTAAATAATAGAATAATCACTAATGACTGTTTAGATTATGAGACAACAACACTTTTCCAACAGAAATTTTATACTTGTGGTTGTTAACAGTATGTTTATATAATTAATTTATTATTTTTGTCAGTTTTTAGCATTTTTTTATTACATTCATGAGCTGGATGCAACATAATTTAATTCTTCTGTGTATATTCTGAATGATACAACACACTTTCACACTCGTCCTGTTGCTAAAGTTTCACTGAGATACTATAAATCCAAGCAGAAGAGGATCCTCATCTTTGAAGCCTTTTCTCTCGTAAAACTGAAATATTTCCATTAAAGCAGAACGTAAATCCCACATTAGTGTATCAATCTCACACTCTCTCCTGTCAGGCTCTCGGAAAAGGTCAAAATTTATTTCGTTGCCAGTTAGCATCTTTCAGACTGTCTGTTTGAGCTTATCATCATCTGTGACGGCAGGAATTCTCTCATGTTCCTCATCTGCACTTTGTAAAACATGTTAAAGTTTACTGTTTGACAGATGACTCGAAGTTCATGTTTGCAGTAAAGATGTCGTATATGTATTTCCTCTACGGCAGAAACACACGTTACTCTAACAGACTCACTATAAACAGACTGGAAGAAACTCACTAGCCTAGCAACATTAACGCTACAGTACAAACAACCCAGAATGCAACAAAAAAGAACATCTGATGTTGTGAACACGTTATTGTCTCGAATATAAGAAGACCTCACCATCAAATGTAATTTTCAGAATAACATATCGGCTTATATTCAGGCCGCTACGATACTCGCAGCACTAATTTTTGTTTTGCAAGTTGCACCAGAAAAAGTGACAGTTTTTCAAGTGTGTCCATATGAATGTGATGTGAAGCTTATAGGAGGCTTCAGCAGTCTGAGTTAGTCATATCAAGTGGATATCTGACACATTTACAGTCTTTTTAGCATCAGACTCCCTCTTTGTGTTTCCCTGTTGAGCTGCAGGTGGAAGTATAGTAACAAAAAGAGGAACTTTGGCACTAAAAAGACTGTAACGTTGAAAAATATCTACTTGATTTGACTCATTCGGACGCTGAAGCTTCATATTAACTTCAGATAAACGTTTACTTTGACTGTGGATTTTGTTCCCCGATCACTTGTTTCATGTTTCAATGTTCAGCGTTATCTCAAGTAGAACATTTAAAAAGACAGGAGCTGTAAATCCAAAACACCAGAGACTGATCTGTAAACCATATTTCTTTATTAAAGATTAAGAAACTCCAAGCAGCATATTCATAAATAAAATAAGGGTCTCCCTTAGATGTACTGTGACAGACTATATGCTATGACAGTTCATGTTTTCATCTTCTGGAGTTTTAAACGTAAAGGGGGGGGGGGGGGGGTGTTGGTGGGGGGGTGGGGAGGGGAGGGGTGTGGTGACACGTGTAGCCGGCGCCCCCCAAGCACACAGACTTTTCAGAACCTCGTGGTCCTCGCTCTCAGTCCGTCCGTCGTGTTGTGGAGCACAGTGTGAAAAAAAAAGCAAGTCGGTTCACAAGAGCAACTACTGACACAGTTAGAAAAAACATCCATGTAGAGTCTGTTCAGATGGGAGCTGCTCGTCCGTCTCCACACAGAATGAAACACATGGTGGATTTTATTTCATTTAATCAGATAATCTGTATTCACACAGGGACAGAACATTAGCTTTTTTTTTTTGCCTTTTTTTTTTTTTTTTTCTACCCCCCCCCACTCCCCTTTTGGCAGAGATTTATTATATTCATGGTTTTCTGAACAGGAGAAAGTAATTTAGGAGTCATTTCAGCGTGTGATGGTTGAGAAAACATCACATATTGAACATCAGTTACACATCAGGTTTTAATACATCCAGTAAAATAATCTTCATCCTACAATCAACAGCCTGAACTGTTTGGTTTTTTTATTTTATTTTTTTAGAGAAATTAGTGATATTGGGTTTGAAATCAGTGGACGATCACAAACCTCAGGATTTACGTCCAATGCCAACGCAGGAAGTGTGTTATGAAGTGAGTTGGACAGTAACAGTGTGGAGGTCAAGGGTTTCCTTTTTATTGGAGCTGCAACGATTAGTTGATTGTCCTTGATGAGTTAAATCGATTTTTTGAAGCAAAAATGCCAAATATTTACTGCTTGCAGCATCTAAAATATGAGTAACTGAATATCTTTGGGCAGACGTCACCTTGAGCCATTTTATAGACGAAACAAATAATCCAGAAAATAATCTGCAGATTAATTGATCTTAAAAACAATGGTAAATTGCATTCCTACTTTTTTTACTGACTGTAACTATGATCTTTCCCTAAACTTAAAGTGTAAACCAAATCAGTCACATCTTTCTTGTCCAGGTGTTGAGTCCCAAATACTATTTGTGACTTCTGTCTCCACACTGTAAAATAATTTCCTTAAACTTCTGTTTTATTACTTTTAGAAAAAGTAAAACGGACACCGCTGTACTTTTCTACACACACCGTAAACTCATCACATTTCTAAACTGACCAGTCCATATATCACTCTGTTATTCTGTCGCTCTCTGTGCAAATCTTTGATATTTATTTATATCCTCCTCTGTTGCTCTTCCTGTGGTTTCTTCTTTCATTTTTCCGCCCATTAAAAGTTTTTTTGGGGACTTTTTTCCTTAATAGAGTTGAGGGTATAGAGAGAGAAGATGTTACTGTACAGATTGTAGAGCCCATTGAGGCAAATTAATGATTCGTGATATTGGGCTAATATATACAGGGTTGCATCTTCAGTGGTATTTTTGGGATCTCGCAGACGTCTACTGTCAGCCTGTAGTAATAAAATGTTTGCTCAGGGCGAAACCAACATTTAAATCCAATATTTGAAGAAGAAGAGCCAATCAGAGCTGCACAGTCTGGGAAAAACATCATGGTACAATGCAGATATGATTCACTGCTGGTAATAAAAATATAGTTTTGGGTTTTTCTGTTCAGGTTTGTGTAGGAAATGCTGCGACAGAATGACACAGTAACATATAGATCACAAAGGTCAAAGATTAGACTAACCTTAACGCAATCTTTCACCAAACTTAAATCTACTGTAGCTGCCATGTGCAGACATTGTAGAAAGAGAGAATTTTAAAAATGTTGGCAGTGGATGTAAAAAGAAAAAAAAAGATCTTTGTCATTGAACGTAATCTTCGGTTTTACATGATCGTCAAGTATTGATGTTCTCGTGTGGTGATTAGCTTGTTCTGAATGTGTTGTTTTCAGGAATTAAGACATTTAATTTGGGACAAAGTCAGTTAGTATTGGCAGTTAAGTCTTTCAAGTCACTATTTTTGTCAACCAAGCACTAAAATTTACCTCCTATCTGATCCTCAATGTGCCATCAAAACTATAAGACTCGCTGTCCCTTGTTTTAGGAGTAAAGCCCTTCATTCTGACTAGTTAAGGTCCCTCGATTTCCTCTGCCAACATAAAAACTGTGTAACTTGTGTGGAGTCTGGCTGTTGCAGCTACTGTTCATGTCTTGAACACTGTGTGTGTGTGTGTGATCAACATGTTTCCAAACAGCCGATATGTGGCAAATGGAAATGAAGTCAAAACTCATTAGGCCCATAAATGCACATTAATTGCACTTATGAAAGCAAACAGAGGGGTGAAGTGTGTGGTTTTATATATTTCCTGTTGAAAATAGTTCCCCATAAAGGTTCATCATACAGTATTCCATAGAGAAAAAACAATCTCGTGTTTAGCAAACATAATCTATTCCCTCTATATTACAAGCAGCTGAGGTATGGCACCTGCAGAATCTCCGCCATCATGAGCCTCTGATTGCACTTTGGATAATGACGCCCTCCTTCATCCCCGCAGGTGATAATGGATCTCATTAGGAATGACTCGTGGAAATATATATGAGGCCTCTCTCTCTTTCTCTGTCGCTCTTTCAGATCAAAATAACCGCACTGCTTTTGCAGGAGTAAAACCTGTATACAAGTGTTTGACATTAAATCTTCTTAGTATAAAAAATTAAAGACATATCTGTATAGCTGATAGTTCTTTCTTCTTTCTACAAGATGTTTTTTTTTCTTCTTCAAGTTAAATGTGGTTCAA
This sequence comes from Thunnus thynnus, assembly GCF_963924715.1. NCBI lineage: Eukaryota > Metazoa > Chordata > Actinopteri > Scombriformes > Scombridae > Thunnus > Thunnus thynnus. The sequence goes on along the minus strand of NC_089536.1, from coordinate 4,086,982 downwards.
CACTTTCATCGCTTCCGTTGTAAAAACAAAAAGGTCAGAGACTGTTAGGCTGCATTCACACCGGCCAAAAATGAAAGCACAAAGATGCCTGAATACAGAAGTTAGTCCTCTTAGATGTGGTTCAATTGGATCAAGTGCTGGACATGACTCTAAAACACGAAGCTGGATGAACAAGATTTGAGATTGTTGTTTGCTATCTGGCATCATACCGGACGAATGTGCTTTGTTTTTGTCAACCAAAAACCAATCAAATCATCTTCAGCTGTCTCAAATTTGAGCAATACTTCCCAACATAAATTCCAACAAGTCACAACTGTTTCTAGTGCACAACTCATCCACTCCAAGCAACAGATGAGGCTCATTTGTGCCAAATTAAATCTCAAACAGAGGCTTGTAATTCCAAAAAAGAACAAAATGAAATGCGATCTGTTCATCGTTTAGCTAACAAGACAGCTCATCTGAGACTGGAAATATAAAAACCAATCTGGACGAAGAGTCTGCAGCAATGCTAGCAACTCTGAGGGGACATATCGCTCATTGTGAAGAAAGTTTGATCAATTTAAACAGTTGTAGTGGTTGTCAGGCTGTTGGTTTCACTCAGTCACAGTCACTAGGATTCATCCTCTGGGAACCAAGAATGTCTGCACCAAATTTTGTGCCAATCCACCAATTAGATGTAAAGATATTTCACTGGTTAACCTGCTGGTGGCACTAGAGCAGAGGTTTTCATAGTCTGGGCCTTAATGGGGATAATTATGCTTTCAGTTTTCAACTACAGTTCCCATAATGCTTTGGGGGATGTAAACAAAGTGTGACATAGCCATGGATGCAGTGAGTTAGCTAACCAGTTTTTTTAAGCTATATTTGTTTGCATTTTGGATTTCTAAGTGGATTCATGGAGGTTTATTGGTGATGGACATCAGAAAGAATGATATTCTCTTGGAAGTGTAAGTCACACTGAATCTTAAAATATATATGTATCACGTCTACGTGTTCAGATTTGACTGAGCTGTGACTCAAAATTGCGGCTCACGTCTCTCCCTCACAGAAAACCTCTGCGCTAGAGGAAAAGTCAGCGGATCACCAGAGTTGATCGGCTTCATATACTGGTGATAACGAATGTTTGCACCAAATTTCATGGCAATCCATCCAATAATTGTTGAGATATTTCAGTCTGGATCAAAGTTGGTGGACAGACATATTCATTTGTATTGGCTCTCTGGATGTGAACGAAACGCTGGTTTGACCACTGTAGTAGCGCTGACTTTGGGAGAAAACCAGTACATCTACATATTTCATGTTCTCTAACAAGGCCTATTCTTTTGTGATTAGCTGTTGGGTTTCTGAAAATAAACATACAAAAAAAAACCAAACATCAAGTCACCAATTCTTTCATGGTTTAAACCAAAAACCTCAACTGAAGGTGTGATCGCTGCCTAAGATTCTTCCCTTCTAGTTCCCTCTTCTCTCCCTTTACAAACTGAAGCTCCTCGCCTCAACTGAACTGCTGCCAAAAACAAAAGCTACTATAAAAAACAAACCACTCAGCTGTGTGTAAAATATGAACCAGTTAAAAATCCGCCTGTTTTATCCCCCCTCCCTCCCCCATCCCGCTGTCCAACGATACACCATTTACAGTCAACGTAAGAAAATGAATGTAGACTTTTGATTGATTGAAAAAACAATGTATATTATATATTTAATACAAATGAAAAAAAAAAGAAAAAAAGAAATGATTGTGATTATTTTCGTCCGATGCTGAAGATATATATAGGGTTGGTACAGAGGTGCATAACAGTAGGTGTCCAACACTAAAATGTCCCTACAGCGGTGCATCATGGGTAGTCGTTTACATCGATGAGTTGTGGAGAGACATCGTTTAATTTCGGCACTTAGAAAACAATCACAATGAATTTTGCGTCATTGTTTCATATTGAACAAAATTTACAAAGCCATTCAAACAGTCATAACTTTTTCATCAATGTATATATATATATTTTTTATCTCGTTTTGTTTGTTTTTTATAACTCAACTTCAAAAATTGAGAATATTCAAAATACACTTTAACCTCACTTCGTTCTCTTGGTATTTACAGGTATGTACAAGAGAAAAATTACACCCGCCACCCCGCCCGCTCCCCCCCCCCCCCCCCAATTTTTTTTTCTTCGTTAACATCGCCTGTTCTGAACAGATAGTGAGATACAAAATCTTTTTACTTTGTACATGTTTCTTTCCTTAAATCATAATTTTCCTCTAGAGATCCCCAACCCACCTCGCATCCAAAACTGGATCAGAGCCTCGAGAGAGAGAGCGACTCATGGTTGATGCAGTTTGACCCCGTGACCTTTCCCCGTCCCCGCCGCCCCTCCTATCACTATATGGATGTACTGTGGGTGGCGTCAATGGCTTCGGGTATGGGTCCTGCGGAGACTGCCTGGTAGGACACTGGCATGGGTGTCTTGCCAGGGCTCTGCCGGAAGAGCCCCCCGTTGGGAGCCCTGTGTTTGCACTGCATGGTGCCGCTGAGGCTGCTGCTGCTGAGCGGGTGGTGCAGCGGCAACGTGGTGCTGCCAGGGCCCTGGGACGGGGGTAGTGTCCTGCCTAGGGTCCCCCCATGGTGAGGGTGGGGAAGAGGAGGTGGCGGCACCCCCTCCCCGGGGAGGAAGGTGGTCACAGCGAGGCCCGAGGGCGGGAAGTCCCGTCTGGACTCCGGCCCCGGCACCAGAGAGGCCTGGCTGGGCTGCATGCTGCCGATGTCCAGCGCAGAGATCTCGATAGAGGGGCCGGGGATCTGCTTGTGGGCCAAGTCCTCGTCCAAAAGACTGTTCATACGACGATGCACCTGTTCCAGATTCACCTCCTTGTCCTATAAGAGGAGGAGGGGGGGAGGGGGGGACAGAGGGAAGGGGGGGAGAGGAGGGAGGGACACAGAGGCTGAGATTGGCGATGGGCCGGTTTCTCAGACTGTTTCAGGTCTGCTGGTGCTCCATGCATTCTACATCTTTGTCAGTGTTTTTGGACGTGGCCTTTGCTTTGAACTGACAGACCGCTATCAGCTGATAGACAGCCTCGTGTCTGTTTGTCGTTTGCTTTGAAGAGCCCAGTGGGAACTGAGGCCACACAAACCAATTTGTATGTGCACCTTGAAATCAAATTTGGCCAGTGAGTATTAAAAGTTTGATGTCTGGAGAAAAAAACAATCCTGGAGCCAAACTGACTGACTGACGATAGTTTGTTGTAAAGCTGTTAGAGGCTGTTTTCTTTGTGTGTGTGTGTGTGTGTTTAAGAAGCACATTTAGTGTCGGAGCGATAGACTTGCTTTTGAATCTGGGTTTTGGATTCTTGTAAAGCTGCAATGAGGCGATAAATTGGTTTGTCAGAAAATAAACCTGCAACTATTTTGAAAATTGAATTATAATTACAGTAATTACAATTAAAGCAGATACCAAATATTTGTTGTGCAGTGTGAGGCTTTTCTATTTTCATTTGCCACATATGATAAAAAACTGAATATTTCTGGGTTGTGGACTGACCTACAAGATGGTCTGAAAGGTTGAATTGTTGTATTTATTTATTTACTGCTTGTGTTTCTTTATGTTTCTTGGCCTGAAAAAAAAAAATTGGTATCAGCGTTGGGCTGTAGGAAAATGTACAAATTGACATTTTTCACTGTTTTCTGACATTATTTAGACAAACCAATCAACAAAATAATCATCAGGTTAATCAGTAATGAAAATAATTGCAGGCCTAGATTCTTGCCTTTTGCTGATTTTAAGTATAAAACAGGAAAAGTTAGTTTGCCTGGTCAGGAAATCAATTTAATTAAAGAAATCAAGCAATAATACTCAAATATTAAAAGATGAAATGTTACATTTTGGCGGATATTTTCTGAAACATCCGGTTGTGTTTTTTCTTTCCTCTCTGTGGTGTACTTTCCTCTCTGCCCTTGGAGTCTGTACATTCTGTGCAGGAGGATCAGAGAATCGGTTCGCTATCAGAACAATTTAATCAAAACATCGGCTGACGCTGCATCTCCTGCTGACTGCAGCCATGCATACTTGTTAGGCATTAATAGACACTCGAGTGTTTCCCTGTTGAACCGCAGGTCTGCTCCATTACACCGGGTCAGGGGAAGGTAAAGGACAAGGAGTAAAGAGAAACACAGGAGGCATGACTCGCATATCAAGTGAGGCTGAATCCAGATTCTCTACACGTCCGTGTGAATGAATGCAGCTACAGTCAATGCCGCCTGTTGATGCCAGAATTTAAAACAGTTTACAACAAACGTTAGTTTTCCTGAATGCAGCCTGGTTTGGCTCCAGCATTGACTTTAACTCAGAGGAACAATGATATTAGTTAGTCCATCACAGTGACACAAGTGATTTTCAGAACAATGTACATGATACATTTATACTGTGTATTAATATCACACATATATATGCAGTTATGTTGCAGTGTTAGCCAGGATTGAACAAATCTGACGTCAAGCCCCCCCACCCCCCATCCCACTCTCACAGATAAATTTGATGAAACATTTCTGATATTTTTTTCATGTCTAAAGTTATAATCTTCAAGATTTTCATCATCTCAAACCCCATTTTTGATGCTTTTATCAACAGAATTAATACTGCATTTTCCTATTTATTTGCAGTATGTAATTAGCTTTTTTATTCATTATTACTGGCAGAGTCGACTTTCTCTCACAGGATTTAAATTAATGCACAAGAAGCAATGCAGCATGTACTTTAATATCACTCATCATACTTTTATCTCATCAAATGCTGCTGATCTAACAGTCTAACTGCTACTGATCACTAAATAAAGTCTCTGCCAAACAGTCATTTCTGGCAATATTTTTCAGCATTTGACATTAAAATTCAAGGGTGAGTCATCTTAGCCCGCAGTGTGTTTGGCTGCTTATTCTTCTGTGGTCATTTCTAACAGCTAAAAAGTGTGTTTGCTGCCTTTAGTGGTTGATAGGTCTGTGATTTCAAACAGCTTTGGCACCTGTAGCAGCAGAACACCAGTAACCACAGGTGTCACCAAATCAACCAGGATTTATTCATCTGTGTCTCAGAGTTTCCCTACATGTATTTATTCATTTATGTGTTTCCTAATGTTTCTTGGCCTGGAAAAAATATTGATATCAGCCTTTAAAAATCTTCAAAAGTGATAAAATGTAAACTATAATACATGAGCTCCCAAAAAATAGTGTCTTCAAATGTGGCAACAGCCCTAATTAGCATTTAAGCTACTAATAAATAGGTTAATACTAATAAAACAAGCAGAGACGAGAGCAAAGCGTTTGCTCTTGAGAAGTCTTTATGTTTGCGGCGATCCAGTAGTGGAGAGAGCACTTCCTGTGAAACAGGCCTGTAATACTGAACACAAAGCAGCTTGTGAAAGCACTCTCGAGGAAACCTCAGAGTCTCGGCACATCTTGATACACGGTAGTCGAGTACTACTGAGGCTAAACATCTGTCTTCAGCCTTTGTTCAAACCTTAAAGGGACACATAAACATAGATTCTAGCAGAACGTGTTTATCCACGAGGCCTTAGCAGGTTTGAATGATCCCTCTCAAGTCTCTAAGAGCTCCTCTCAAAGCCAATTAAAACATCTCAGTACAGGTTATTGTTTCAGTGGACTGGCACCTCATTAAAATATGTTTTCTGCAGCGTCAAACTGGCAGCTAGCCGAGATAAATAAATGCCTGGGATTAAACCTCAGCCGGTCGTTAAAGACAGACTGGTGATGTAAGCGGAGAGGAAGAAAACAACAGCCGTCTGAAAGCTTCCATTAATTTGGAAAACAAACAGCTCTTTTAATGAGTGCTCCCAGTGGGGGGGATTTTAAATCACTCTCCCCCCCCTGCTACTTTGCAAATACTGCAACTGTCAAGTGGGTTGTGCTCAAGCGCGATAAGAACAGTTTCTGGTTCATTTTGGATTCAAGTGGCCCTCGGAAATATTTAAACCCTTTCACAATAAACTCTTTTTATAGCAGGCTACCTTTTGATATCGACATCTCTCGCTGAACTATGAGTGGCAGTTTGTCTCCGCAGCCTGATATGCTGCTCTGCACTGTGAATGCCTCTAAAGTGGCCGCTGGTTATGATGCGAGCTTCAAGTGTGTGGAATGGAGATTTCTAAGAGGCAGAAATGATCTCAGTGATCGCCTTAAACGTTAATGATTAAAGTTGTCATATGGTTAAGTAATGTTTAACTGAAGCTCAGGGAAAAAGACAAGAGAGGCTCTGATATTAGCTGAAAAATATAAAACCTAGCATATATATTATTGATATTAAGTAGTCTTTGTAACTTTTCAGGTTCAAATCTGCATCACTAGCCACTGTCTATCCACATAAAGCTTGTTGACCCGCCAGCATTGAGAAAACTGCAGTCATGAATAATTAACATGAATTTTTTTAAAGATTTTAAGGAAGTGAACAAATGCGTAGGCTCAGAAGCTACGCTGTAACCCCTTAACTATAAATCCAACTGTAGAGTCTACAAACAAAACTAGCAGCTCTGCACGTCTGTACTTAGCTAAATGCTAATGTTAGCATGTTAGCATGTTGATGTTTACCAGATATAATGTCTACCATGGTCCCCATTTTAGTTTAGCATTTGCTAATTAGTACTAAACACAAAGTGCAGCTGAGGCTGATGGGAATGCCATCAGTTTTGGAGGTATTTGGTAGGTACAAAATTGTTATATTAGGTCTTGAGGGGGGCATTCCTTAAAATAATTGTCATTGTTGTTATTTTGGCCAAGGCTAGCATGGCTAATCAAAACACTTATCACCATTTTTTTGACCAGATTTAAATGTAATATTAGCGTTGCAAAGCAAAACCACATTTTTCTGCTTCTTTCATTGTAGTCTTTAACAGCTGAACAGACATATTAATCAATAGGCTGCCATTCAACATTATATCTTCCTACAAATGTTTAGATGAATGCACCACTTCCTTAGTTGTCATTGGTCTTTACCCATGAGTTTTAAACTGAATAATCATAGTTGCTCTTCAGAAAATGTCAATTGCTCTCAAAATTTCCACCTCAGTCAGTGGGTGGGTGTTTGGACCTCAGTTGTTTCAGTGGTGGATGGTTTTCAGGCAAAAATCTGAGTTTTTGAGATGTATTCTGGCCTTGCAAAGTTAATTTTCCAATTAGCTAAGTGCTACTCCAAATGTTTTGGACTAAAATTAAAGTTTTCCCTATGTGTTCTGGCCTTGCAAAGCTAATTTGCTGGTTAGCTAAGTGGTACTCCAAAAGTTTTAGACTAAAATTCAAGTTTTCCCAATGAAGTTTGGCCTTACAAAGCTAATTTACCAGTTATCTAAGTGGTACTCCAAAAGTTTTAGTTTAAAGTCAGAGTTTGTCTGACATTGCAAAGCTTATTTGCCCATTACCTAAATTGTACTACAAAACATTGGGGCACTTTGACTCCACTAGGTCAAGTTTAAGTCAAATAAAAAAGATAATTTCTGCTTCCAGAGAAGCTCTGGAAATATTCTCTGAAATATTTGTAGGCTCAAATTCAAATAGTAAATCTATCAATAACCATGACTTGCCTGAAGTAAGTCTCCAAGTTCCTTAATATTTTGTTTTTGCACAGAATCCACTTTCCAATCATCTATTTTAAATAAGAGTGTAGATTTTCAAGGACAAGTGCTCAGGCCTGTTCAGCTTTAAAAACACCAGAACAAATCTTGTTTCTGAGGGCTTATTAATGATATTAATAGGCTTGTATTAAAAGGCACTAAGTTTGTTTGCAGGGTTACTGGTGATGTAAACCACAGTGCAACCGTTAAGTGAGGTCAGAGGTCAACCCTTATGGAGTGCGTTCACACAGTTAAAGATGACCAACTGAAAAAAAAGCAAGGAGAAACAGAAAGGCACTATAAGATCCACTATAAGGAGGGTTTCTAACGACGGGAGATGCTGCGTTAAAGGTGAGGTTGCCTTCAGAAGCCCACAGTCGGCGCCTGACGGAGCAGCCAAGGCCAGGCATCAATTATAACTTTAATTATCGTGTCATCTGCAAAGAGCGAAAGCCCAAATTCAATCAATTGCAATTAACATCAAACTGTCTGTTTTCAGATCATGAACCAAATTAATTTGGACCAGCCTTTTTTCTTCATATGGAGCTGAAACGTCTGGTTCTGGAAATAATGGAAATAATGTCCTGTTCAATTTTCTGATAAGGAAATTGATAATTAACTTAAGCGGTTAATCTGTGGAAAGTTTAATGAAATACCAGAGGCTGAAACAACAAAATGTCAGATTTTGGCTTTGTGAAGTATTACATCACCTGCAACATTTGTTGATTTCCTTTCTGAGGTTTAATTGACTGCAAATAATTTGCATGCAATCATGTTATTTATATAAATAACATGTTATATAGTTGAAATAGAAGAAAGGTGAATAGATGACATTAGTCTATCTGCTTTTCTGTGGATAGGAAATGTAGTCCCACTTAGATTACATTAAATACACAGCATTGTATACTTACTTTTATCATATATATACAGAATATTTATACAGAGCAAATCAGAGATTTATTTCCAGAACATCAGTCACACGTTTCTGCTCAGTTTTAGACCCAAAATCAACCTTCAAAACAAAAAAGACCTTGGCGATGGCACAGAAATGTTTTAAATTTTTTTTTTTGTTTTGTTTTTATTTTTGATAATTGTATAGGAGGTCTATTCTGACCTGTATCAATAGCTTCTGCTTCATCCCAGCCTCTCTCTCTGTCTGTCCAAATGTCCCTTCTCCCCTCCGATGAAGCAGTTGTAATGTCATTATATGTCAATGGACCAGAAACCCTTGCCAGTCTGTAATCCTTAGTAACCTGCACGAGATCATAGACAGTAAAATGTAAATAAAAAAAAATAAAAAAGGGATAGATGGAGAGAAGGAGAGGAGATAGATAACACGGGTGTCCACATTGACATATAATTTGCAATAAGAAGTGACACAGTGATAGTACCAGGGGGGTTATGGACTGGGATGTTGGAGACAGTTCTTATTGCTAAAGGGTGACACACCCAACGTTCACTGTCTGCTCACACTTTAGTTTATGGATCCACGTTTCCTTGACTTTGTCCCCTGTTATATGACTGAAGTCTGCCTCCTTATATGTTGAGGTAAATCCTGTGTGTCTGCTGTCTTTGGCACAGGAGGTGAGTGTTGTCGTTGTCTGGAGGTAGAACTTATAAATGCAGGTCTGAGGTCAGTTTATGTTCAAGTGTAGCCCTAATGAGTGATTGGAGAAGCAAATGTGTTGAGCCTGTGTCCCAGTTCCAGACTATATACTATTACTAACATGGTTGGTTTCCAATCGCTGGTTTTATTCACTGTGTCTACATGTACTTTAAGGACATGTTAACAGTTTTTCAAGTCAAAACAACAGTCAGGTGTCCATATTAACAGTGAAAGAGGTTTTCCTCGCTTTAATCATTCCTCCTGTTCATACTGGCTATTAAAAGATCCTTCAAATGTGCTTTCAATGGAAGTGATGGAGGGTAAAATCCACAGTGTGTCCACACAGTCATTTAAAAGTCTGTGTGAAGCTTCTATTCAGCTTCAGCAGTCTGAGTTAGTCATGTCAAGTGGATATCTGACACATTTACAGTCTTTTTAGCATCAAATTCCCTCTTTGTGTTTCCTCGAACAGTGTTTCCCTGTTGAGCTGCAGTGGAAGTATAGTAACAAAAAGTAGGACTTTGTCACTAAAAAGACTGTAACGTTGAAAGATATCTACTTGATTTGACTCATTTGGAGCTTCGTATTAGCTTCAGATAAACTTTTAAGTACATTTTTGGCCAGAAGGAGGACTGTGGATTTTGTCCATCACCCTCGTATGAACGGGGGGAATTATTACAGTAAGAAAAACCTATTTCAATGCTCATTTTGGCACCTAACTGTTGTTTTTAGACAGTAAACCTGTCCATTAAGTAACAAGATTACAGTCGGTTTCTCCAGTAAGCTGATTTCTTAACTGTCATTTACCGCAAACGGGAAACCTGGTTTCTGTATCAGGGATTCTCCTGAAGAACGCTGATTTCTCTGCCGTGTATACATAGAACCACGTTTCTAATCAGCTTTTTACATGTACGAATGTGAATAAGAATAGACTGCAGACAGAAAGATGCACCACTCTGTAACATCACTCCATGAGAGGACTGTGTGTTTTTGTATTTCAACAAAACCAAGAGAGCGGCGACTTGTCTCGAGAGAAATGATCGAACTGATCGACCCCCCGACAGTTTCAGGAATGACCACTGAGGGGAAAATGGCAGTGAGGCTGAGTAGCAGCACCGTATCCAGCTCTCTTCAGACAATAGCGTCCATCAATAACACGCTTTCAAGTTGCCTCAGGCACTCTAAAATAGCAGAGTATTCAAATTATACCAAATTTTTCCTGTGTAAAGGCACCAAATACTGTGTACAATTAGTAAATAGTGTGGTGCTGGGACACAACAGGTAACATTTTCTGACGGGGCTCAGCTTAACATATAAATAAAACTTTAATCTATTTGTGTAAAATGTTTTTTCCTCTGTGGTCTAAGGCAACTCTCTCCTTAATTCAGCGTTAAATCAGCATAATCTGGACCTTTGTGATGACAAGAGTTCAGTTTCAATGCTGTTAATTGATATTAATCTGCACATATCAATTATCAGATGCTTCTTAGAGTCACTCTTGTCAGTATTCATTCATATTGATTAGACTGCTTTAATTTTTAATTGAAAGCTTTTCCTCTTTAAACCTTGTGAAGGTGTAACTATGAGCTCAGCTGCTGCAATGACTCATATTTCATCAATAAGAGTGAGATCTGGTAATTGACAGATGTATGGGTTTTTTTTTAATTCATTAGGCACTTAGTAAGACTCCTTAGAGTATCTAATAGCAACAACAGCTAATGTTCAGAATAACTGTGATTATGTCACTGTTAATAGGGTTGAAGAGCAGGCTGAGCAGCTCTTTAAGGTTCTCTTCTATATGATAAATTACTTTTTTTGTCTCTTGATGTCTCATAAGGATTTTACACTGAAATGGAAAATGTCCAAAAGTGTTCAGAAAGTGTTCGACACTGTTATCCCTCTCTCGCCTGAGTGATCGCTCGCTCTCCTGCTAATTGTAATCTTTTTCTCAGAACCCCTGGGTGCCGGAAATTACCAAAGCCTCACTGTAGAAAATGAGTTTATAACAATAATTCAATACCAGGCACTTGAATGGTTATGGAGCCGGCACTGTGGGAATTAATCATTAAAGTCTGTGGGTGTACTCAGCTGTTTCAGCAGGAGGTTTGCTGGGAGACAATACAGGACAAACCAATAGCCGAATACTGACTTGCTGGGCTTACTCGACACTTGCCCTAAGGCCTCGAGTGTACGCGTCAAGGCAAAGAAGAACGACTCCCGAGTGGATCGAGAAGCAGTTGTTTTATGAGCGTATTAGTAAAGGTAATGGTAAAGTGGAGTGTGCTGTGTACTTTATGTGGTATAGGGTGTGCAAAAATATGCCATACAGAAACAGATGAGCTCTGGTGTGTGTCAGGTTTAGGGCGAGGTGGGTGGGGGAGTGATGGACGGATAAAAGAAAAAAAATGGAGAGACCAAATTTGATTTCAATCAGTGGCCTGGACTGATGTGGCACAGAGCACATCTACCTACTCTGTCCTATCTTACCCCGCCCCCCCTCAGTCCCCCAGCTCTCCAAACACTACAACTAGTTCCCTAAACCTCTCTCCTCTACAGCTGGGTGTACTGGAGCTCTACTAAGTCGGGGCTCGCGTCTGCGGCTGGATCCTTAAAGTAGAGTGTGGCAGTGTCTTCCCCCCGCTGGCCCGTCCGTCGGGCCCTGTGCTCGGTCACCTCTTTGGGCTGCTCCTGGCGGCAGCGGTTGCTGTTCCACCAAGCCTCCAGCCCCGCCACCAGGCAGGCCAGCAGCAGGCCGGCGGCCAGGATGCAGAAGATGCCGGCGAAGCTGTGCAGCTTGAGGGAGCGGCCGTCGGGGTGGGCGGTGGCGTGGCTGTTGAGGTCGCAGCGGCCGGTGCGAGGCCACCACTTCTGCTTCATGATGTCTAGGTCACCTTTCTCCTGCAGCTCCAGGATCCTGGAGAGGCAGAAGAGACAAACACGTGAGTCATAATTCATCTGTCTGACCTCAAGGCAACGGGGGGGAAAATTACAGCAGCTTGTGAAATAGCTTTTCTGCCAAAGAACCTCAGAAGCCTAAGGCAGGTAATTTCTGATTTCAATCCAGATGAATTCCTGCTTCATTTAATATTTTCTGTCATTTGTATTCCATGTAATCCAGCTTCTTTTCCTTCCTAGAACCAAAAGCTTAAATAGTTAAGTTTATATCTTCCGTTTCATTAACTGTTAAATTTAAAAACTGCAGCTACAGAAGCATGTAAGAGAAAAGATTTATTTAAAAATGTAAGTATAAACCCCTAAAGATGAACCATCTGAGGAAGTCCTTGAACATCTCACAGCCGTCATTGGTTTCCATTAATTCATTTCCCTATAATATGAGAATGTATTATCAAATTATTGCTGAAAAAATGAATCTTGGTCAAAGTTAATTCATGTTTTTTTTTTCAAATCAATCTGCATTTAAACTCTATTGCCACACAATGATAATGTAACACTGACCTAATAGGTATTCTTACCATACAGAGATAATTTGGAACCATTGGGAAAATAAAAACAGGAGGAAAAGTAGATCTGAAAAAGTAAAACTGAGCAGCATACATTTGAAAATAATCAGAAAAATATTTAAGTTAACGTGATTTGTAGTTAAGGGGTTAAAACTTGCTAACACGCCGGTTTGCTCCTTTAAAATATGTTTCTGCCTTTATTTACTGCACTTTAAAGGCACAGTGATGGTGCTCTACATATCCTGGAAGCTGCAGTGTTTAGTTGGAACCTGCAAAAGACATTTGACCTTGAAGTCACATGACTTGCAACCTCTGCTCTGCACTCTGTGTCGGAGTTTTATATATTTCTACAGACACACGGTCAGCTCTCTGGGAGAGAAAATCAGTAAACAGTGGCATCAATTTACCCCATAAACTGTGATAAACTTCTGCAGCGTCATCTCTTTAGTCATACAGACGTGACACGAATCCCGATGCGGATGAACCAAAGTCAAATGTTCCTGGAGGTGAACGTGGTCGCAAAACAACAACAAAAACAACACGTGTGAATCTTACAAGATGAAAACGGTGGAGTTCATCATATTTAGCAGCATGCGCTTTAAGTAAAAAGATAAAAAAATTTCCTCCTGGCATGAAATCTGCCTGAGGTGTTAACAAGAACAGACAGTTCAGTGATGGCTGAGCAGAAGTCTCACTCTAATTACTTGACTGGATTTGAATTTGTAGAAAATCCCACAATAAGCCCACACAATACCTCAGTATGAGGCAATTTAGCTGCGTCTCTCCCCGGCTGTAATTAGGGCCCGAGTCCTGTGGCTCCAAGGCCTTATTGTAGCTGAAGGAATTATTGTTCTTCTCTGCAGTAAATCACATTTTTAGAGGCTAAAAGTGATTGAAAACTCACGAAACTCTGCACATGCATCAGACGTTTGGAGTGAAATTATATGTTTTATAGTGATTGGGCTCCAGCGTGGCCAGTGGTTTCCATAGTGCCCACGAACGCAGGTCCACTTTGGGATAAAGTTAAAGTTGCTTTGATGTTCATGAAATTCAGTGCGATCATTGCTCTCATCATTCTGAACAGGAAGTCAGCCATTTTGGCCTTTAGGATGTGCAAAAACTCACAAAACTTTGCACCCATGATCGAATCAGTAGGTATTTCGATTTGATATTACAGTTCGGCTTATGCGTGGCATGTCGGCTCTACAGCCCCCCTAATTACTTTTAGCATTTTTGAGATGCTAGTTGTGCTCGAAAACTCATGAAGCTTTGCAAATGCGTCAGAAATGTCAAAACTCAATATCGGATATGATCTTGGGTTTCGGTGGGCACCCTCTAGAAAATTTCAAAGTAAAAAGTCAAAGATGAATGAAATGTTGTTGACACATGTATCATATCCAGACTAACAAAATAGCCTCTTGGAGTCGTACCCTAAATCCAACAGGAAGTCAACCATTTTCAATTTACTTTGCAATTTTTCTGCAGTTTTTGCCACATGCAGGCGTTGTTGCACTTTAACAAAATCCATCTAAAGACCTTTGTGAGTCAAAGTTATCAAAATCTTGAGTTTTCATGGAACGTCTTCGACATGGCGTGCAGGTCAATTCGCATGTTTCTTCATGAAACAGGAAGTTGTTGTAACTCCGCTGGACTTTGTCAAATCCGCCCCAAATTTCTCATGTTTGATAAGAGTCCAGGCCTGAACACATCTACATGTCAATACTGAGTCATAGTCACAGCACCAACTACTGACAACAGGAAGTCATCCTTATGTGACAAACATCATCCAATTTACGTGAAATTTACACGGTGCGGTCGACACGTGATATAACATTACATATAATTAGCGGGTGTTCTCTAGCGCCACATGGTGGACACAGGAAGTGACAGTTATCACCTACATGAAACTGTAGATCCATGTCAGCTGTTAAATGTATTTCTGCATTAATATTTCACTTACGTTGCCTTCGTGAAACAGGAAATGAGGCCTAAATGACACACAGTTCATCAGATGTTTACACATTTCCAACATCTCCAGCGACACATCCTGCACACGAGGAAGAAGAATGACTTCAGAGCGCCCTGACATGCACAAAGTTAAAATTTCATTACAGGGACTTGACTGTCATTTAAAAACAATTACCTTGCATCAATTGTAATCTTGTTTGCAGCTTCAGAAGACATTGACTTTTTTGTTTGTGTTCCAGGTAATAATTCGTAGCTTCATCTTTTCATGACAGCTGGATTGATTAGTTTTTTTTTATCTGTCCTGGTTTAGAAAATGAATCGAGACGTTGTTAGTAATTGATGACACAGCGCGGGGAGCTGGCTGTGACTCTCTTTAACCACATGCGAGGAGACGGCCGGCGGCGCTCAACTTCTCACTTTCATCAAGACGTTGGTGTTTCAACTCTGTAAGTTTCTGTAAGTAGCTGCAACTTCAAAATGTTCTGTCTGCAGGCTTTAAAACCTGAAGAGTGGAAAACATTAATGTTTAAAAGGGTCAAAAATCTTCACAAATGACTCACTACACAGGGGGAAAACAGTTTCCTTTCTGTCATTTTTCTGTGATATTGTGGAATAATTTCAGGCTGGATCGAGACCTTTTGAATCGCTGCCTGCATGTCTGATTTGTTCAGTCATTCAGATAAGTCTGTCGGCTCCTTCTGCCAGTTAAAGAAACAATCAATTGGGATTAAGAAGGGGGGGGATAAAAAGGGATGAAAAATAGCGTCAGAAATATGGCTACAAGTGTGGATGAGATGGACACGGCTGTACAGATTGTTTTTATTTTAACTTTTAAAATTGAGACACGTCCTCGCTCAACATGACAAGAGTTAACTGCCCAGGAGAGTCGAGAGCATCTGGACGTCTGGAGACGAAACATCTTCAAGAACCTGAAACAAGTCCAGTTTCCTCTTGACTGGATATATCCAGAACTTCACAGACGTGTATATTTTTTGAAGTTTCTATTTATCTGAGTTTTCATGACTGCTGCGTTTTAGAGAGTCGCCAAACGAGGTTTCATCGTAGCATCTACAGTGAAAATAAAAGATCTTGTGTCTTATGTTGAATAGGACAGATCTGACAGTTACTACTTATTTAAAACACCCTCCATTACTAAACATGATGTCCGACTGAATGACACCACAGTATAAGTGGATGATTTTTGGTCATACTGGTATCCATCCGTGCAGATGGTTTGGGTTGTATTTGTCTCTGAGATTACTGAACACGCTCCAGTATAATTGAAGTGCATAGAATTATGTTTTTAGTGATCACAGGATTTACAAAACGCATCTGTTTCCAGACATATTCTCCTGCTTAAATCAGGATTATCCACAGAAAATGCTGCTTTCAAAGGGAAAGTAGTTCCATTAAAAACTGCAGTGATTTACTAATAAATTACACTGAAGTTTACTGCAAAGTACTGCACACTTTGGTAATAATTAAAGGGGAAATAGGAAAAACCTTGAAAGAATAGTTTGTTTTTTAACTTTAAAAAGTAACTATTCTTTCATTATTCACCATTATTGAAAACTGTATTCTCTGCAGTTATTTTATTTTTGCCAGTTTTTGCAGTTCTTCCTGAAACGCCGCCGTTAGTTCCTCACAGCCTCAAAGTTTCATCCAGCGGGTCTCGCGCTCTCGTTGTGTTGAGTTATGGAGTTAATTAACCGACTCTGCCACAACTACTGAAGTACAATCTGCTTTTAGCTGCGGTTAAAAAAAAATCAGAGCCTAATTTGCTATATTTAATCTGCTCAAACTCAGCGTGAACATGTTGAAGGTCAGTGCGCCGCAGCAGCTTTCCTCCCCGAAACACCCCGAGGACAAAACAGTTTTACAGCTCAAATGAGCAGCAGAAGCAACAAAGTCTGCAAAAGGTTATTAATGGCAGGATTATCGAATGGAAACCAAGGGATGGAAGGTGGTGCGGCAGTTATGGGACTACATATTAAAATGCTGGTTGGAAAAGTGGAGATAATGGCTTTCGCACTGAACAATAGAGCTGCCCTCAATTTAACACTCGGGCACATTATTCGTGGCCGTCCCTGAGCGCTGTGCTGCGAGGACGCCTCGGGCAGTCGGATGCCTGCTGAACCGGGTCGAGCCCAGAGTGAAAAAAAAAAAAAAAACTTCATTAATAACTAGCGGTTTTGTCTCCATTCAGTGCTGCAAATTAATCCCTAAATAAACACCAGAGCTGCTTAATTAAAGAGGAAAGTGTGAGGTGCAGAGGGAGGAGGAGGAGGAGGAGGAGGAAGAAGAGGAGAGGCCGTGATTGAGAAACAGTCCCACCGGTGGAACAATGAACCCAAACGTCGCCGCCGCCGCCGCCGCAATCTGAGAGCTGTGGGAGGCGATGAGAGCCGAGAGAGTCAAACAAGAAGATGAAAAACAAGTCCGATTTCTTTTCTTGAAGTCTGAAAGGTCGACCTTTTCAGATCAGATTTAAACCACAAAACCTCCTTAAAACTCGGACCCGTTGACCCAAATATAACAGGCAGAAAGTCTCTGATTAAACCTTCATATTAACCTCAATGCTTCACAGGAAACTTGCATCATAAAAACATTAATGATTATGAATTTAACTATTTGACATTGTGATTATTTACAGTATGTATACGGAGTAAAATAAGTTAATCTGTGATTAAACCAGTCAAACCAGACTGAATGATCTAAAAACAACAACAAACAAAGACTTCATGTTTACCCAACAGAACTGATTTACTGTACTGACTGTTAGTATTAGGAAAGTATTTTTAATCTGCGTCAGACAGCGTTCACTGTGTGTTTAATCGACATTTCAATTAAAACCAATCTGTTCACAGTGTGATGCTCACACTAAAAGTAAACACTGAACCAGAGCTGCTCAGTTAATCAATTATTCAACAGAAAAATAACTAGAAATGATTAATTGGTTGTCAAAAGTAGTTGATGATTAATTTTCAAAGAGAAATGGTAAAAAAATCTCCAGTCTGAGCTTCTTAAATGTGAATAATTTCTGGTTTCTTGAGTCTTCTATAACAGTAAACTTGATGTTTTTAGATTGTGGGATCCCGTTGGGTTTTTGGGAAACTGTGATCAACATTTTTCACCGTTTTTCTGACATTTTTATAAACAACTAATCAATTAATCAAGAAAACACCAGATCGGTTTTGTCCATTTGCAATTCCAGTTAATGTTGACAGAAAGAGAAAATTACTTCTCAGTTTTAGCCACAACATGTAAAATATTACAGCAAACACATCAAAACAAGCTCACTACATTTATAACCGAGCAGCAGCCGTGATCTGATCTGATCTTCATCCGATCGTTCAGGACACGTTTTTACCTCAAACTGAACATCAAACCACAACCGATCTGACAGAAATTCAGTCTAAAGTTAGTCCAGTGTGACCAATTTGTGGTAAAAAAATCCGTCATAATTTATACAGTATCTCTCCAGCTGTGTCGCTGTGTAGGAAACAACGAATAAAAGGTTAAAATTTGAGTGTTTACAACCAAACATTTGTTTTAAACAGACTATCACTGTCAGACTGCAGCGGTTGTCGGTTGTACCTTCCATCTCTCCGCTGCGGCAGCCTCATCCTCCCCTCAGGTGATCCGAGCTGCTCACTCGTCAGTTACAAAGCGGACAGTTTCAAAGCTTTAAAGAGCAGGTCTGAAAAATCGGATTTGCCTGCTGTGCGAGGAGGAGGAGGAGGAGGAGGAGGACGAGGAGAGGGGGAGAGAGGGGAGGATGGAGATGGAAGTCGACGGGACAGGAAGAGAGAGGAGAGGGGAGGATAAATGCGCAGCTGGAGGAGGTATAAATGACATTTTTGGTGTGGAGTTGCTCTCGGACCCCGGGCGTCCCTCCTACGGAACAGATCCCCAAAGAGAGAGCGCTGATCTGCTCTGGTTAATAACGTCGTGGCAGCACAGCGGCGCAGCAGCGAACGCTTTGTGTTAACATCTCTATTAACGCTGCTGCTGTTGGCTTCAAACCTCACAATCACTGCTTGCATTTGTTTGTTTTTCTTTTTCCTCCCCCCCTCACAGAAAGTTCCACGGCGGGTTCATGTGTCGAGGAGACATCAAACATCTCGTGTGGCTCCGGCTGTGAGCTGCTGTATAATCGCTGCCCTTCTCACTACTTCATAGAGTCAGTTCAGAGGCTTTTAGCTCGGCTCCTCGGGACTCTGAGCCCCGCTGCTTTTCATTCCAGACACCAAATCACAGAGCGGTTTTACACCTGGGAGGCCAGGTGCAGCAACTCCTGCTGCGCTTTGCAGCACAGAGGGTCACTGAGAGTCGGCCGGAGGGATCCTCACCAAAATGACTTTTCATTGAAACTCAGCCGGCAGTTTGAACCAAATGAAATCCTTTAATATGAAGGTGCATAAAGCTGCTGGTCTGTGGCGAGCAGGCAGCCGTCACCGCCGAGGACACGACACCGAAGTTTAAACAGTTTGCTGCCGTTTGAATCCATCGATGTGTGAAGTTGCACAGCTTTAAAATCAGTTTAAATCTAAAACTACTGCAGCAAAAACTCCATCTGTTAATTATTAAAGAGTTAGTTCACTGAAAAACATGAAAAAACATCCAGTCTCTTCCCTCTAGTGGAATCTATTCATGCAGATAATTTGTGTTTTTCTTGTATATATGGACTGTTTTTTTGTTTGTGTTGCTAACAGCAGTGTTCAGATTACAGCAGCAGTGAAGCTGAAAGAGACCCGAGCTCCTCCGAAAGCAGAAAAAACTGATCTGAGTTCAGGAGGATCACGAAAAACCGACGATCAAACTTTACATGATAGCAGTTAATGTCAAATAATGTTCTGCTGGTTTTATCCTCTGTCAATGAAGCATAATGAGACACTGAGGAATGAGACACTTTAAAACAATAAACTTATCTATAAATATAATAATATATCTGCTGAGTTCATGTAGAGATTGATCAGCACTAGAGCTGAAATCAATGGTTGATAAATCCGTCGACAGAAAAAGTGGCAACTGATTGATTCATAATTGATTTTTCAAGCTTCTTAGTTTTCTTTGTCTTATGTGATAATAAACTTAATATCTTTGGGTCGAAGCCTGTCGGTTAAACAAAACAAGACATTTAAGGACTTAAAGGAAACTGAAGTAATTAATGTGTAATTTAAATATGTGTATAATTTTGTATAATGTGTCCTACAGAGAGGAGAAGATAAATTATCTGACGTTGCTATAGATACATTGCATTTAATTTAAAATGATTTAACTCTGCAGACCTCGTTGTGTTTTCATAGGAACTATTTCTTCAGTGGAAAGTGGTTCCAGAGCAAAATGAAGATGAAGTTTCTGGGGAAAATGTTGCTCCGTTGGCCTTCATTGTTTTGGGGTAATAACAGAAATAAAACTTTGTAGTTGAGGTGAACAAACTCTTTAAAATACTTTTTTCATGTCTTTGAAACCGTCTCACTGAAAGGTCCATTTAGTAGCTCAAGACTGAGATGATGACAGATGAAGCGAGCTACTAAACGAACCTCGTAGCTGCATCCATCTTTACACAATTAACCTTCGTTTGGATTCTCCTTCCTGTCCAGTGCAGCTTCTGATGAACTCAATATGAAGAATCAGGTCGTTTAAACTTTTACCTATAAAATGATAAAAACCTTCAGACTACAGTTTGGTTTATTTTTTATTTGTCAACCTTTGTTTCTTTTCACAGCAGCTTCCTGTCTTCATCGTCGGAGACAAATCGATACGAGACGGATGAGAAAGTTTTCACATTTTGAGGAGCTTTCTTATAAATTCACATTGGGATCAATTTATTTTTTTTGGGGGGAAGCATGAGAGGAGACGTTTCACTCCGCGGCTCAGTGGTTTCATCCTAAACTCATGCGGAAGAAGATAATTGAATTTCCTAAAGATATTTCCAGCACCCGCCTCGTAAAAATCAAACAGGTAATTAGCGAACGTCCCTCTGTTTACCCATCGCGCCGTGAATAATCCCATTCGCTCCACGGAAAAAAAAGCGCCGCTTAATACGAGCTTGTTTCATGTGAACTTAATTGACTTTAGCGTTGAGCTCCGTTATTGATTTAACTCGGAGTAAAAATATGCCAGCATGAGGTGTTTCTCAGCTCAGACTTAAAACCTTTTAACACCCCGTAAGTTTCAAACAAACACCTGCACTCCTCCTCCTCCTCCTCCTCCTCCTCCTCCTCCTCATCCTCCTCCTCATCCTCCTCCTCCAACGACGACGACGGCGACAAAGTTTGAAACAAGTCAGCGTGACACTTTCTCTGATTTAAGACTCTTCGCTCAGAGGATTTACAGGCCGATAATGTCAACAGAGAGAATCAAACTCCTGACAAAAGCCTCCGACCTTCATCATTAACTGAACTTCAGGTTTTTGTTTCACTGCACAAAGAAGTCGGCTTACAAAATAAATAAAAAAAACCTCTCTGATCTGTAAGAACAAGACAGTCACACTTTGTCTGCAAGACATTTTCTTCTTCTGAAGCGATCATGTTGACATTTTTGGACAGTAATTGCAAAGCTGGCAGAAGTTCACACAGTCTAATAAAATCTGTTTTTCATCTTCTTTGTACTAATATGAAGATTTTTCCATCATTTTCTTTCAATTGATTGTTTCACTCGGCTAATCCTCATTTCTAAATATGCACTTATTCTTAGTTTGTGTCATAAATGTGTGATATATACATCTATGCCGATCGAGAAGTAAATAAATTCATGTTTAATGAAGCCGTATAAATAAAGACAGCATGGGTGTGGTTGAACTAGAAACTAATTTAAAGTGTTTTTCCCTCCGTCGACGCTGCACAATCCTCCACATTCTTTAATTTAATTATAGAACAACAAATTATGTGAATACTTCAAATTATATACATACTTACAATTACATACACACAAGTTAACAGCTGCTTATATGATTAAAGTTAAAGTGTGATCTTAGTTTTTGTTTTTGAGTTCATTTTATGTGAATTTGAGTGAATGTAGCTGCAGTTTCCTGCTGGGGTTTGTAAAGCGCACTATAAAAAGTGCATATCTGTCCCTATAACATTTTTTTGCAGTTTTTGTTTCTTTATTTTTGCTTGAAACCTTTTTTTTGTAGGTTTGAAACACTTGTTTGACGTGTGTTGGGCTACTTACCGTCTAAATTCATGATGTCGCTGTAGCGCCACCTATAGTTGAAGTTTATATGTTCATGTTTTTTTTTAGCTAAATTTGGTTGTAATTTTACACCACATGAGTCAAGTTGTACCTAAATATATCATGTGAGGGGTTTTCTGCAGAGATCAACAAATTAACGACACATACAGTAGAATGACGTTTCAGAACTACTCAGCTGTATATGACAATAACTCCTCCTAATATCATTAATCAATTAACCTGGACCCAGTTAAATGGTAGAAAATTGATTTATAGATTAACTAATTACAAAATAATGAATTTAATGTTAAACTTGACTTGTCTATAATGAGCTTCCTCGCTGCTGTAGCTGCAGCAGTGACAGATGCTGCTGAAACGATCCACTGTTTCACTTGTAGTTTATAGATGTAGAACATCTACCGACAGCAGCAAACACGTACAAACAACTACTGTTACTGTCTACAGCAGGAAAGAGACGATATGTGATGATTAAAGAGCTTTGTGAATGAAATTTTAAAGACTTTTTGATGCTTCTAAGGCCTTTCTGAGGGAGCTGAATTCAATGTTTTTAAGACTTTTCAAGACGTGCAGATACACCGTGTATCAAAAAAGTTTATGGACTCATTCAAATTTGTAATAAAGTTTGGTGAGGATCTGAAGTATGAGTTTGAATTTAAGTTGTAAAATTAAGACTCATTTTAAATGAAAAATCCAGGAAGAAACTAATTTGGCTTTACACTTGTAGCTTTGCACCAAATTTTAGTTACATTTATGACCTTTTTTTTTGTGTAACTCTGCTAACGAGCAAAACAAATGAGGCTGAAAAGAAAACTTCCATGAGCGAGCTAATGAAAGTGTGGTTTTGCTGTCTAATTTAATAAAGCTTGTCTACCGATTACACCTTTAAATCAGCGGTTTGATGTTCTAGAAACAACAAACTGACAGCGGTTCACTCACTTCTGTGAGAAGAGGTCTCTGTAGGGGCTGCCGTGCTGCATGGCGATGCCGTAGCCTTTACTGCTCATGCCATTTCCCGACACGGTGATGGTGCAGTCGTCATCCGTCAGGGCTGCGTACTCCAGCACCGCCATGTCCCACAGGAAGGCGTACGGACTCTTCTTCGCCTGCAGACACGGAGCAGGGAGAAGAAGACACACACATGTAGAAACTGTTATCTGATGTTATCTGGTATCAGTTTATGGTGTTTGTTCAACATTTCTCTGACAAACTGAAAAACTGCCCTCCTGATTTTGTTCTTGTTTCTATGGCAACGCTCTTTGAAACTGGCCAATCAGCTGTTATTTAAGTCTCCTCCAGTATGGCTGCTGGTTTCTGCTCTGCTCAGAACAGCCTAACTGAGAAGTGAGAGGATTTTTTTTACTGAGACATAAAGTTCAGGTGACAGTCGATTAATTGATTAGTCGACTGGCAGAAAATCAGTCACATTTCTGATTCAAACGGTTCAAACGATTCAAAACATTTTTGCCTGATCTAAACATGTTTTGCTTTTATATCACAGTAAACTGAATATAAAACGTCACTTCAGGCTTTGTGGAATTGTGAAGAGCATTTTTCATTATTTTCAGGCATTTTATAAATCTCTACTTCTTGAATTATACCAGCATATAATCAGCATTTCAGTTTCATTATTGTTTCTACTTGACTTGCTGAAATAAACTGATCCATCGAGATGTGGACAGCGAGTCATAGGTCTGGCAGCAGGATGATGACATGTTAATAACATTTATGTCAACCTCCAAGTCGTAGTTATGAACGGGAAACTGATACTTATCAATTAACAATACTTAACCTCTTAAAATCCAACCGGGTCGCCAGTGACCCGCTTAAGCCAGTCGCTAGCGGCAGCATCACGCAGTAATGAGTCAAAGCAACTGGCACAATTTGGCCAATTGGAGATGAGTGGAGACACCAGTGACACCACAAACTAAAAACTCCATAACTCCCATAAGGCTCGGCCTAGAGGTCTGGAATATTATACAGGTTGACAAGATGTAGAAGGTTTATGGTGATATGTCTGCATAGTTCTGGTATAAAGCATGTCTTAATTATTGTTATTCAAATATGACTCATTATAGACGAGGACCAAAAACACTTTTTTGAACTGATGTAGTTTTGTTTGTGTTGTAGCCACATGCTAAACAAACACATTTCCAGAAACTAGAAGATGTTACTTGTCAAATGAAGCCTGATACATGAATCATGGCCTTACAGTTCTTCTGTTAGAAGCTTTTCCATTCGGCCAAATAGGCAAACAAACATGGACGACTCACATCAACTAAAGTCCATCGTCCGATGTATTTAAATCCAAATCTAACGGATATAATGTAATTTTGTCAATGCACATCATCATCTCTTCTCCAGCAGCACATCATGTTTTATTCACCAAATGCCTTCATCAGGGAGACATTCTGGACTTCTTCTGGTTTCGGCACTTTAAACCCGAGAAGATTAAATGAGGAATAAGTTTTGATGCCATTTTTGTAGAATGTACCAGGTCTTGTTTTCAAGTGAAAAAAATGTTTTTTGGAGATTTTGTTTAAAGATGGATGAACTGACTTCAATGTTCAGGTTGTTACTCAGAAGTATTCAGAGATAGAAATGATATAAATGTGCCTGAAATACTTCAGAATGAAGATGAATATTTAGCTTTTTACTGATTGATGGCTTCAGATGTAAAAGAACATTTTTCTGGATGATATTGTGAAAAGATTACGTGTCCTGGTTCATGACCGTCGACATTTCTAAGGGGATTATTGTCAATTTTGTATATAATTAGTTTAAAGAAGCAATTGATTGTGATGTTTTATGTATATGGTGATTTATTGGTCACATGATGAATCTGTGAAATGCATATAAGGGGAAGAAGAGGCCTCGGGCAACAACCCTGATGAAGGCCAGATAGCCGGCGGCGTTTGGTGAATAAATAGTGAGGAAGAGTTGTGCAACGGTGTTTTCATTCTGATGGATTCTGATGCGTTGAAGCTCACGCTGGTCTGCACCTCGCTGTGTTTGCACCTCGCTGTGTTTGCACTCTCAAAGCAGAAAAATGTCGCTCGCAGGTCTTTAACATGGAAATCTTTCCAATCCTTCAATGATGCATAAACAAACAAACAAAGCAGGCTTCGAATGAAACCCTTAAACTAAAACATACGATCACAACATGTCATTTTGTAAAGATATCTCTCTAGAAGTGTCAAACAGCTTCCTGTCATGGTGTCGTTTTTATACGAGCCGGTGTCACTTTAAATAAAAAGAACTGCAGGGTTTGCGAGTTTGGACCGCGAGCGTTGATATGCAGAGGAGGCGAGTCGTCCTCTCGGCTGGGTGAGGAGGCGACATGAGCAACACACACACACACACACACACACACACACACACACACACACACACACACACTTATATAAAAGCAGCAGCAGCAGCGGGTGGAGTGTAAGTGGATGAGGATGTGGGTGTTTTCACTGTGTCAGCAGAGCTGCTGCTGCCGCCGGAGCATCTGCCTTCACCGCCTCAACCTGTTCACCGTCTCTGCTAATTGTTCCTGTGAGTGTGTTTGTACTCTCTCTCTCTCTCTCTCTCTCTCTCTGTCTCTCTCTCCTCCCTTGTATAGTAACAGAGAGACTTCAGTCTTTAGACCCTTTCATGCTGTTAAAGGCTAATTACAGCGCGTCACGTCTCTGTGATGCTCTGCTCCGATTGCTTCTAGCTGCCGTTGTTTGCCTCTTTGTGTTCACCTCTCATCATCTAAAGAGAGACAGAGTGTGTGTTTTCTCTCTCTCTCTCTCTCTCCAGGTAACACCGGGAGACAAAGCTGCGTGCGGTGTTTGCAGGAGCGTGAGACGACGCTAAGCTACGTGACGACACGCTGGGGTGCAGAGAGCAGAGCGGTAAAAGCTCAGCAGTAAAAAAAAAAAGGTTCTTGTGAATCAAAAGGAGGACAAACAAGGACACAAAGGAGACGCAGAGAAACCGCAGATACACACAGTGTCACTACAGCAGAAATACCTCTACAGAGAGTCAATCATTTATTCTCTTATTTATATTATGTACAGTATATATGTATATATTTAATGATTACATTATAGAGTAAGTTATGTATTTATGAACCAGGAGCCTCTCAGATCCTCTAGTTCTTCTCTTTTAGCTGCAGAATGAAGCTGAAAATATTGATATTTTTTAACTAGACTATATATATATTCATTATTATCATTTTATTAACTGTTTTATTATAATCTGTTTATTTTGTGTAATATTTTATTTTGACTGTCTTTTATTGCTTGTGTTATCTTTCTATTATTTTAACTGTTCTCTTTTATTATTGGTCTCATCCAATTAACTCTTTTAAAGCAGGTTTAATTGAATCTTTTTCTTTCTAATAATAATAATTTATTATCATCTGTTATTATTTATCTATTTTATTTACATTTTACAAGCCACCTTGGTTGTTTACATGTATCTCGGGTTTGCATTAGTCTCCCAATCAATATTCATCATCCTGTGTGTTAATCAATCAAAAGCACTTCATTCCACTTGTATGAAAGGTGCTATGTCAATACAGTCTGATTGATTGATTGATTGATTAGGACTCATCTCATTTATGGATTGGTTCCCGTGTAGAGGAAAGTTCTTTGTCCCTAATTTCAGATTGGACATAAACACTGAAACATTCAAATACTTCAATTAGTTCTGTATTTCAAATACTCTAAATCCTACTTTGATATATTTCTTTATTCATCTACAAAACCAAAAATTAGTAGAAAGGTGCCATCTTATATCTCATCCTCGCTGCTCTTTTATGTATTTAAAAAGCTCCAGTGACTGACTGACGCTTCAGGAACCCTGAACCGATCAAGGAAAAACTTCCCTTCCTGTTAAAGGAATGAATGAACTGATCTACTTACAAGTATTGTGTGTGTGTATTAAAAGTCTGATATATCTGATTCCTCTGTTGTTGTCTAGAAACTTGCACTGGTTGACATGTTCCTTCATCATGAAGAGTTTAGTCACGTAAGTTAGTTTAGAAACGGACTAATTTTCGTAATGAACGGAAACGTGTCATGGTGATGTCATCAGGGTTACAACAGTTTGTGCTCGAAGGCGACACATTTGTAACAGACGGTTCGATGAGGCCGTTTACCAGAATGAAAAGATGCTATCCAGTTGCATTGTGGGAAATGTAGGATGTGTAACAGGGTTAGAAATAACCCTTCAGTATGAATTTCTTCAAAATAGATATTGTATATGAACATAGTTTTAGAGCCACCTGGTGGAATAATAGTGCAACTGCATAAACAGCCTCAGCAAAGAAAGATACTTTCATGCTGGAGGTGGCTACATATGAGCAATGCTGCAACCAATGTGTTTATGTTTAATGCTTTAAAATAGTTTCTGCAACAGTCAGTAGCGTGCATTCTGACTATAAACACTAGTAGCATGTAGTCAGAAAGTTACAGACGTTTGTGGGCAGGAAGAGTAGTCCACGAGTGCTGTTTTGATTAGCATATCGAGCTAATGCTAGTTAGCTAGCTGGGCGCTTGCAGTTGCATAACACATTGTTGTGTCGCTGATTTTTGTACCAGGTAGGTTTTTGTTAAGTGAGGGTTTTTACATATAGTTGATAAAATGTTTGTTTTTGTAAAACAACGTGTTGCACTACATATATTTTGTTGTTTTTATTGTTAATTTAGAAGAAAACAGCTCTTACTGCCTATGACATGTTTTACACTGGAATGTACAGGAATGGAAGACTGATAGCATTGTAATGTGAAGCTGTGTTTTATATTAGTCTTTTGTAAAAATGCTGGAGATGTGGGCGCTTGCAGTTGTGTGACATTGTCGACGGTGACGTGTTGCTGATTTTTGTACTAGAGTAAAGAACCAGAGTGAAAGCAAGTCCTGCGTGGCCGTGCCGTTCTTCCTGCGCCACAGAAAGTCCACAGAAAGACACGACCCGTCACAGATGCAGGATTATTTTGACCCATAATACAGACTACGAGTCAGGATATCTCACCCTCTGCAAAGGAATTTATTATGAATTTATTTGTATTTATGAGGAAATGAGACGTTCATCCTACAGGTGATGATGGAGGAGCTGTTAGTTCATGCAGAAATCTCTTCTGAGGGCGACATAACTTACTCTGCAAACTGTTTTTTTTTTTTTTTTTTTAAATAACGATGAAACGTGGCATCGCTCTCAGTTCAAAAGCTAAACAGAAACCATCCTCTCAGTGCAGCCTGAGTGAATCCGGATGTTAGCGAGTCTCTCTGCCAGCATGTAGGAGGACTGAGGGCAGCTGAGCAGCTCTGTATTGGAAAAGCACTCGACAATAGCAATAAAACTGATTAAAATGTGTGTGTGTGTGTGTGTGTGTGTGTAAGCGTTACCGGGTTACTGCAGGGGAGAAAAAACGTCAAAGAAACTAGGGGGGATGTTTATTATGCAAATGGCTGAATTATGGATGCGCTCGGAGGAGATTTGTCTCCGATGCTAATTTGTCATCAGCTTTTTGGGAGATCTATGAGCATAATAATGTACAGCAGCAAAAACACCACTTCTGTTTTCACACACACACACACACACACTGCGACACTACCGCACTAATTGGTGTATTGTGGAACTGCTGTTGCAATTAAGTAATGGGTAAATAGAGGAGTGTCTTTGTGTGTTTGCCTGCTGTGAATAAGACGGTATGAGTGTGTGTGTGTGTCACAATTACTGATAACACAGCAGATGTGTCATATATACACACAAAACCTGAACTTATACAACATGTCTGATGAGTAAAGTTCTCCTTAAAGATCCCTGCTGGTGGTTTGTGTGTTTTTTTAATCCAATTAACCACAAATCACACATCTGTGATTGATGGACAGCTGCTTTAATTACTTTATTCATCCCGACTGATAATTGTGCAGCTAAGTCACGTAGTTCAGTTCAACTAGTAGGTACAATTAACTGTCAAAAATAGGATTTATAAATGTGTGTAAATGAGTGTGTTTAATAATACAGCTGCAAGCAGACACACACACATCAGTTATCAATATAAACCTTTTAGGCAAAATATCCCCCATACACACACAAAAGATGTCCAGATGCTCTGTTGAAAATAAGGACATGTTGGTTTTTAATTAAGCTAGCAGTGTGGGTCTAGAAAGAGGAGGAAGCACTTTACTAAGTAAAAGTAACCAAGTAAAAGTACAAAGATGTTGGAACTAAAATGTATTTAACATATCAAAAGTACTCATTATGCAAAATGCCCCCATTTTGTTTATTATATATTAATCATGTATATATTATTGGAATATTAATACTGATTGATGCATTGACATGTAGATGTAACTCACATTAGAGCTCATTTTAGTCTAATCTGTAACAATATTTTTTTTACTTTATAAACAGTGATAAAATATTATTATATGTTTTATTTATAGTATAAAATCTGAAAAGTAGCTTGATGCTACAGTGGTGAAATAAATGTGGTGCAGTGGAAGTATAAAGTATCAGAAAATGGAAATATTCAAGTATAAAAATTGTACTTTTACATTTTTTTTTACATTCCAGCACTGGTTGTGTGGATGATGATGATGATGGTGATGATGATGAGTGTTGGTCGGTTCACCACTTTGATCAAAAGTGAAATATCTCAACATCTACAGGATGAATTATCTCAAACTTCCGTCCAGACGTTCATGTTCTACAGAGGATGAATCCTACTGATCTTTGTGATTTTGTGAAGTTGACATTTGATGGTTTTTGTCTTCAATAAATCTCAACATCTTTTATATGTTTTGAAATTTGGTTCAGAGGATGAATTATAATAATCCACCAACTTTCCATCAAGCAGCGTCATCAGGTCATTCATGTTGTCCAATAATTTGATTTATGATAAAATACCTGAAAAACTCATGACATCCGTCTCAGCTGTATCTGGGCTAACATGCTAACATGCTAACATGCTAAAACACTGGTGTAGACTTTTAATTTTCCTCATGGTCAGTGAAAAGTAAAACTTATTATATTAGAGCTGCAACTAAGAATTATTTTCATTACTAATCTGTTGATTATTTTCTCAATTACTCGATTAGTCATTTGGTCCATAAAATGTCAGGAAAATGTGAAAAACGTAGACGACTGTCAACATAAAATATTACAAAAGTAGAACAAAATATTCACATTTGAGAAGCTAGAATCAGAAAATTTGGACATTTTTTCTTAAAATGACTCAAAAGATTGATCAATTATCAAAATAATTGGCAATTAATCGACTAATCATTGCAGCTCTACATTATGTGCAGCAGATCTGACTTCAGTGAAAACTGTTCGAGTCGTTTAACAGTAGGTAAACATTTCTGTGAAACCCCGTTAACGTCAGAATCACCTTGCGTATGCCCTCCGACGGGCTGGACACGGAGTAGTCCATGCCGTTGTTCTTGCTGATGGTCCTCCACAGCTCGGCGTAGGTGCTGTCCTGCTCCAGAGGGTTGGTGCCTTTGTTCATGAAGTAGTCGTACACCGCCGAGTCCCTCACCGTGCCGTAGTCCACGTCGATCTGCCGCGCCAAGTCCTGGAACGACCTGGAGGACGCGACACAGAGGTGATGTTTCTCATATGACCAGAACAACACCGCATATGTTCATGATTGTTGTTTAATAATAAATATAAATAATATTTCAACCCAACTCTAACAAACTAAAATACCAACTGGTCTGAAAACTGTTCAGACTGTTCTGTGAGGGAAAGAATGAAGGTCAAAGTCAACATTCAGTACGTTATATAACCATTATGGTTTGGGGATATTAACAAAAACTCAAGTTTTAAAAGCCCAGTGTTTTAAATATGTGTTTGGCGTATTAAGACCTGAAGCCTGTGGATGTTAAAGAAGTGGGAGACCAGTTTTAATCAAGGACACCCGCAAGAATGACTGATTAGTTTCTCCAACTGCCTCCAGGTGTGTTGAGTCCTTTTTTTTTAATAAGTAGAAAAAAGAGAATAACAAAAGCTTTCAAACTTCATCAAAACAAACACAAGGATGAAAACTGACTTTCGAATAAACAGAAAGATAAATATTGAATTTGCTGTTCATCATCGAAATGGTTGAAGTGAATCTAAGAACAATAAGATTAAACCTGCATGTACAGTAAGCAGTGATGGAAAATAACTAAGTACATTCACTTAAGTACAATGTTGGAGGTACTTGTACTTTATTCGAGTATTTCCATGTGATACTACTTTATACTTCCACTCCACTACATGTCAGAGGGAAATATTGTACTTTCTACTCCACTACATTTATTTGACAGCTTTAGTTACTTTTCAGATGAAGATTTGACACAATGGATAATATAACAAGCTTTTAAAATACAACACATTGTTAAAGATGAAACCAGTGGTTTCAAACCTTTTTGTCTTTTGACGTCTTACAAAAAGCAGTGTGTAGTTGGGGTCACATTTCACATGTCTATGAGTTGTTAACAGCTCCACCAAATAGTGATTTTTCCCTCTAAACTTCTCACATGCTTTCATTTCAATAAATGTTCAAATGATCCAATATTTCAGCAAAAATCAAAGATTAGAGAAAAAACTGAAAACAGATTTGTGTATCAGAACTTTGTTTTTTCTTCTTTCCTCTCCCATTAATCATCTCACCACCCCTCAGATTTATCTGCTGACCCTTTGGAGGGGCCCGACCCCTAGGTTGGGAACCACTGGACTAAACTAGCTAACTGTATATAAAGTAGTGTAAACTAGCTCCACCTCCAGCAGCTACATCAGTAACATGCTGCTCTAACACTGATGCTTCACTATTAATAATCTAATGATGTCATATATAATAATATATCAGTCAGAGGGACCAAACCACTACTTTTACTGCAATACTTTAACTACATCAAGCTCATAATACTTATGTACTTTTACTGCAATACTTTAACTACATCAAGCTCATAATACTTATGTACTTTTACTGCAATACTTTAACTACATCAAGCTCATAATACTTACGTACTTTTACTGCAATACTTTAACTACATCAAGCTCATAATACTTATGTACTTTTACTGTAGTAGGAATTTTTCATGCAGGACTTTTACTTGTAATGGAGTATTTTTACATGGCTGTATTTACTACAGTAAAGGATCTGAATACTTCTTCCTCCTCTGGCAGTAATTGTATGTATTACCAGGAAATGCTGTGTAGTATCACGATATTTTGCAAATATGAACACAGAACATGAACTGAACTGTGTGGAAGCAAAGATATAAAATTCATATCCCAACATAAATGACAGGAAGGAAAAGCGATCGAGTCTGACTGGATTCGCAGCTTTTGATTATTAGGTATGTAAATTTTCTCTCTGAATTTGAGAACCCTGAAATAAATATCTATTTCAAAGAAAGTCTGTGACATTGCACAACTTGGAAAGTAAAAGTCATAAAAGTAAAAATACTAACATGTTCAAAACTTTAGGATAAATAAAACATTTCAAATTTACAGCAAATGAGTTAAAAACAAGAGCAGATGGACGCGAAATAAGAAATTAAAAGTTAAGTTTCCCTCAGAATAAAAATAAGATGAGTGTTTTGAGCATTCTGCATGTAAAAAAAAACAAAACTAGACTTTTATTTACTTTTATTTTTTAAAAAAAAGCAATTTTATTAAGTCACCAACTTAAATCCAAAGCAGTAAAAGAAAAACAACTGAACTAAACTAACATGAATAAAAATAAGAAAACTAAAAGATGATGGTGCTAAACATGATCAAACAGGAAGTGACACGTTATCCGTTGAGCTTGTGTTTAGTATGTTAATGGCTCCGCATCCACTACTGTTAGCGAGCCTGTGCTTTCTAATGATGACAGGTGAGACGTGATGCATTAATGCAGCAGATGTTTCCCCTGGCTGCTGTCTGGACACACACACACACACACTAATAGGACATGTCAGACAGTCTGGTTCTGTCTTCGGGAGGTTCTGGTTCACTGAAGACTTCGACATGCAACTCAATCTGAGCAGTTTGTTTGTAGAGTTTTGTCACAACTGCTGCTGTGTTGTTTTTTTTTTTTTATTTCTTATGTTTTTTGCCGCAGCTGTGACTGAAGGTGTCATGATTCAGATCTGTAGCGGTGCTAGCTGTGTGCTCGACGGATGACGATCTGTCAAATATCTCAACAGCAGAACCACACGGAATCCCGCAGAATCCCCGACGACGCCTCCACAGATTTTCCGCAGATTTTCAACCAATAGAGATGCTGCTTTTAAGTTTTATGTTTGAGTGTCATGTTTTTAGAGGTTCTCAAAAGATATTTGGCGGGATATTTCAGATAGATATTTCAAGGGCCTTACTAGTTATTTATTCATATATTTGTTTGTTTATGTGTTGTAGCGTTAATTGTCGGGAGATGATTAATGTTTTCTCTGCTTCACATTGAACCTTGCATTTTAGTGGCCATGTGCAATTTATGCTGGTCGACTTTTCCAACAAACGTTTACATTTTGTTTTTGTGATGAAATAAAATCTCAAATTCAGTGGTTCTACTAAAATCTACTAAATATCTCTTTCAGCCTGCTTGAGGTAATTTTAGGTTGTTTTAATGTATTTTGTATGTGCTTATTTTTGCTCAAAACCAATCTTTGTTATCTTAAATGAATATTGTCTATCACATTACAAGCAAAAAAAACCATATTCCGCTGAGATTTTCATTCTGGATCAGCGCTGAAAACTGTAAAATAATCCGCAGATTCTGCGTGGACCTGCTCATCAGTTATCAGATAGACCGACGAGTCAGTCATCGTCTGATTTCTACTTTTCCAGCATTTCAGTTCATGACAGGATGTCCTTAAAACTAATTCCACTCAATGACGGCTCTATTTTTCTTTCTTTTTAGTTCAGTTTTTCTTTTTTGGAGCATGTTTTATGTCTTTACTAGATGACACTAAAAAGATGACAACAAACAACAAGAGACTTTTCCTTCCAAGTTGTTTCAGGAAGTGTCTCAAAACAGTGTAAAGTATGTTTATGTTCTAGCGACGGCGCCTTGTAGCCGCCATAGCGATTACGACGGGAGCAACAGAGGAAACCGGGTGATGTTATTGTATCCATGACAACCATGACAACTTTTAGGAAGTAGTTGCTTTAAAGCAAACCCCTCCACAATCCAAACCCTGATCTTTCCTCAGGTGGGTTTTGGTCGACAGGAATCTGCTCACAGTGAAACAGGCAGATCAATCAATACTGTATAAATACCAATAAAAAGTAAATTTATGGGATTTATACAGCTGTGTGGAGATTATGTTTCCCTAAATGCGGCAGAGGAGAAACAAATAGACTTTGTAAAACGGTAAAATGTCTACTTGGATCGGCTGGAAAGGTTTTTAGAAGTCGCAGACAGACGATGTGATTCTGCTGACGGAGGAGTTCATGGACCAGTGATTTATTTATTTATTTCAAAATTTAATTAGAGGATAAATCCCCCTTGAGACGCGCCGTCTTGTTTACGAACATAAAACTTACCACATTTAAACAAAACAAAATACACGAGTGATAATAAATTAAACAATATGACGCAAAACAATCGACATAATAACATCACCAGGGATCATCTGTTACACGTGTCGTCTGTACAAAGAATGAACAGGAAGTAAAATAAATGAATAGATTAAATAACATTACGTCAAAGTACTGAGTCTAAACTAAAATGAGAGTAAATATAATAAAAGAAAGAACAAGTAGATTAAACATAAGCATCAAACAAGATCAGAGAGAGTTAGACAGTTTCTTTTAAGATTCAAGGCTCAATAAAAAGGTTGTTGAGTGTTTCTGAGTGATAATGATGATCTGAATGGAAATATATAAAAGAGAGCAACCAGTGAAAATGTCTCCTAGAGCGAAACAACGATGTGACACCTCAGGACAAATCTACAAATATTATTATTATTATTATAAACTACATTTAAAGGCTGAAGACTTGTTTCAAAGTGTTCTGATATATGATGTGATCATCATCAATGATGGGAAATAAAAGCTGTTTGTTTTCTTACTTGAGAGTAAAACATTTAATTGACTGATACAGTATTCTGAGACTAGTAATGATGTAAAATGATCATTTAACTAAATACTAGAATATTGACACTTAAACAGCTGCTGAAAATTTTGTTTTTCTTGTGACCTCTAGAGGTTTAACTTCTCATCGTGCTGCAGTGATGTTCAGATTAGGGAAGTGCAGAGAGTCCAGTATTTGTATTTGTATCTGTATTTGTTGAGGCAGCAAAATTATTTGTATTTGTATTCGAATAAAAGAGGAAAGAGGCTTAAAAATCCTGTTTCTGCTTTTATTACGCTTTCAATTTTAGAAAATTTTACTCATCGCCTCATTGCAGACAGACCTCTAACTAACAAATATTTTTAAAAATATTTGTATGAAAGAAATATTTGTAAAAAAAAAAAAAATCCACTATTTGTACTTTGCCGAATAATGTATTTGTAGTTCAGATGCACCTTAAACCTTTGAGACCTTCTCAACGTTGAGCTTTTAAATCAAAGTGAATATTCAGTGTTGTAGAGAAATACTTACAATTTTGTACACTGTTTTGTTTCTTTCCTTTTTTTTTTTTAATGTAATGCTCATACTAAGGATGTGCCCGAATACAAATACGTTACTTGGCAAAGCACAAATAGTAGATAGAATTATTTGTTTTCGGGAAGAAAAAAAAAACAACATGTTTAATACCAGCGCACAGGTCGGTTACATCGCTATCTCAGTGTCTCTCCTCTGCTCCGCTGTGACGTCTATCAGCAGGTGTCAATGAGGGGAGTCACATCCACCTGCTACATGACGCACATTTCCTTATTTGGACATCACTCCTGCAGTTGGGGGTGTTCCCCAGAGATAAAGCTGAACTACTGACACAAATGAAGTGCTCCCAAGGGAACACTTCATGAACACTTACTGTTAAATTAATTAAAATTATTAAAAGCGTGATAAAAACAGGATTTTTAAACCTCTTTTCACTTTTATTCGAATACAAATACAAATATTTTTGCTGCCTCAACAAATACAGATACAAATACAAATACCTGACCCTCTGCGCATCCCTTGCTCATACATTTTTAAATTGAATCATTAAGGTTATACATGGTGGGATTTCCCTGATTACTGCAGTAATAGATGTTTCTGTGTTAAACATAAAGCACAGTTCTGTTCTGACAAGTGTTCTCTGCAGCTGTTTGGCTTGTTTAAAGCTCAGTGGCAGCCATGAGACGTGAATCAGTCCCATGATGACTTGTGTATTTATTGTGTTGGAATTGGATTTCCTCTTAATGGTCGTATTAATTCTTAACTTCTGTCTTGTCTCGCAGCGAGTACGAGCTGCGAGCTGAATGAACACAGACAGGCTGCTGTCAGGATGATGTTGACTGAAACCTCAATAACGCTCCAGTTTTAATTACATAATTAGAGTGCTGCTGGAGTTTAAAGATGAAGTCTAATTGGGTTTTTGGCTGTAAGTAGATGTATGGAAAATAAACCAGTCAGAGCTGCTCCGTGTCCCTCGAAGGCGGTTTTACAATTCAGCATCATTCAATTAACGTCATCGACAGACGAGCCTTTTGTTTCTCTGGAACATTGTTGTTGTTTTTTTACACTTTTTATATTATTGGTTTTATTCTGGAGTGTGTATTGTCTAGTTTTGATACTTTTCTTTTCTATTCAATCATGTAATGTTTCTTACAAATTGCATCTTACATTTTGTGAAGTGACTGAAAGAGAAAGAATGATTTTACTGTATTTCTTGTTTTTAGACACAAAGTTTTCAGTTGTTTTAAAGCTACTTTCTTTTTATTCATCTCTATTTTATTCCCCTCATGTGTCCGTCCTCCTGCCGGGTTTTCTATTTTTTCTTCTTTCTCTCCTCTCTGCGGACGCTTGCTGTCTTATTATATTATTTTCAGGTGTGCTGCTGTTATTTGGAACCACTTGAGATGAAATAAGATTGTTCCAAATGAAGTGAGGGGAAAAACAGGAAATACAAGAGACCGAAAACGGTTGAGTTAAGTGGCTGTTCTTCAAAAGTACAGTCCTTCAGCGAGGGGAATATTTTTTCCTACCTCTGGATGTCTCTGACACATACATACACACACACACACACACACACACAGCAGCATTTTACTGGGTTTGCTAAGAAGGCTCATCTATCTCATCCCAAACCTGAATGACAATGTACAAAAAAATGTCATTTAGGGTATTTTTTCGATTAATTGGGTCGCTGTTTGGTCCATGAAAAGTCTAAAAATGCCCATCAAAACTTCCCAAAACCCAAAACAATGTCTTCAAATGTCTCATTTTGACCAATAAACAGTTAAAAACCCAAAAATACTCGGATAACAATCATATAAGACAAAGTAAATCATGCTATTTGAGAAGCTGAAACTGGAGAACGATTGGTGTTATTTCACTATTTTTGCTTGAAAGACGACTATAACAAGTAACAAAACAGTAGATTATTACTTTACTGTCTGACTAATTGACTAATTGTCACCAACTCTCATACTGCTGGAAGTCACCGCTCTCAAATCGTCTGGATTAAACAAACCAGAAGAAGCTTTAGAGTTGCTGGTAGGTGGATTTTGTTACTTGTTTCCAGTCTTCATGCTAAGCTAAGCTAACCAGCTGCTGGCTTCATATTTACCGCTCACGACCGAACTTCCTGTCACCTGAGAGCCAGATTATTCAGGTAATTAAATCATGTGAAACGACAACTGTCGGCCTGATTCTTAAAACTGGGCTGAACTCGTACAGCGTCTGCCCGGCTAAAGACAGGTTGCTGCAATAGAAGAAAAACTAAACTAAATGATTTAGAAATGCAGGTTTGTTTTTTCCAAAGCAAATCATTGACACAGACAGAACACAGACGCTGCATTTCACATTTAAAGTTGTATTTTGATGAATCTGCAGCAGCTTAAACGCACAATATACAATTTCAGCCGCCATGGGTCTCTCAATCAATAACAAAAGACGGAGTGTGATGACGGTGTGAAGTAGCAAGGGATCATGGGAGTTGTTGTCTTTGTTGTTAAATAACCAGCTTCACCGGGATAGGATTACTCCAGTGTTCATCGTTCAGGATGTTTTTACCGGCAGAGGTCTCCTCCTCTCCAGAACAAACATACACGCAGATTAAAATTGTTAAAAATACTAATTAAAGCTGTTTCACCTAAAAAATCAATATTTCTCCGACGATGTTTGGTGACCACCGGACTTCATGGAGGGGCTGTTAGCCGAGCTGCTGCTAACGTTTGTCCAGTTTATTTCTCTGATAACTTAAGATCCAGACGTCCAATGAATAAAATCCTTCTTCCGGCTAAAAGATATAGTTAAAAACCACCTAAATTTATCATGAAAATGTGGCTTAAAACTGAATAAAAGTCAATTTATAACAATTTCTGTGGAACATCACAACGCTGATGTATTATCTTGTATGTGTGTAAGTTACTCTTTGGTAGACGCCATTGTAGCGGACAAACACAGCGCCGCCGTATGCATCTTGTGCGTGTTTACTCTTTGGTAGAGGAGGTATGACGCCATTGACAGGCGACCAAATGAAACTGTTACTTTGATTAAATTACAGATTTCTCTGGGTTTGAAAACTGTTGGAAACATTTGGGATAATGTAAATACACAACTCAACAACATATATAACATAGGTCTAGTTGTTTTTAGACATTTTAATGTGGAAAAATTACATATTATACCTTTAAGCTGTAGAGCAAAGTGGTAAAGGCTGAATTCAACATGAGTGAATCAGCTTTAGCTATTGACACACAGTCTAAATTTAATTGCACGGATTAAACGAACCAGGAGAAGAATCGGAGGTGCTGATTGGTGGATTCTGTTATGCCAAACTAAGAAAACCTTTTCTTCATATTTAACGTACAGACATGAAAGTCATATCAATCTTCTCATCTCACTCTCAGTAAGAAAGCGAATTTTGATATTTCCCAAAATGTTAAACTAGTTAGCAGCTAGTTTAGCAGCTACTTTTAGCTTTAGGATGCTTTGTTAATGTGTAACAGATCTTTATCTTTATCTTTGACCAGAGCTTTTCTCTCCTTCATCCGGTTGTTGGTGTGTTGTTTCGGAGCAACAGCAGCCAGTTTAGATGTTTGTGAGTCAAAAGGAAGATGATTCTCTGCCGTCTGAGGAGGCTTTAGAGAAGTCTACATCGTATGCAAATCTCCACTTCAGCATTCATCGAATGCCTAGAAAAGCAAAGACTTGTACTTAGCATTTACTCGCCGCGCTGTGCTCTCCAGTGAAATCGCCCTTCACACAGAGCGATGTGCCGGGGATTTGCTGATGAAAATGTCAACCTGGATTTGATTCTCAGAGGAGGAAAAAAAAAAAAAAAGACAGAAGAGGATGGAGTCGGTGTGTCAGCGCGCTGAGATGAAGTGGCTGTCGTGTATCTTCAGATGGGATATGAGAGATAACATTCTTTATTCATGCACAAGACAAATAGGCAAAAAACAAGATGATGCGCCTGAGCTGTGCGTTCGTGTCGAGTGTGTGTACTCGTGCGTTGGAGCCTGAGAGAAAAGCATTAATTTTTTCTACTCAGAGTACACATTTGAAGAGACGACTGTGGATTTAAAGTCAGGCAGCGTGTCTGTACATGAGGCGCGTTCTTGACTTTCAACAAGAGAGAGTGTCAAACGAGCCGCTGCAGCCGTGCTGGTTCAAATATACTGAACAACTGGGACGAAAGGACTAAACCAGTACTACCTGAGCTTGTAATAGTCCTGGACAGTCTGTTTAGACTAACATGTAGTTTCATAGATCCTCATCAAAATCTCTATTATTTTTTTTAAAAAAGCATCAAAAAGTAAAGAAACATGTTTATTTTAAAAAGCTGGGTTTGGGAACCAGAACATGCAGCAACTCCAGAAGTTGATCTAAGTTTTTATGTTGTGCGCTCAGGTCCTCATTAGGATTAAACTGCTCCGCTCACAGCTCTGTTTAATACAACATGTCTGATCAATATGTTGGACTCGTCGGCGACGTGCAGAGCTGCACTAACTGGATACACTTGTAATTTATAAATGACATCTCAAGTCGTTTGTTATTAATCTGGAAGAGCACCATCTAAAAGAAAACGAGCTGAGGATCAATCTGAGGAGGAACTGCGGTTTGAATCGGTTCATTAATTAAAGACAGGATGATCAACTGGGTAGCAGACAAATTATACATATTTTCAAAAGTTTTAGAGAAAAACTTTTCTTGTTTTGCAGGTAGTTAAGTTCATGAAATTCTGGCTTTTTACCCTCTGAAAGTGTGAGGAATGTTTTTTTTTGGCAGTAGGTGTATTAATGAATCATACCTGGAGGACTGTGTTTAAGACTCTCTGTGTCTGGAACATTAAATTATAGTTCATCTACAGTCTGAGACTTCACTGTGATGAAGCTTGTTGCTATAATTCATCTCCTCATCTGGAGTTTAAAAGCTGCTTGTTTTACTTGTTTACTTTTCTTCTGCAGAAGTCAAACTGAAGTTCAGGGATTATAAGAATCTGAACAACGAACGAAGGTAACTCTGACCGAGCAGCTTGTTTGTCAAGATGTTCAAAAAAACTTTTTGTTTGTGATGACGTCAATGATCTGAATTTTTTTAATCAAATTTAATGGAAAGAGGAGAGCTGCTGTAGTTTCTGCTAGTAGATATTGTGCTGCAAGATCAGACGTGAAGAAGAAGAAGAAGAAGAAGAAGAAGAAGAAGAAGAACTCCATTTCACTCAAATGTTTAGAATCAACATTTTTGCAACTTGCCAAATATGTTATATGAACATACTGTTCTCATTCTGTTGAGAGAAAGCAGCATTACATTTCTAGTGAAACTTATTTGCTGACACTATTTAGTCGTATATGAACATAATTTCCAGGAGACGGGGTTGTGGGTGAATGTGTTTAGTATTTGAGTTTCTACTGTAATTAAATCTGCATTCAGCAGAAGCACAGAAATCTTCTGTCAATGTCATAATTTGAGGACATTTCATAACAACTCTGCCTTTAATTTTTTCTGTTTTTGACAAGCAAATGACAACATTTTTCCAGTTGTATTCATGTTTTTTTAAACTTAATTTACTGCTAAAAAAAACACTTCGGAGCAATTTCATCCCTCTCTACTAACAACAGATAAGTTTACATTTATCCTATTCTTCTTTCCTTATGTTTAATGGATTGTTTTTTACTTCCACGTACCAAAAGCGAGGCAGGAAACCCCCCCCCCCCCCCAGTAGGACCCCCAAAGGCCCTAAATATGTCACAATTCCTGCCTCAGTCCTGTGGGTACATCTCAAGTCTCTTCATTTATGTCTCCTCGCTCCTCGCCTGAACCGGAAGTTGTTCCTGATGCGCCATTTTGACAGGCGTCCCAAGTCTCTTATTCTGCTCCGAGGAGCGAGGAGCGAGGAAACACGAGAGCAGCCAACACGCCCCCTTATTGGATATCAGTTATTGATTGGACGCTGCAGCTGATCAGACTGATCTGATACATCACTGCAGTTTCATACCGAAGTGGAGACAGATTATAGATTAAATTTAAGCGTATCACTCCAAGTTTTATGTTTGATTTGTTTTCTGATCCATCATATAGTTAAAAATCGACAAAAACACCATTAACAACTTTCTTAATTTATTAGAAAGATTTTTCTTTTCATGTTTTATTTCCTCCATTAAACTGTTTCTTGCTGACAGACAGACTCTTCCTGACTTTAATTTGATCCATAAAAACAGTTAAACACATTTATATTTTACATCATTTATCGTCATTTCCATTCAGTCACATGTGAGGCTGAATATCCTGAGCGTCGGGTTTGATATGAGTTTCATAATTTCCATTTTGCCCTGAAACATTTAGCCAAATACATATTTTCCAGTGTTCAGAGGAAATGATCATATTCTGGGTAATTGAATAATGAATTCACTATCAGGATTATCAAAAAATACAGA
The DNA here is from genome assembly GCF_963924715.1 of Thunnus thynnus. Lineage (NCBI taxonomy): Eukaryota > Metazoa > Chordata > Actinopteri > Scombriformes > Scombridae > Thunnus > Thunnus thynnus. Next base: position 4,045,152 of record NC_089536.1, on the reverse strand, counting down.
TGCAAATAATCAATAAATAGTATAAACGCATTCTGCGAGTAGAAATGGTTCCTGTGCGTCTGAGCAGGACACAGTATAAATGCAGAATGCAGGTTGTTATTATTTCTACAGCTGTTAAAGCCGACTGACAGCTGATCCAGCTGTGATCAGCTGTCGACATCATCAGAAACGGATGTCGCTTCACGTGACGCTTCAGAGGAGAGGACGTCTCATGTCTCTTAAAAACACATTTCCTCGTTTCCTCTCTCCTCGCTTGGTTTCCTTGCGTCTCTCCTTGCATCCAAGGTGGGAGGGACTAAGACGCAAGTGAGGGAAACATGGATGCAATTTAAGAGACTCGGGATGCATCCACTGCGTCTTCCTACCTGTTGCTGCTTCCCCGGTGACGCCTCTCCCTCTCTCTCTCCCTGTGTGTGTGATCGATCGAGTGAAGACAGGTGTGCCGGAGTCAGAGCAGAGCCCCACCAGCCGCATCCTGTTCCATAATCAACACCTCTGCTTATACTCAGCCCTGCCAGATCCACACCGCTCTGGTTCCCGTCCCTGGACCTCTGCTCTACAGCAGCTTCCTGTCTCAGCTCCTGGTTCTCCCTCGGCCTGCTTTAATAAAGACCTCGTCCTACCTTATCTCTGTTTTGCACTTGAGTTCACCTGCTCTGCCCCACAAAACACAAAAGTTCACAGCATGTCATCTAGTTGGTAATTAGATCGTTTAAGAGTTTGTTGGGGAATTTGCACCGATAAAATGAATTTTTAGATCTTTTTGTTGCAGTGTATTGGTTGTCAAAATCTAATTTAAAAAGCTTTATGTACAGACAAATGCACTGTTTTTTTTGTTGACAATAAGAAAGAGACTTATCTTGATATTCTATTTGATCTATTTAATCTTTTATTTACAGGTAGTCTCACTGAGATTATGATTTCTTTTTCAAGAGAATCATTTTAAACATGAACAAACACAGAAAATCCAAATTCAAGCACACAAATTAGACATTATGTTCAAATTAAAGGTAAACTATGCAGGATTTGCCTGTTGCTGTAAACACAACATTCAACATTGGCCCATCTGAGCGAAAGATAGAGAGAGAGAGAGAGAGAGAGAGAGAGAGAGAGAGAGCAAAAGGATGAATGAAGAGAGGGAGCTGTGGTAGCGAAAACAAATCGCAGTATTACAGATCAATAAAAAGTTATTTTCTGATAGTTTCTGATATGGTTTCTGCAGATAAATACATCACCACACACGTCTATAAGTGATGACTGAGAGGGATTACTTTAGTGTGAGTCTATACATTGTTTTTTTTAGGATAAATCCTGCATAAGAAAAGTGACTACAAGTGGATCTGCGAATACTTGAGAAGGCTGTAGGCTTTTTTTTTGAATCTTCAAGTGAAATGAAAGGTTTTTTTTAGCTTTAGTTCATATTTTTTTCTGGAGGAAGGACTAAACCCCTACTGTTCAAGGCAGAGTTTTTTTTATTTTGGCTATATATGTTTATTTCATCACTTTGTGGGGATTTAAAAATACCCTGGAAGAAAAACCACTGAGTGAGTTAGTGTGGATGGATGCTCCTGAAAAGACTTGTGTGTGTTTTTTAAATAAATACCCCGCTGAGTGCAGCCTGACAGGCCAGATGTTAAGAGAAAAAGCTTCACACAGACAAACAGCGGCTCATATAAACAGATCTGAACCCGGTATCAACAGAACGAGAGCGTGTGTGTGAATGTGTATGAATATATTTCGAGCTTGTGTCTGCTCGTTTCGAACCGGAGAAGCTTTACTCTTGACAGCTATTAGCGGCGGCCCCAGATGCGACTGTTATGGTTTAAGTCAAACACGTTAGCGCGACGTCTTTTTGCACCTGAGGCCACGAAGCTGTGAAACTGTCACACTTCACAGTAAATAACGGCAACACATTACTGCGTTTATTTAAGACAAAGAGAAATATGATTTTTTTTTTCAGGTTTGCTCTGAATTTCTGTTTCATCTACAAAACACAGCAGGTTCAATTAGAGAAGCAAAACACTTTAAGAGCCTCATGGAGTTACCAAACGAGTCTGTCAGCGCCTGAGCTTCTGATTAAAGTCAACAACAAGTTTGAATTTTATTAATGAGGAATCCAGAATTTATGAAGCTGTACATGATGATCTCTATCTATATATAGATATATATATATATATATATAGACCATATTTAAACTTTTCAACACTTTTCAACACAAGAGTTTAGGTCAACGTGATCCCGACTAACAACCGGAGGGTCAAATGTTAGAGAGACTGTGAGAGGAGAGTCAGCGGAGCGTTAACAGAAGACACTTTCTGCTTTTTCACATGCATTAAACACTTGAACTCAGAGGCTGAGGAGAAATATTCATTTATTTTTAGCTTAACAGTAAAACCTCTACATTTATCATAAGATCAGCTCTACTTCTGCATCTCCAACTTCCAGCGGTGGAAGAAGTACTCAGAAAGTAAAAGTATCAATACAGCAATCTAAAAATACTCCATTACAAGTCCTGCATGAAAAATCCTCCTACAGTAAAAGTACATAGGTATTATGAGCTTGATGTAGTTAAAGTATTGCAGTAAAAGTACATAAGTATTATGAGCTTGATGTAGTTAAAGTATTGCAGTAAAAGTAGTGGTTTGGTCCCTCTGACTGATATATTATTATATATGACATCATTAGATTATTAATAGTGAAGCATCAGTGTTAGAGCAGCATGTTACTGTTGTAGCTGCTGGAGGTGGAGCTAGTTTACACTACTTTATATACAGTTAGTTAGTTTAGTCCAGTGGTTCCCAACCTAGGGGTCGGGGCCCCTCCAAAGGGTCAGCAGATAAATCTGAGGGGTCGTGAGATGATTAATGGGAGAGGAAAGAAGAAGAAACAAAGTTCTGATACACAAATCTGTTTTCAGTTTTTGGACTTTTTCTCTAATCTTTGATTTTTGCTGAAATATTGGATCATTTGAACATTTATTGAAATGAAAGCATGTGAGAAGTTTAGAGGGAAAAATCACTATTTGGTGGAGCTGTTAACAACTCATAGACATGTGAAATGTGACCCCGACTACACACTGCTTTTTGTAAGATGTCAAAAGACAAAAAGGTTGGAAACCACTGGTTTCATCTTTAACAATGTGTTGTATTTTAAAAGCTTGTTATATTATCCATTGTGTCAAATCTTCATCTGAAAAGTAACTAAAGCTGTCAAATAAATGTAGTGGAGTAGAAAGTACAATATTTCCCTCTGACATGTAGAAAGTAGCATCACATGGAAATAAATACCAAAATATTGCACTTGAGTAAATGTACCATCCACTCTTGAATTTACTAAATTAGAGACGCTCTGCAGCTCCTCTACTGCAGCTGATTTGACATGATCAGTCTTCTTGGGAGCTTCTTTTAAAAGATTAATAATCAGCCAAATGAGTCAGAAACCCCTGTGGTTGAATGAGTAATTAACACCATACTGCTGTGGAGTGGCGGCCATGTTGAAACGAGTCACTCATCTCACTGGGAGGGAGTTTACGAGACGAGTCTCATTACTCAGAGCTGCTTCTGTGCTTTTCTGCGGACGGCATTAAGAGCAACATGTTCTCTACGCTAATTAACGAGCCACAGAGCATGATGAGGTTATTCAGTTAACGCAGGGAGGAGACAGATGTCCTAAAAGTGTTTGCTTAGTCTCCTAGAAATTATGTTTATTTGTTATATATGATGCTAATTTGCAACAACAAATGCTTTTTTAAAGACACGTCAAGCCAACAACATGAGTCGCAAACTGTTCCAACTGAACAGAGCATATGTGAAGAAATTTTCACTGATTACTACATTTATTATGTTTTTTCACACAATATCTGTTCATAGCAACTAAAGCATGATTAGTTTTTATGGTTTTCTTCACATGACAAGTGCACAAACCCACAAACGTTTTTACGAGATGCATCATCCCTGCAAAAAAAAAGGTATTTGGCAAAAACCATTTACATTAGTTCTTCATGTTTATGGTAAGTATACATAACTTATCATGAATTCATTCATCAGGAATGTACAAGAATCAACAGTATCTCATTCAAAACGTTAATTAATGCAACAACTGAGGTGTTTCAACCGTCCTGAACTCTGAGTTATTAATGATGCAGTTAAAGGGACTTCTTAAATATTAACATAACGGTGGCATGAAATTAAATGTGTGAAGCATTAATGAAGCGGGTCTCTGGTGCCAAAGTCGTGCACTTTGTATTCGCACAACTTCTCTTCCTTAACAAAAAAATAATTGATGCCAGAGAACATAATCCATAGTGTTTCCTTTATAATTATATGAGCCTGGCGACCTGCTATTCTCGTTCTAGTGTCAATCTCAGCTCCCGAGTTTTGTTCAGCCGTATTAAACACAATATAAACATTTTTCATGGTATATAAGAGTTGAATTGAGGTAGAACTGGGCAGTCAGAGGCTCGTTTCACCAAATTTCCAAACATGCGAGCTGCAATTTGCAACATGAGTTTGTTTCCTCTGGAATTCATTTTTTAATCAAAAGAAAAAAAAAAAACATATTTATTAACCTGTGCATGAGGATGTGAGAGGAGCGAAGCCAAACACACCCACCAGCTCTCTGTGAGTGACAGACGTTTATGAAACGGAGCGCCGGCACTGAAGAAACATCTCCCAGAATCTATGACAAGATTGTGATAACGCAGGATGAATCTATTGGCGCTGCTACAGCTGTGACCTCATGCATCACATCACATTTCGTCCAAAGCAACTTGCAATAAGTGCATTAAAAGTGCAACTGAGAGGTCCAAACAATACAATCATAACAAATATTTAAACTAATAGATCAAATCAACAGGAATTACATGACGACAGTAATGCGACAGTTTGACATTTTGGGAAACTTTCTCTCTTTCTTGCTAGATGTGATGTTCATTTCCTGTTCAGAAACAAACATCTGGACAAATACAGAGTGACAGAGTGATCATGTGACGCGTCGAAGTGTGAAGATGTTGAATATCTGCATCAGAATATTTACATTTTTGCATGTATTTGAAGTTTCTACAGTTTAATTAGAATCAGTTTGTGTGTTTTATTGTAACTGCGACCTGATTTCTCCTCCAGATCAATTAAAAAAATATCACCTCATTTTTTGGTGGCACAAGGTCACAGCTGTGAAGTCTTTAAAAAGCTGAACCCCATAAACGTTAATCCCCGCTGGACTCGTCTCAGCTGCCTTTAAGTGCTCGGACCGACTCCGACCTCACGGATCATAAAGACTGAATGAACTTCGAGTCCGGCTGACGAAGACCAAGCTGATCGCTGATTATTTACAGTCTGATCATCACCGACGAGCTGCAGCTCTACAGCCAGAACAGACTCAGCTGTGTGTGTGTGTGTGTGTGTGTGTGTGTGTGTGTGTGATTCATCATGCCTCCTGTAGGACGGTTTGTCTCTGTGTTTGTGTATTTTAGAAATTGTAATTTCCTCAACAGATGTCAATCAAGCTGCTAGTTCAGATTCAGACAGTCCTGTTGTTTATTTATTTATTTATTTATTTATTTTGTTGTTTTCTTAAATGCACAGATGTCTGGGGAACAAAATTCATAATAATGATTTTTTTTTGTGAAAATGCCAAACGTAATAATGTTTCCTCTCTTCATCTTGTATTAACAGTAAATTGAGTAGATTTGAGGTTTTGGTCAGTTTATCAGACAAAACAAGACATTTGATGTTTTTAATGTTTTATAAAAGTATAAAACTAGTTGATTCATTTATAATAAACTGATATTGATTGAAAATACTCCTGTAGTTGCAGCTTTAAATCAGTTCCCGTTGGCACGGAAACCCTCCTGAAGCTGAAAAAACTTGAGAATGTGTCGACAGAGCCGAGATGGAGCCTCGTTATTGATCGATACGACCGGAGGGAGACGTGATTTCAGTGAGTTATGACTCACTGACAGGAAGTGAAGTTTGTGTACTGCAGCGATTCAGATGCTGTTTGTATCTGTTCGTGTTTGTTTACATCTCTGGTAGCTGTGAACATCAGGGTCAGCTGACTCATACAAGTATATTAAGGGTGGGTGACAAAATCGATTCACATAAGAGCTGCAATTCTTATCTTCTATGACTCTGAATCACGTCACAAATGCCAAAAATCTTTTTTTTTTTTTTTTTTAAAGAAACGTTAATAATGTGATGTTGACGTAATGAAAAAGGCAGTTCAGCACCTGGACAGAGTTATCTTGTAGTTCATCTTCAAAAAAAGGCAGCGTTTGGACACGTTTTTTAATTTAATAACTAAATTACCTTTGTGAGATGAAGGTGAAGTATATCGTTGAACTTTCTACGCCATCGCGACTAAATCCAGCAGTAACAAACGAGACCTTCTGACCAACAAACATTAAACAACTTAAACCAACTCTGGTGAGAAGAAAAGAACTCGTTGCTCTTTCTGTTTTCACCTCAGAAACCCTCCGACTGCTCAGCGTGTTGGACAGAGATGTCTTTTACCGGAGCTGCTCTTCACTGCTGGAGACGTGACGTTAATAACAACACAGCAGAGCAAACCTCCTCCTCCTCCTCCTCCTCCTCCTCCTCTTTAATGCAGAGTGAACACACCAACTTCTGTTTTTACAAAAGACATTTAAACCAGTGATGTTGGTCAATAAATTACACTTTCATGTTGTTCTTCTCATTCAGGCAGAAGACCGTAAGATGCGTACTCTCACACACTTTCCTCTGCTGACGGTGACCTTCATCAAAATCGTTTATCTTAACCGCCAGTTATGTTTCATGTTGTACTTCAGTGGACTAACGACACCGGTTCAGACGAGAATCATGAGTTTCCCAAAAGATTCGCACCCCTAAAATACATGTGTGTGTGTGTGTGTGTGTGTGTGTGTGTGTGTGTGTGTGTGTGTGTGTGTGTGTGTGTGTGTGTGTGTGTGTGTATGTGTGTGTGTGTGTGAGAGCCTTACCGTATGGCGTGGTCCATGCGTGACACGGTGAGGTACGCAGCCAGGTTGGCGGTGTACGACGAACACACGATGAGCGTGAAGAGCCACCAGCTGCCCATGACGATCCTGAGAGCCACCGAACCGACCACACCGTCCCCGCCTATGCACACACACACACACACACACACACACACACACACACACACACACACACACATATATATATATAACAGAGTGTTTTTCGAAGCATTCCGGTGTCGGATCACACAAGTGCTAATGGACACATGTTGAGGGGATCAGACCTGTGACATCTCAGTTACAGGTTGCTCTCGGCAACCGGGAAGGCCACCTGCCGTCTGATTCAAACGGCAGATGAGAGCGGTGCTTCATCACAGCGAGGCTGCGTCTAATCACAACCTGTTAGAACTAAAAGGTTTCCCAGGCAACCTGCCAGACCATAATAGGTGCAGCTGGGTGCCGCTCCTGTGTGTGTGTGTGTGTGTGGATCTCCTTGTGCATATGTATGAAGGTTAGTGGATGTGAACACGCGTGTTTGCAGGTGTCACAGTGTGTGTGTGTGTGTGTGTGTGTGTGTGTGTGTGTGTTCTTGTACTTCTGACTTTATGAGGACAGATTAGAGTTTTAGACCTTTTTTGTGAGGATGTTTGTTAAAAAGGAAGACATCTGTGACAAAAGAAGACATTTTTGCAAAGTGAGGATGACATTTTTGAAAAGCCGTGTTACATTTGAAAAGTGATGTTTTTTTTTATAAGGAAGGACATTTCTGGAAAGTGACATTTTAGAAAATACAGTGTGTTAAAAAGTGAGGACATTTTTGAAAAAGTTTTGTTAAGTTAGAATAAGTGACTTTTTTTTTTTTTTTTTTTTTGGTAAATATTATTGGAAAATTTCCACAGCTAGAGTCAAGTTACTTTTGTGAACCTTTTATGATCTGTTTTAGAGTTGTTTCCAGCGAATTGTTGATGACATTGAGGATATTTTGGAGGATTTTGTGAAAGAGAGAGAGAGAGAGAGAGTCTGGTCATCACAAACAGCTGATTGGTTTTGGTTCAGGATAAGTTCAGGGTTAAACAAACAGACACACATAATGCCTCACATTCACACACACACACACACACACAGTCATTGTCTCACAGTGACATTTCCTGGAGCTCTGTACTCTGTAATCTGCCTCCCACTAACGCAGTTAAGCACTTTAAAGTTTGATGGCCTTGTTTCTGCTTCTCTGTTAAACATTTCAGATGCTACAAAATCCTCCAGGGATTATATTTTTTCCCTCCATGTTTTTTTTTTTTGCTGTGTAATCCGTGTAACCGCTCTAAATTAAAACTCTCCGCCCCAAAAAAATCAAACTGAAATCCATCTTTACAAGGAAGATAATCTTCCTCTCGCTGTGATCAGACGTGTTTTGTTGTTTTTTTTTTTTTTAGCCAAACAGCTGAGCGGCTGAACTGTGAGACGATGTGAAAGAGAGTCACGCTTTCATGATGTTTGTGTTGAGAGTGACTCCTCAGCGGGGGCGGGGGGGGGGCAGGAAACAAGCAGTGTCAACATGACACAAGTTTAAATTGAACGCCGTCAGATGAACGTAAAGGTTGCAGCAGCACGAGGTCAAACGTGCACAAACACGGTCTTCTTCCATGTTCTGAGATCACTAATAAACGTATCATCTCTGTCTTCATCGCTGAGGCTCAAAGAAAGTAAAATCAGTTTAATAAACTACTGTATGAAACAGTTGTTGAGATTCTCAGATCTATAAAAACAATTATCCTTCTTGTGGGGCAAAAGAAAGAGGTTAAAACCCCTCAAACAACCAGAATAATAATCCCTCTCTGCTTATATTTTGGTTCACTCTCTCATAATGTTAAATGATGTGAGTGGATTCACGGCGAGGAGCGCCGGAGAGCGATGCTCATTCATTAAAGCTTCAACAGCAAAATAAGTTTTGAAATCCATCAGTCACGCAGCCTGAGAGAGAACGAGAAACCGTCTCCTTCCTCCTGAGAACATTTTGAACTCACAGGTACAAGCAGCTCTCTCTGTAAATGTCCTATTATGCCTGAATGAAGTCAACATTAACATAAAAGTCTCCTCTGTCTGATGACAACAAGCCATCGCTTTAACATAGATAGACGAAGTCAGCAATGTTACATATTCTAGTCTGTCTGTGTGTCTGTGTGTTTGCCGCGGGGCAGGTAGAGTTCAGCGAGTTTATTAGAGCTCGTTAGATGAAAACAGCTGCTGCTGGAAACGAGACTGATGAGAGAGCAAACAGTTAATGTGGCACAAAAACCAAAACTAGAAGCTAAAAAAACTCTGAACAAGCGCTTTCACATGACACGCTGTTTAATATTTATATACTGTATATAAGCGATGGCGCCTAAAGGCTACTGAGTCCTACAAAAGACGTCTTCAGACTGTGCGACGACAGCGACTGTGTAGGTTTATTGCATGTGACACTGTGCGAGAGACGCCTGTAATGAAGTGTTAGATATCAGTTTGAGGCTGTCAGGTTGTGAGATCGATGCATGTTGAAATGTGGCGTTATGATATTAATATAAAAATGTGGTAAATAAATGGTCTTAAATTTCTGACTCTGTCTTTAGTCTTCTTCTCTCACCTTGCTGTACGAACGCTCCGTAAACGATCCAGATGGCGCTGTGCAGACTGCCTGATCCCACGCCGTTGGTGGGCTGGCCCGGCGGTGCATTCTGGGTAGAGGAGGAGCGCAACGCCTGCAGCCTGTTGAGCAGGAAGATGAGCACGCCTACGACGGGGATGGCCGCGGCGATGCAGGCCCAGACGGCGAGGTCGAAGGGCGCGAAGAGAGAGAAGATGTTGATCTTTTCTTCGGGTTTTCTCAGCAGGATGCCGACGCTGTAGTCGAGGTAACGCTTGCTGAAGTCCACCACGTTCTCGCGCTCCGGCGTGATGGTGATGGCCGACACCGCCAGGTCAGCTCTCTGGAGGACGACGAGGAGGAGGAGGTGAGGAAACAAGAGGCAGACAGTCAATAATAAGTATTTATGTTCTGATTTATGAGAGTCTACGGTGGCCAGCAGGGACAAAATTTGACCAGAGTGAATATATCTGAGCCAGTCGGGTGTTTCTGGCTCAGATGTTGAGTATCTGCGGGAAGTTTATGTGAACTAACAGTAAATTCTAGTATTACCTTGTTGATGAGATCACCAATCATGCCGTTCCAGGAGCCGTTGGGAAGCTGAGATCCATATTTACTGTCGGCCACCTGAAGGGAAACAGAGGAGTTCAGTGAGTTTGTGCAGTTTGGCCAAAAAACAGCCAAAAAGTCCAGATTTCAGAGGCTCAACTTCAACACGAAGTAGATCTAAATGAATGCAGGTTTCGTTTTAATGTCATTATTCAGTGTGACATCGTATTTGTTGTTTCTAACCGATCAGTAGCGACTGCTAGGAGCGCTTAACTTCTCGCGTTTCTCATGTTAATTGAAAAAACATGCAGATTTAAGAGTTGTTATTCATACAAGTTGACTTACGACAACCTCTACAGCTAACATTCTTACATTTCTGACATTATTTTTCTGGCTCTGGCACAGGAAGATGACATATTCATTCTTAATCCCACCCACGAGGCTCTGATTGGCTCAGTTGTTTCTCCAAACGGGAAAACAGCCATCGACACCAAACCTGCTTCAATAATCCACAGAAGTCTCCTGCAGTCAATAAAGTGCTACTGTACAGCTCAGTGTGACTCCTCTCACTCTCTCATCTTAAAGTTTTGACCTCATCACTTTTTCTTCTTCTTCTTCTTTTTATTTTTTTTGGAGAGGGCATTGATCCAGCACCTCAGCTAAAGCAGCGCCTCCGCTCAGTGTGATTAGTTTAAGCGATATAAACAGCCGAGCGTCTTTCCGCCTCTGATCCCACAACAACGGCGTGCTCTGCCAGAGTTTCCTCCCGTGCCGGGCGCGGCACAGCGAAGATGCCGATCTAACCAAGCGAGACTAATACTTCCACCCTGCGGTTCATCCCCCGCAGCTGCAGCACCTCCAGATACCGACACTGACACAACAGGTATTAGTACAGCAGCTACACACCGCCGTACCTGTGCAGGTTCCTTTTATCACTAACCAACTGCAGCTAAACAGGAAAAATATGTCCGTCATGACACAAAAATTGGATTTTATGCTAAAAAGACCGTAACTGTGGAAGATATCCACTTTATTTGACTAACTCAGACTGCACAGACGTGGTAAAATGTAGATTAAAAGCATCATTAAGGATTAAAAACACAAAGAATCGTCATCGAGGGGAGAAAAATGTGAAGGAATGTGAACAGAATCTGACTCCATCCATACGAGCTGCTCTCTCCTCTTCTTCTGCAGTCCTCTGAATTGTGTATCTGTGACATTTAGTTACACTTGAACTAAACCTGTGAATGTCAGTCAGTCCCACCTGGTAGATCTCGTATTTAAAGCCCAGGATTTTGGCGAGGGCGTCCAGGACGTCGATGGAGAAGCCTTTATATCTCTTTGGCTGCCCCAGGATGTTCTCTGCCACCATGACAAAGGGGTCCTCCTGCACAGAGAGAGAGAGAGAGAGAGAGAGAGAAGTGGGAGGGGGGTAAGAGAGACACAGCTTCTCCACATAACTGCTGCTTCAAAAGAACTGAAAAACAAAGAAAGAAAGATCAGTGTTTGAGGGGAAATAAGGGGGCGTTTGAAAAGAGAGGACACAAATTTAGAGCAAGACGTCCTCAAAAACTCTATCCAACAGAAAAAAATCAAAAGTAAAGTCTCTAATGAGAATATATGAGGATGTACAGTATGTGAAATATAAAATATGCATAGAAAAGTGCTTCATGAGGTATTTATATTATAATATTTCCACAGCAGAGGTTGAGAATGCACATTGCCAGTTATTCATGCGGTAATAAATGTATACAAATGAATACATAAGGCAAATGTGTTCTCATTCCCAAAGCATCAAATACCGATGCTTTATCACGACCCTCGGCGTCCAATACTGACGCACAAGGCAGCGGGCTTTCCAGTAACTCCAATGTAAACCCATCTGCATGATTATTAGACGCCATGAGACCGATTACGTCTTTATGAGGTGACATTTTCCTTTTTGGGTGGACGGTGAGATAGTTAGATGGATGGATGGGGAACTGCAAGAGACCTCTGTTCGCCTCCCGCATCCAACCGCGACTCAGGACAGTTTTTTGTCGTGATGTTTACTGTTGCCATGACTACGTTTTAAGCAACCTCCAGGGCTGAAAAATGAAGCCAATGCAGAAGTGCCAAAAAAACGCAGTTCCTTGAACGGCCACTTGAGGCCCCCCAAAGTGAGTCAATCCCCATAGATGTTAAAATGTTTACAGCCCGGTACAAAAAACGTTTTTTGTCTCTACAGCTAATTTCTCCTTTCATGACAACTGTACTAGGGTTTAATTTTTTTCTCCGTTCATCTGTTTAAATTTTGCATAATTAAGGACAACAGGTTACTAGCCGCTAGGTAGCTTATTCCAGCTACCAGGCTTCATTCAGCCCGTCTCAGCTCCACCCTTTTACCCATCGTGGATTAGTTGGGAGTCAGACACTGCCAAGATGGCGACAAAACCAATGGGTGACGTCACGGCGGCTTTATCCATATTTTTTACAGTCTATGGTTTCAAGTGATCATTTTAAGCCTAAACCTAATCAAGTGTTTTTTGTGCCTGACCCTAACCAGACCACACCAGTTGCTCTGAGCGTGTAATATGGCTGCAGATGGGTTTACATTGGATTTAGTTGAAAGCGTCGCTACGTCACTATATAGACCCCAAAGGGTGCCTTGTGCATCTACATGAGACGCTGGAGCGGCGTGACAAAGCGTCGGTATTTGGGATGAGATCGGGTTGTTCTGGCGGCAGGACAGTGTGTGTGTTCATGGTGATGAAGGAACATGTCACCCAGTGCAGCGGTGAGGCTTGATTGATGATTAAATACGATGTCACCTACCAGTAAAGTGACCACTTTGACCGTCACCCCCTGCATGCCGTTCTCTATACGGCTCTCCTTCAGACTGCCGTTCAGTCCGTGAACTGAGTCCCACGTAGCCAGCTGCAGAGACAATTAAAAGGAGACCGACTGTAAGCAAACAGAGTACACAACAGAGGCATCCATCACATACGGCTTGATGAGCTTTAATCATTTAATTTGTGTGTCAAAGGTCCTCGGAGAGAGAAAAACTAGAGGTGAATACAACGGGCCGAGCAGCCGTCCGTGAAGCTCTACAAGCTGCAATTTGGCAATTTATTCACTGGTCTCATTGGATTTCATGTGGTAGAGTCCGCTGCTGCAAATTACACAGGCACAAAGACAGGACGAGGGTGGAAAAAATGCCAACGACCCACTCCAGCATGTTTTCATTCATGGCTGTGATTGCAGACACAAAACGAGCCTGACCTAATTAGGTCACAAGACACCTACTGCCTTCTCCAACAAGCCTCTCAAAGCCCCAAACATCCCTCTCAGTGTAATGTACTCAGAAAGCATCGACAGTTCATTTGCCTCCTACAGACACAGAGTCCATGGATATCAGTGTGTGTGTGTGTGTGTGTGTGTGTGTGTGTTAGGGAGCATGTCAGATGATATAATTATGAACCAAATGTCCTCACAAACACATTCTGCACTTGTTTTTAAAGGTTCATACTGTATTTTCAGCATGTTATAGACCAGTGTACAGTCAAAAAAGAACTGAAGGGTCCACAGATGATTAAAGGAGCAATAAGATATTTCTATTACACAAAATTTTTTTTATTTTTTTTTTACGTTTCCTAATTTTTTTCACTTTATTCTTTGTTTAAGGCTCTAAAAATCCTTTTAAATGAAAAAGTCACAGAAGAAAAAACATCGATTTTGGGTTGAACTACTCACACTTCTTGTCTTGCTTCATTTTAAGGGTCCACAAGAGAAAAAGGTCGTTAACAATTGTTATAGACTGAACTATGAAACTATGGAAGCCCAATTCTGCCACTTGGGGCCGCAAGAAAAAGCTGTAAAAACAACATTTACATATTTTGTAAAGGCTGCACCAGAATCGTGTGTGCACATATGTGATTGGCCATCACAGCACAGTACTGGCAATATATGCAGCATATAGACATTTTTGAAATGAAGACAAACATATGAATGGCTAAAAGCACAATAAGATAAAGAAACAAGAAACTGTTCTTGAATACTGTATATACAATATTCTACAAACGTTTTAGGCACTTCAGATGTTTAGATTCATTATGCAACACCGTCAGGGAGGCAGCTGATTGGTCCCAAATGTATTCTGCAGCATGACAACGAGCCCGAACATCCAGCCAGAGTCATAAAGAACCATCTTCAACAAGAAGAGTCCTGCAGCAGATGATCTTTGGTCTCAACATCATGGAGTCAGTCTGGGATTAACATGAAGAGACAGAAGCAGCTGAGACGCCGAAATCCACAGAAGAAGAACTGTAGCGACTTCTCCAAGACGCAGGAACATTCGACCTGCCGAGTACCTGAAACACTGTGAGCAGGTGAACCGAGGAGAACTGCTGCTGTTTTAAAGGCAAAGCTGCTCACAGCAAATATTGATTTCATTTAAGTTTCTTCTGTTTAGTGAACTTTGTGTGAAGTTGATGAATAAAACATATTCATGGCATTATTTTTTAAAGCATCCTCACTTTTAATTTTAGTGCCTGAAACTTTTTGTGTGGTCCCAACTTGTGTAGCCTCAAGGCCCAGATTTCATCCCTCAGACATCAGGTCACCGTCCAGATAATTTAACACCCACTCAGTATGTCCATGTCAGTGGATTCAAACCCACCACATTCTTGTTGTGGGGAGACATACAGGGCTAACCACTAGTGCAATAACTTCACTACAACTGAGGTTTAAAGCTCAATACAATAAGAAGCACTGCAGCAAGAGAGTGAAAAAAAAATCATCAGAAGCAACAGCAGATAGAACATCTGCAGTGATGGAAATGATAAAGAAAAGTGTGGTTTCAAGCCAGGTCACTGCATAAAACTGAACCGTCGGTGGTTCAGACACAACATAACTTGAAGCCTGACAAGATGGATTCTTGCGTGATCTGGTGAATCCAGCCGCCTCGCAAGTTAAGGAAGACGTGATGTTTTCAGCCGCCCGCAAATCAGATAAGATCTCTTCTCCAAAAGCCATTTAAGAGGAGAACTTTGATGAAGACACTACAAGTCAAAGAGCTTGGCCCAGATCTATCTGACATCAAAATGAGAAGACAGGCTAGCGAAAAAGGTCAAATGTTCATGCGAGGCTCGGCTAGCTGGATGCAGTCATGTAAATACCAGATTCCCACGCTTACTTTTTAAAACGACGGGGTCAGATACATGTGGACTCTTACAGGAGTAAAGACACATTCAGTGGATCTGTAGCAGCAGCCTATAGAGAGACCGAGGACACCAGGACAAGAGGAACAACAGCGGTTGGCTACAGAGGTAAGTAGTAACATAGTTCTGTTTATGAGACATTTAAGATGTGTTAAACTACACACCTCTGCTATGTGTCACCGTCTGCCTTCTTCACTTCCAGCGTAATAATAAAAGAGCTGTACTTTTTCTTTCATTCTGACATGTGACAGGTTCCTTTCACCACACAGCTGCTGAGGAAGGCAAAGACACATTCCTGATATTAATCAGAAAGCTGTCCTTGCTTGTTACAAAATAACATGCTCATCTTGTCAGAGGATGCTGGTGACATTATTTAGAGATGAAAGATGTGAAAATTTGATGTTCTGGCCTGTTTTTCTTTTTAATTATGTATCATTTCACAGGTGTGTGATACCGTTTTCAGTCATGACACGGAGCGGTTCTCTTTCAACGAGCACCTCATCAGTGCCGCTCTGTTGCGAGGAGATTTGTTCCCGGAACACCCAGTAAAGTTCCCGGATTCAGCGCCGGAAACCACAGCGGAGACCTTCCCCAATAGAACTATCCCTGATCCATGTGAAAGACCAGTTCAAGGCTCGCTGTGGTGCACGGACTGGAGAACAACCTTCAGTCTTCTCATCACCACAGCCATGATGACAGCAGAATTATAAAGAGGATCAAGACCTGCCTGAGGATCATCGTGATCAGCTGAATGCTCTGGCTGTGCTATTCATGGAGAAAAAAACGAAGTGTCACACACACACACACACACACACACACACACACACACACACACACACACACAAACTGCTACCCAAAGATATTTCATTGACTCTCATATTAGACAAATGAAAGGAGCAAATCTTCACATTTTATAAACAGAAACCAACATTTTTTGGACTGTTTGCTTGAAAAATCACTCAACGATGAAACTGTTCTGGACAGCTCTGGAGCACATTAACAGCTAGTAACATTTAGCTTGATCATGAAATACTGTACGCTTCTCTTCCCATCAAAGGTTCAACCACTTGACGTCCATTTCTTCATTATTCATCCTTTTATAGAGTGTAAGATTTCCTAGAAACATCAAGTAAATCTATATAATTTGATGTTATTGTATTTTATTCTGTGTGCCTCTTGCGTTGCCTATTTACTACTAACGATGCAGTTGCACACTTCGGCCACAAGGTGTCACCGGTGTAACAGTCAACAGCCTTTCCAACAGATGTGTAAAAATAAATAAATTGTTTACGAATTCAGTTTCAAATGCAAATGTATAAAAATAATCGTATAAAAAAATGCCTCAACTTTTTAATATTGGCATTTAATAATTACTGACAATTTCACAGACCACTGGTTTCCTGCAGTTTGTGTTAAATTATACTGGGATGGTTACTGGAACTGACTGAAAACTGGCATAAGTCCACCTAGAATATTTTTTTTCACCAGTACAGCTTGTGTGTATCCACGTTGCATAATCGCTCTGTGAGTGCATTCATGCCTGACTGTAAATGTGTGTGTGTGTGTGTGTCATTTTGATAAAGAGCATCCCAGTTACCATGGAAACACACACACACACACACACACACACACACACACACACACACACACACACACACACACACACACATACAAAATAGCCTTATTTGCTTTTCTGCCTCTCTCGTTGATGTTTATTGATCGGGTGGGATGGTGGTTGAACAGGCTCCACACTCATGCATGTCTGTGTGTTTTTAATCCATTAATCCTCGCTGCATCGGTTAAGTGTTTGTGCTTCGTTCCTTCTGAGAAAAACCGCAGCCTTCACCCTTCATGAAGAAAAATAAACAAACAAAACAAAACAAAAAAAAAAAACGCCTTAATTCCTCATAAACTCGTTAAACAAATTGGTTTATGATCACTTTCATGCATCCATCCATGCGTCCAAAAAAAGACGTTAATAAAAAAAATCAATACAATAAAAAACGGGTCACTTTCACATTAGAGAAGGCTAATAAACAGTGTGATCAACCACGGTCTGATTAATTTTAGCTGACAGTTAATGCGAACACGCTCCGTAATCTCTGACAGAATGTCTTAATTAGCGTCGTTAAGATAAACACGCTGTCTGTTTCTTGTTGTACACTGTATAGAGCTGTAAACAGCCAGCCGGGGTCATACAATAATACAAGGCTAACATGCCTGCTGCAATTTGCTCTGCTAATGTTCTCCTAATGATGCAACGGCTAGATAGAGCACAGAGCAGTGTGTTTATCGAGCTCCGGTAGCAGCACACAGTAGGATCTCGGATAATTGCATGCTGTTTGCTGCATCTTCGCTTACAGTGATCAGAAAAACAAAAATAATTCAAGTAAATGTGTTATCTGTGTCATTGTACTAGTCCTCCTGTGTATTTAATCTGTCAGTCCTGCTCTCCTGCTGCAGAAAAATACCATCTGTGAAGTTAATATACAGGGGAAGCAGTAACGATGAGACTGAGGAAGACTACAGTGCTACAACTGTGTTGGAAAAAATCAGTTTCTTTGCTAAAAAAGCCTGCAGACATGACACCTGCAAGCAAGAGGTCAACTACAACTCCTAAGGTGCATTTCAGTCAGAGACATCCAATCACAGAGCTTCCATTTCTATTGCGTGCGTTGCTAATGGCGAGCTGACGTGATAGCATTCAGTTCATGTTCAGATCCTGGATCAGTTCTGGATGAATTTAGTAACCATGGCGACATGTTTAGTTCGCATTTCTAACAATAAAACATTTTGAATTTACTACAGGTCTGATTTGCACCTCTGAGGATTGTGGGTATTGTAGTATTTGGAGACGTCCACTGAAACAACTTTTTTGTCTGTTTACACGAATAAAGGCTGCAAATCGGTCAGCGTGCTCCAGTCAGGACACAAAGTTGAATAATTAAAAGTTATGGTTGTACCATAAACCTATAAAACTGCTATAATTATAATGTGAATTGCGATCATGGCAACGATTATGAATATTCTTTCCTTATTCTTTAATCCGACGTGATAACATCCAAAATATTTCAGTGGTAATGTTAGCATAGCATGCTAAAATGCAAACATGCTAACTTGCATATTACAAACAGTTAACATCCATGTCAACATGCTAACTGTAGCACTGTAACAGGTCAGAGTGGTGGAGTCCTGCACTCTGTCATTACAAAATGTGGTAATACTTTAATTTAGTCTCCCTACTTAGCATTAATAAACAGTATACAAACAGTTAATAAATGGTTTATAACACACTATAATGTAGTTATTAGCAGATATGAGTGTTTATTGATGTATTTTTCAACAATATAAGTGTTTGCTGCTGTATAAATAGATAATGAATGATAATATAGTAAAACACAGTTGTAATAATATGAAATATGTCTTCATGGGAGACGTTTTAATTGCTAAAAATATCCTTATATCTTCTTATATCTACATTATGATTATACAGTGTTTAATAGCCACCTTCTTTCTTTACTATCTTTAGAGTGTCTGTAGACACAAACAGAGATTAAAGATGAGAGAAATTCAACATGAGAAAGCAAACTAAGAGAAAAAGAAAGAGAGGAGGCGTTGAGCGTGCTGAGAATGATGGAGAGGCAGGAAGAAAGGAGGTGGAGAAGGAAAGAAAAAAGGAAAGAAGGAAAGAGGGAGCGCTTGTTTAATAATCAGAGCTATTCTCAGCACTGCTGTCCTTTAGATGATCTCAACCCCTCGTTTTTCTTTCTGTGGGTGATAGTGGGGGTGTTCTTCATTAACACACACAGATAAATTAACTCCACAGTTTGAAGTTCGGCCTCCTTTTCTTCGGTCTCATTTGAACTGTTGAACCACGGCAACCAAATGAGGAGGAGAAGAAGAAGAGCAATATCACGCATTAAGACTGAAACTGTTCTACCCAGCAGTGACAATCCTTTTTGTGGGTCCCTCTGGATCTGTAATGAGGCTTCAGACTGACAGTAAAACGCAGCGGAGGCAGTGGGTCATCGGCAGCCTGGAGGGTAGAAATGGGACTTTTACAGTCTTTAAGATGCTTTAATGGTGTCTGTTTACAGCACCCACAGATACAAGCAGCAGAGATTAGATGACTGTATAAATGAAATTATCATTTTAAAGCCTGACTCATGTTTGGTGGATTCCTTAATGTCACACAAATACGGTACAAAGAAAATGTGAAAGGATCCGACTGTGGATTTGTCTAATTAAAGGGTATAAAGAAGAAGTAGGGCTGGATTACCAACCGGGCAGAGCTGGCAACTACCCCGGGGCCCCAAAACACCCAGATTTACTCCATATCATCTGGGTCTACATAATCTGATAAACAGCAAATTTGTTCGAAATTTGCACCACTGAAGAACAACATCAACTACAGATCCTCAGAGCTCCATCTTGTTGTTCTGTGTCAAAATCTAGTTTTAAAACATTAATTGCTTTAGTTTATATTGAACTCGATGCAACTGAGGGCGATGTCGTATTATTCCAACCAACAATTCATTCAATTTCATTATGAGTAAATCTGACAGTTATTCTCTTTAATAGTGGATTGACTGACGGTCATTATTTCCTGAAGCCCAAATTAACATATTATACATTAAAATATAAGATATAACATTTGTTTTGTCTGACCAACAGGCAACAACCCAAAGATATTTAATTTCCCATCATGGAAAACTGGTAAATTACCAAATATTCCCATTTGAGAAGCTGATACCAGAACAATTTTGGTATGTTTACTTAAAAAAAATTACTTAAACAATTAATCAATTATCAAAATTGTTGCCAATTCTGTCAATCAACTAATCATTTCAGCTCCAGAGTATTACCATGTATAGTGGGGGTCAACAGGGGCCCAACAACAAAGTTTTGACTTTGGGGCCCAGTAGGAGGTTAATCCAGCCATGATGAGAAGGTGTTTATGTGGAGTAAATCACACAGCAACTATAATTTGTGAAGTGGTGTTCATGTTGTATATCTACAGGAATCATGTGTTTTAATTTTAACTTTATTAAAAGTACAATTTTATTGAAGTCTGAAGTAAAATGATTTGAAAATATCTCGTCAAAGCCAAAGTTCAGGACATGTTTGGCCATGAATCTTGTGTTTTATCTAATTTATTTCTTTGTAATTTCATTTATTTAGGTCTTTAGTTGCACATTTGACGGTTGGTTTCTTCTTCTGGTTGTTGAACTTGGTCAATTCAAAACTTATTCAGATAGAAAACCCATTGTGTGATTTGAGAGGAGTGGGAAGTGGGAAGTCATTTTCTTTTGCACTGTACAAATTATGATGATTTAACAGAGCTAATCTTCCATGAAATGGCTAAAAAAAACCCCCAAAAAACCACAAATATTCTGGTGAACAGATGGTTAAGTTTGCTGAAAAAGAAGGCAAGATGGACGATTCAATTAGTATTTACTCTGGTTTCTCCAGGACTGCTTCTGTCAGTGATTTATGAATATTGTTGGTGACGATGATGATTGTTTCAAAAAATGCTCCAACAAATATCAATGAGACAGTTAATAAAAGCATTTATTTATGGTGTCTTGTGAGTCCTTGCAGGCTGGGCACAGTTGAACGTTGACACAATAATAAAAAAATCCATTAATTCACACAACATTTGGAGCATCGGAGGCTTTTAAATGGTACACACTTGAATCTATTTTTAAAGGTGTGTTGTGGAGGGAAGGAAGCTGTGTGAAACCTCTGTAGCCCGCTGCTCATCTCTGCTGGAGGCTAGCAGCTCCAGGCTACATTAGCTGTCTGAACTGTCAGGGGTCCATTGCATTGTGGGTAATTTAGGTGCCAGGTGTTGACATGGAAGAAGAATGTGTGGAATAAAAAAGAAACAGCTCAGCCATGTTTTTGTTGATGACACTTTTTTTTTTTTACTGCGTTTGAACAACTAAACTTCCCCCCCGAGAGGAAATAATGAAGACAGTTTGTTCTGCACCAACGAGGCCACGCTCCACATCTCTGTGAACACACCACCTATTATTCCTGACAATTATTAGATTATTAATAGTAGAAATAGATTTTCCAAAATGCCAGGCAGTCCCAGGTGAGTTTCTAACTGCAGCTCGTTTTGCTGACTTATAGTGGCCATGTTGCTCTGTGGGCTGTGAAAGGAGCCCATAATGAGAGGAAGGGGAGACAACAAAAATATGACATACGCTCAGAGAATCTGGTGAGTTTGGTGTTTACAGTGTCAGCATGTTACACAATCTGAACAGCACACCCACCAACCTGCCTGTTCTTTCTGTTTCAAGGGATTAAATTTTCTCATTCTATTTAAACCATCTTTTATTAAAATGTCTGAGGTCATCAGATGATTAAAGACCAACTGAAATTAAATTTCCTTTTTTCTTCTCTACTACAGCAACATATCTGCTCTGCTTTATCTATCTGTCTCTATCTGTCCTGTGTTCTCCTTTGAGAAAAAATATAAAAACATTTATATTTTAAACTCTTTGATTTCATGATGGTTTACCTTCTCTACGTTCTGAATGGTGTAATACTGGTAGCCTACTAGCTGCTGTCAATCAAACATAGACCCTGACATGTCTCCCCAGCTGCTGTTAATCAAACACAGACACCGACACGCCCCCCCTAGCTGCTGTTAATCAAACATAGACCCTGACATGCCTCCCCAGCTGCTGTTAATCAAACACAGACACCGACACGCCTCAAGGCTGCTGTTAATCAAACACAGACACCGACACGCCCCCCCTAGCTGCTGTCAATCAAACATAGACCCTGACATGTCTCCCCAGCTGCTGTTAATCAAACACAGACACCGACACGCCCCCCCAGCTGCTGTCAATCAAACGCAGACACCGACACGCCTCACCAGCTGCTGTCAATCAAACATAGACCCTGACATGCCTCCCCAGCTGCTGTTAATCAAACATAGACACCGCCACGCCTCCCCAGCTGCTGTTAATCAAACACAGACACCGACACGCCCCCCGAAGCTGCTGTCAATCATACACAGACACCAACATGCCTCCTAGCTGCTGTTAATCAAACACAGACACCGACACGCCTCAAGGCTGCTGTTAATCAAACACAGACACCGACACGCCCCCCCTAGCTGCTGTCAATCAAACATAGACCCTGACATGCCTCCCCAGCTGCTGTTAATCAAACACAGACACCGACACGCCCCCCCAGCTGCTGTCAATCAAACGCAGACACCGACACGCCTCACCAGCTGCTGTCAATCAAACATAGACCCTGACATGCCTCCCCAGCTGCTGTTAATCAAACATAGACACCGCCACGCCTCCTCAGCTGCTGTCAATCATACACAGACACCAACATGCCTCCTAGCTGCTGTTAATCAAACACAGACACCAACACGCCTCCCCAGCTGCTGTTAATCAAACACAGACACCGACACGCCCCCCAAAGCTGCTGTCAATCATACACAGACACCAACATGCCTCCCAGCTGCTATTAATCAAACACAGACAATGACACGCCTCCCCAGCTGCTGTCAATCAAACACAGACACCAACACACCTCCCTAGCTGCTGTTGATCAAACACAGACACCGACACGCCCCCCCAGCTGCTGTCAATCAAACGCAGACACCGACACGCCTCACCAGCTGCTGTCAATCAAACATAGACCCTGACATGCCTCCCCAGCTGCTGTTAATCAAACACAGACAACGACACGCCTCCCCAGCTGCTGTCAATCAAACACAGAGACCGACACACCCCTCCAGCTGCTGTTAATCAGAGACAGACACCAACATACCTCCCCAGCTGCTGTAAATCAAGCACAGACACCAACACGCCTTCCCAGCTGCTGTCAAACACGGACACGCCCCTTTCCACCTCCATAATAGTGCCACAGCTTTTGGGAAGAAGCTGTTTTTCAGTCTGTTTGTGCGTGTACGGATTGATCTGTAGCGCCTTCCTGATGGGAGGAGCTGAAACAGATGGCGTCCAGGGTGTGTAATGTCTTTTATGATGTTCTTCCCTCCTCACACAGCGAGCGCTGTGAAGATGTTCCAGTGATGGCAGCTCAATTCCAACAATGTCCTGTGCTGTTTCCACAACATGCTGGAGGGCTTTTTTGTCAGCTTTGGTGCAGCTGCTGTACCAGGCTGTCATGTAGTTTGTTAGGATGCTCTCTGTGGTGCATCTGTACAGTTGACAAGCAGCTTTTGGGGGAAGTTGGCTCTCCTTAGCCTCTGAAAATACAAGCACTCTTGTGCCTTACACACCACTGCTAAGGTGTTGTCAGCCCAGGAGAGGTCCTCTGTGATGATGACTCTCAGGAACCTGAAGCTGGGGACTCTCTCCACTTCTTTACTGTGCTGCTTTCTTCTCTTTTTCCTGATATTCACTGTTTTTCTTCTTCTATTTTCTGACAGAGCTGGGAGCTTATTGAGGTTTGACCCTTAGCTTGACTCTTTGAAGCTGGATGACAATAGGCTCTCTTTAGGTAGAAAAAATGTATTTAGAGGAACAGCATGTCCACTCTGACTGTGACCCTGAATCGCAGAAACAGTCAAAGCAAATGTTTAAAAAAATTCTCAGCAGTATCAGCGCCTTGCAAAAACTGTTAAATGCAGGTCTGTGACAGGAGGGAATGAAAGTCAGAGGTGTTACTCTTATTTTCTTATTTTATTATATAGTACGTTGGCACTCATCATTGACATCGTATGTAAATGGTGAGGTGCAGAATAATTCAATATAAAAGTAATTCAGTTTCTGGAAAAATAGTTCAACTTCAAAGAGACTACCTGATTGAGTTAAAAATCCTCAAGAATGATCTAATGAAGTCTGACAGCACTCTCCTCCATGCTGGTTTGGTTTCAAGTCCAGCTTCTGTCTTTATGTCTTGCTCTCCTCCCTGCGGAGGTCAAACATGGTGGATAAATCTCTACTTCGCTCACAGCGCCGCTGCTCATGCATTATTCCTGTCCTCCTTACTTCTTTCCTTTTCCTCAAATGTCAGGCTTCTTTTTTCCTCTCTCCTGTCATCTAAAAGGCTATGCTGGCTGTATTTCTGTAAATCACTCTCCCGTGGACAAGAGAGCGAAATGCCAATGTTTGCCACCGTTTCTCACCTCCCCCTCGCCCTGGCGCTGCTCTTCTTTTTTTTTTATTTCCACACCTTCACATCCTCCTCTTCTTCATTCTCTTTACTGGTTATTTAAAATGACTTTGAAAGACTGTGAGTTACGGTGACGACGCTTCATCACTTGGCTGTGACTGCGGTATATATGTCCCAGAGATCACCTGTCAATCACACCGTGTGGGTGGTGACTGCAACATACTCTTCTTTTGACTTTCTGTGGGTAGATCGTGTTCCTTTATTCAGCTGCGGTGACGATCACTTCTTATGCTGCACTAAATGCTTCACTGGTGGGAGAAGTATTGAGGTCTTTGAGTAAAAGTAACAATATCACAGTATAAAAATCCTTTATAAGTTAAAGTCTTGCATTCAAAATCTTACTTAAACCTGCATTAACTGATGTTTTATCCTCTAGTTTTCAGCAGAAACAACAGATATGTTGAACTTGTTAGCAAACAGTTGCTTATTTCCACATCCAGCAGTTACGGAGCAACATTATCATTCATTTGGAGTCGTGTTTCTGTCCACCTGGTGAATGTAAGTCCAATATTCACTCTGTTTTAGCTCTGTTTTTGGTCTCCACCAACTCCTGAGGGAAATATCTGGCTCTTTACCTGATTAACGCTCCACTATGTTCACCAGCTAGTCTACAGCTAACTGTGTCTGTTTGTTGTTTGGTGCTGAGCAGGTAGTGTACAGTGGATTTTTAGAGCTTTTCTCAGTAAACGACGCTACGAGAGCGCTGAGAGTGAACCAGAACAGTGAAGTTGCAGCCGGACAGATAATAAAGCTCCGTAAAGCCGAGAGGAGCTGCAGATGATTCTCTGTAGGTTCATTACTACGAGACACAACCAACACATTACACACTGACAGATCAGACTGTTTTTTATTTAAAAAAATATCGATTATAGCCACTTCAAGTAAAGGTACATAAGTATTAGTTGCAAAATTTACTTCAAAAGTAACAGTGCTGTCCCACTCAAGGTTATATTTAGTGCCTGTAAAAAGTATTCACTCCTCTTAGAATTTTTATTATTTTACAACATGGACTCAAAGGGGATTTAATGAGGCTTTTTTGGACACTGATCTAAATTAATTACAAGTATAAAATGTATCATCGGTTTTATTTGTAAAATCTAGATCTGAAAAGTAAGTAAAAGTATTTCCTTCACTTCATAATTGTACTGAAGTGCAATACTTGAGTACTTTGTGACATTTAACCACTGAAATGTTTTTTTTATGTAATATGTATGAAGTGGTAATAAACTAGTTACCAAAGCAACAAGTGAGGAACAAATCAGGGAATGAGTGATAACAAGTGAATCATCAAGAAATGTCTCCCTGATGAACTCTGAATCTCTAAATGAAACAAAACAAATCACTACTCATACATTTCTAATTAGTTTCTTTTTTTGTTCAGACAACAAATACTTAATTATTTCAATATTACTTTCACATCATCCAACCAAACTGACATTTATCTTCTGAGTTTGTACAAAACTTTGAATCCACGATTGGTTCCTTAATGAGACAGCGCCAGCAAAGTTCTCAGCATAGAGTTTGTCTTATTTGTCTTAGTTACATGATTTTTTTTAACAATGTACATATTTTGGATGAATCTGTTATGTTGTTTATGTGTTTTATTGTTTAATGACAGAATCTAGAAGCAAAAGCACAGACTGACACTAAAGATACAATATAAGAATGTTCTTATAGTGTATCTTAATACAATATAATGTTCTTATCATGCTGTGATAAGTAATCCTTAATTAGTTTAATTATGAACTCTGCAAGTCATTTTAAATCAGTTCCTTGTTTACATTTTCTTTACTAAAAAGCATATTGTGGATTGACTTTTTTTTTTTTTAAATTCCTGTGATCAAAGCACAACGATGAAAACACAAGCACACACACACACACACACATTTATAATTATCCACAGTGCAGGCACATGCTGTGATATAAATACAAAGCCCTTATGAAGTGATTCTGCTGAGGTAAACACATATTTTTTTGCTCCAAGGACACACAGACACACATATGCAACCACCCACAAACACTCGACCTCACACACACAGACACACGCTGAGCAGGATTTCAACTTTCCACGCTGCTGTTTTACACTCTTTTTCACAGGATATTCTCTGATGCATTTCACTGTTATGAAATCTCTTTGATGTTTCTAATCTACACAAAGCTTCGCTCTCCAGGGCCTTTTCAAAGAAAAACACACCAATATGAATGGCAATTAGTGTACATATATGTGTATGTGTGTGTGTGTGTGTGTGTGTGTGTGTGTATGTGTGTGTGTGTGTGTGTGTGTGTGTTTCCCAGCTTTTGATTTTTACCTTTTTTTTGTTCATCTGAAAGACGATTCGTGGGTGTTGGATAATTAGCGTTGCTGCAGGGACTCTGCAGAGCCGCGCTTCATATTCAACCTTCACTGAATTACAAACTTTAGAAAGTCTGCTTTTCTATCATTTTAATTCAGTTCAGGACGTTAACTCTTACGCAATATCCAAGATGATACAATAGTACGATAGTTTAGGCGAAGGGGGTGAAAGCCACAAGAAGCATCTCTGCATCTATTGACTAGATTACATTCAACTTTATGTGGCTTTTTATGTGAAATTACTGAGAAACGAACCAAGATTTCTACAGCTGCTTTAAGCTAAGATGCAAAGAGCAGTGTGCCGTATCCCCGTCTGATGGATGGATGGGTGGGGACGGGAAATGTGGTGTATGGAAGAAAGCTCAGTCACTGTCACTCGGGGGGCCTTAAGCTGCCATTATGCTTCAGAAAAGGCTCGACAAGATGGTGGAATAGCTTCGGAAACCTCCCTCCCCAACACACACATCACTGACATCAGATTAGGAAGGACTGTGTCCAAAAAAAGTTCTTTAACTCTCTGAAATTGACATTCACACGTACTTCACGCCGTGATTGGCGAAGGTGAGAAAGGAGTCGTGGTCTGAACAGTATGTTTGGTTTTGTAGGGTTGAGGAACATTTCATCACTTTGTCTCGTTCGAAACATGAAACAGTGACAATTTAAGCTTCAGAAAACTGAAACAATTTAATCCCAGATCTGTGGAGAACCTGAGACTTTTGGATTTTCAGTTCAGTTTTGGGTATTACGAATGTGTAAGGTGTATGACATTTAGTATAATATTTGTCTTCCATTAGGATATAAAGTGTACACTAGGTGTTTGGTCTATTTGAATGAACTTTTATTACAGAACCACATAATCTGACATGCTGTTTCTTTGAATTGCACAAATACGTCTAATAGAAAATGTCCATTACTGAAGGGATGAAGGGATGGTTTTTATATTGAGCCCCCTTTTGAAATTCAAACATTACATCTGTTTTTCATCTGTCTGTTTCATTACAGCTTTTTTTTTTTTTTTTCCATTTTCAGGCCCTGCCATTATCACCAACCCTAATTTGGTGTCTCTTTATGGGACATCCAAGAGCTCAGCGGTCATTCATCAATGCCTACGCCTTGTAGGAAAAAAAAAAAAAGACTCCATCTTTGTGGGTTTGGAGGAAAAAAAAAATGAAAAAGGAGAAAAATATCTCTCATGTTCCATGTATTATTCACAGAAATTAACAAGCTTTGAGTTTTCAAAGGCACAAATTGTTGTTAACGACTCTAAATTACCTCGGGGATTTGAAATTAGCACTGTCTGAGGCTCATTTTCATTCTCCAACATTTCTAATGGATTCATTTCATAAGGGCCAGTAACAATGCAGAGTCCCCCATTATGGACAAATGGGTGGGTAATTTCAATCCTCAACAAAATAATTACAAACCTCTTTAGCTCTTCTGTGAGAGAGATGAGACTGTCAGAGGAAGAAAAGAGTCGACTGAAGACAAAGAAGAGACAGATAGACGGAAGACAGAGGGAATGATTGGCTGATCAAAGCAGAGCGATGTGCTGTCGAAACCGTAAAATGGTAGCGACCGTGAATGATGGCGTCATTCTCATTAGAGGCAGTTGGAAAAAAATATGACATGTTACACAAAGTGTATGTGATTTTCAAAAACATTTTGAATAAATTACCACAAAGTATTCTGCTCCAGAAGTCAGAAAACCTCATTAAACATCACACTGACATTTGTAAATCTGCTAATAAGTTAAAATCCAGCCATGGATCAGAACCTTTCTCAACAGTGCGTCTTGCAGCTCGCTTCATCGTTTATTAAAGAAGGACGGGAGCTTTCTGAAAAACCATCAGATATCATTGGAAGGAGCAAACGATGTAGAAGTCTTTACACAGCACAGATTACAGCTACAAACAGCAACAATGGCTTTAGAAGAAAGCGTCTGGGAGTTTTATGGAAACCGCGTTACGGTGATGTAAGTAGCAGCGCTGTAGCTGTTTTAGAAAGGTTGAATGAGAGATTGTGTTGAGTTGCAGAAGATAGTGGAACACAGGCCAGACAGGAAGTGACGTCATGACTTCAGATCTCTTTATTAAGATTTCCTGAGTCGTTCGATCCTTTTTTTTTTTTTTTTTTGGCAGTTTTAAACATGTCATTTGCTGACCCTGTTACAGGTTTAAATATCTTGATTTGAACAGTCTCCTTTGTTTATAATCATAATTAAAAAGTTCTTAACTTTCTTTATTATTCCTTTTATTAGCGAGTACGAGGAATTTAACTGCGGTTTAGTGGCTCTCAGTGCACCTACACACAATAACAACACAACAATCTTCAGGAATATACACGAGGAATGACTCTATACGTGTGAAACTGTCTGTGTGAACCTTAAACAGGATATAAATAGTGCTGAGATAAGAGAGAATGATGTTACATCATATACATATAGTAGGTGGTTATGTACAGTATATACAGCCTGTTCAGATATACAGTAGTGGGTGGAATGTATTGCACTTTAGACTAAAATAGATATATATATATATATGATTTATAGGTGCAGTGAGTGTTATAGTGTTACAGGGTTACTGCACAGTGCCACAGTGAGTTAACTGTTCATAAGTGTGACTGTGAGGGGGAGGAAACTGTTCCTGTGTCTGCTGGTTTTGGTGTACAGGTCTCTGTAGCGTCTACTGGACGGATGAACAGGTTCCTCCGGAAGTCCACTGTCGTCTCCACGGTTTGAGAGTGTTCAGCTCCAGGTTGATCCCCGTCTCGGATGAGGTCGATGACTTCAGGAGTCGAACAGACGGGTCTCCTGAGGTGCCGTCGTTTGTGCTGCTTCCTGTCTGCCAGGAAGTTTGTGATCCACTGACAGGTGGAGGCGTACGCAGTGAGCTGGGTGAGAGAGAGCGCGACACCAAGGCAGCCATCCGTGGCGCCATCTTTTTTGACTTATTTCACCGGTTAAGGACTCCCTGCGGGACCCCTAGGAGTCCTCAAAACCGCAGTTTGAAAACCACCGGAGCTAAATCAGAGCGGCGACTGGTGTAGCCGTTCCAGTGGTCGGCCTCCATCTGATTAAAAACCGCCATTCCCTGACTCTCCCTCTAAGTATAGTGGGCGGGAGCATAATGTCTTCTGACACATGTTCAGGCGCCATCGCCAATCAAAGCAGATGGAAAAAAACATCCAGTTTGTTTTTTTTTTCTTCCCCTGATTCTTTCGTGGGAAGGCAACTTACAGACAACAAATTGCTGGGAAGACACATCAAAAGTCAATGAGATAAGAAAAGTGAGGACAGATAGATGGGATAACACACACACGGTGGGCGGGGGGAGGGTTTGAAGGACCAGAGGGCTCTGGCACGAGTTTCCAGAGGAGAGAAGGAAATAACATTTCAATCTCTATCAGGTCTGATCTGGAGGTGGGAGGGGGAGTGGTGTTTCATCTGTAGGGAAAATTTACTTTGAGAAATGGCCCTGGGAGAAGAGAGGAGAGGAGAGGAGAGGCGTGGACGGCACAGGAACACGAACGCTGTAGGGGGAAAATGAATTGTGACTGTGTGTGTGTGTGTGTGAGTGTAGCAGGTATTCCTCATGTTGTAGGGACATAAATCTGTTTATACAGTCATGTTGTGTAGATTCGCCTCCCTTATGGGGACAATTAACAAATCCCCTTAATGTAAATCATTAATTTTAGGGTGAAGATTTGGTTTAAAGTTAAAGTTAGTTTAGGGTTATGTTAAGGTTAAGGTAAGTCTCCAGGAAATGAATGTAAGTCAGTGTAATGTCCTCTGAAGTGATGTAAACACGACTCTGTGTGTGTGTGTGTGAGAGAGAGAGCGAGTAGCTGATATCTCACCGGAGGGCAAACGACATCTACCTGCATGTCACAAACTCTATAAAACTTTCCTGGTTGCCGTCACCTCACACCGGCCTCATCTTCCTCCCCCCACAAACTGATTTGAACTGCCCTAAAGAAAATACGTGGATGCGAGATAAACTGGAAGCTCTGCAGTTTAAGTTTTCCGGCTCAGTTAATTCTCCCGATCGGACACTGAGATCTGACAAATAGGTTTACTGAGCTCAGAACAGATGGTCCCATTTTTATTTTTTATTTTTTATGCCTTGTAATTAATTTAGTCTTGGAAGCAGATGTCTATTCTGTTCTGCTCAAACATCAACAATCATCATCAACACTGCGGCGCCGCCAAGTTTGTGCCCAGATCATCTGCCCACGTTTACCCAAAGACCGCACGACCCGTCACACCAGGAAACGGCACGATGAGTGTTATCTCGGTGGCGTGACTTGCAGGTAACAGTTCATTCAAGAGAAAACTTTTAACTGTAAAAGTTTTAACTGTGTACGTTTTTCCAGCAACCATGTATCCATGGAAACCAGACGTGTTGGGAGGCAAATGCAACGTGTAACTACGTGGAACAGACCATCATGTAAACAACAAAAAAAAACAAACAACAAAAAACGTGACATCACAACTTGATATCAATCAGGATGATGTCACTGAACATACTGATCAGCAAATCAATCAGAGTGATCAAATTAATGAAAACCTGAGGCTCAGACTGTCCCATCGACATGGTTCTTAAATGGAAGAACTGGAAATCTGTACATTCATACGTGGAGATCTGTTCTGTGATGAAAACTTGGGCTGCGACTAATGATTATTTTCACTATCGATTAATATGCCGATTATTTTCTCGATTAATTGTCTATGAAGTGTTTAAAAAATATGGCGTCCACAGTTTCTCAGAGCTCGTTATGATGTCAACAGTCCAGAATTTAAAGATATTTAATTTACTGTCACATATGACAAAGAAAAGCAGTGAATCATCACACTGGAGAAGCTTTAATCACAGATTATTTGTCAGTTTGGCTTGATTATAAAAATAGTTGGAGATTATTTTTCTGTCAAACGATTAATCGGTGCAGCTTTAATGAAAACTTCTAGACATAAAGACAAGAAATTACAACATTTCTATTAATGCTTTTAGTTTTTTTTTCTATAAAAAGACTCCTTCAGCCTGTGTAGTACTACTCACATACAAAATGATGAGATTTCTGAGCAGCCTAACGAGTCTTTAGTGACACACAGTGACTTTGACGTGAGCCTTTAAATGAAGGAAATTAGAAACGAGCAAAAACACTCCAAGGTTCAAGGTACATGTAGGAGGATACAACCTTAAAGAGACAGGAGCTGAACTGAGGGGCTGCATAAAGAACCAGTAGAATATAAATAAGGAGTTTTTAACTGGAAATCATGCAAAGATATTCCAGTAGAGCCCCAGAATATAAATATACATCTGGAAATGTGTAGAATACGTCCTCTTTAAGAAAAACTGAATATAACTGGTGTGTTTGCCAAATGTTTGTCCTCGATCACTTTGTTGGCTGTTCACAACTTTCTGGAAGTAAACATGGAAAATTTTCACGATATACAACGACATAAAGTTTGTTTTGTTCCCAGTAGATTCGCAAGATAATTTCAAGCAAACTTTTGAAATGTCGCAAAAAGGAAAACGCGAATCAGGTGCGTTTCCATCAACTGTTTTGAAGCGAATAAACAAGGCTACACGACACATAGTTTCATCAGTAGATGGCGGTATAGGCTTAAATAATCTGCCAGTAAACAGAGTAGAAGAAGAAGAGGTTGCCAACAAGAAACCAAGCGGCGGAAGTGGAAGTGCCAAAAACTGCAGTTCCTTGAATGACCACTTGAGGCTCCAAAAGTGAGTCAATCCTTATAAACCTCCATGTTAAAATGCCCAACTTCACAGCAGAAATAAACATGTTTACAGCCTGGTACAAAAAACAGTTTTGGTCTCTGTAGCTAATTTCCCCTTTCATGACAACTGTACGGGGGGTGAATTTTTTTATAACTCACTCGTTGAAATTTTATTAAGTCATAAAGTTATGCATAATGAAGGACATGGCTGCTTTGAGTGACAGGTCCGCCAGCCGCTACGTGGCTTGTTTCAGCCATTCGGCCCGCCTCTTTTGATTGGCTGGGAGTTAGACGGCCGTAGCGGCTCACTTTGAGCTCTTCAGAAACCAACGACAAGAGAAAAACTAACAGAGGTCTTCAGGAATTTGTTTCAATTGGGCGAGTTGTAATTGTTGTGTCATGTCAGCTGGTTTTGCTTCACGCTATCTGGGGAGGCGGGTGCGGAAACAGCTGATCAGTCATGTGAGTTAATCGTTCTCAACGTCATTATTTATTCGACAAATTAATTTCCATCACCTATTTTGCGTATAAACTCTTTTCCGACATTTCAAAAATCAACCTCAAGCGAGTGTAAAAACTTTTTTGAGAAATTAAGGACGTTTTTTTTTTTTTTTTTTGAATTTTGGCGTTTCCATTAAGCTTTTTTAATGTGATACTTCAAAATGAAAACCAGGTAAATGGAAACCCGGCTTGTGAGCAGCAGGTTCAGCTGATCCTTCAGTGTTTTCATCCTGACGGGTGACGAAGCTACAGAACAGCCTCGTTTTAGGAAAAGCCAGAAAAACAACCTGCTTGTTGTCGTGTGTTTGACTCTCCCTCGCTGTGTGTGGAGGCACATATATAGATATATGTTGTACAGTATGTATGTGAGGCACTTTAGAGTCTGTGAACAGTACATTAATAATAATAACAATACGTCTTTGTGCTCATTTGGGTGCATGTGAGAGGACTAATAACTTAGGGGACTTCATTATGTATGTGAGTGTTTATGTTGGAGATATATTTCTGTGCATGTGGGGGGTAATATTGATAGGTATTAGTGTGTGTGTGTGTGTGTGTGTGTGTGTGAGCTATGGGCCTGTGTCCACCCTAATGGTCATTATGTAACACAGAGAGACTCATAACTCAGAATGAGAAGCCAGGTGATTAAATCTTCATTACTGCAGCAACTGCTGTGTGTGTGTGTGTGTGTGTGTGTGTGTGTGTGTGTGTGTGTGCGTGTGTGTGTGTGTGTGTGTGTGTGCGTGTGTGTGTGCGTGTGCGTGTGTGTGTGTGCCCCTTACAACCTTACACTGACACACAGTACCTGCAAGCTGCTAAATCATCTAAATTGTTATGTATGTTTGTAAAACGCAGTATAAATGAAATAATCCACACGTGAGTGTTTAAAAAAAAAAAAAAAGTGATTTTATTATATATTTTTATCTTAATGCTTTACTTTTGAAAAAAAAAAGAAAAAAATCAGTGGATATGGTGACGTTGTGGTGCTTGTTTTGACACAAAAATTAAAAATGGATTAAAAAGTGAGACTCAGTTGAGGGAGCGATCAGCTGCTCAGTTCCTTCACTCTGTAAACTCTTGTTTTCTTATATTGTATTATTATTATTAATTAGTATTATTATGACATATTTTACTTGATTTTTTATCTCTCTTTCCTCACTTACTTTCCTGATCTCTTCTCTGTCCTCATGGGCTTCGTCTGTCCCAGATTTTTACCTCTCATCTCATGTCTCTCTCTCTCTGTATATTTTTCTTCCTCTTTCTCTTTCAGCTCTCACTAACTCACTCCCAGCTCTCTCTCTCTCTCTCTCTCTCTCTCTCTCTCTCTCTCTCTCTCTCTCTCTCTCTCTCTCATTTCTTTACTTCTCTCAAGTCTGAGGTCAATTTCAGAATTTTATTTTTCTGAGGATCTCGTCTTCCTTTAGTTTAATGTCTAACTTTGAAGAGAGTAAAGACTAAAGTCTGAATTCTTAGACATCCTTAAACTCTGACATTAATCATGTTTTTATTAATCTGGACTCTTCTATGGGCATATTTAACCTTCCGTACCTGCAGTATAGTGCAGTTCTGTTGCAGAGATTATTATTCAACACCATGTTATATTGTTTAATATGCTACATTACAACCTTTATAATCAATAAAAGTGAGGTTGATTCAAATGAATACTTACATAACAAGGTTATGTCAGTGACACACAGAAGATAATAATAAATTATATTATTTGACTACATAATTACTCCTCCATTATTTAAAACACCCGCAGCACATCACCGCAGGGGTCAAAGTGATGCACGGAGATGCAGCGATACAATACATACTGTATTGATTAATCTACTGTAACGAAACGCCTACACGGATTTATAGAGAGACGACTTAAAACTGTTCTGAGTGATAATTAAAACCTGCATTCATCCTGTTAAATATGCATTGATTTCATGGCAAGGGCCGAGTGTTAATGTGTTAATCAAGGTTAACGTTAACATGGTTAAACAACTTTTTCAATGATTGGAAAAATTAATGAACTGAGAACTGCGGGAGCTCGCTGTTGCGTGAATGATGACAGTCTTCGGTCACAAAGAGGAAGCCTCGGCGCTGTGAAACGACAACAGCTCCAATGAGGCTAAAACTCATGAGATATGATGTTGTTTGTTTGTTTTGTGTTCATTTTAAAGTTTTATTTTAATGATATCCTTCTTTGTCCTCAACACAGGAGTCTCCTGGATAATTGAACTATACTATTGATTTACATTATGACCATCAGTTTACATTTATTTAACTTTATTTATGAGAAATCATGTTTTTTTCTGTCAGATCGGCATGAAGGATGGCTCTACGTACTATAATAACTGTAAACGATGAAGAAGAAGCTAATCAGAGGTACAAATTCAGAATGCTTTGTTCAGTTGGGAAGAAAACACGTCGTCATGGTTGTTAAATTCATCCAAATCTGATCCAGAAGCTGAAATTTAAAGGATTTTAACCGCTGAACGTTTTATCAACTTTTCTACAAAGTGAGTAATCAGCTCTCCGTTAGCAGAGCGTGCTACGGAAGTTTAAGCCCAGTGATTAAATGTGTTTTACTAAAACACATCTTGGGAGTTGTAATTGACTCTTCTTCTTCAGTTTTTCTCTCCAAAGGCGTTTATCAAAGAACCAGATGATTTCTAACACTTTTGTACCGATAATTAAACGGGTTTCTATCCGACTGTGCTCCATCTGTCAGTCATGAAACATTTACTGTGCAGAAAATGAACATCTTCCAAAACCCAAAAGTGCAAAATAATGTAAATGTTTTCAACAACAAGTAAATAACTCCATCATTTGGTCTTTTAACTTCCTGTCAACACAAGCAGGAATGCGTTGCATGGTGCACGTGGATGTCTGCTACCTGCATTTGATCAAACATCAGTTTTATGTAACTTATATAATATATATTATAATATATAATAACAAATGTACAGAGTGAAGGAGTGCAGCAGCTGGAAGACAATGACAGACTTTCTCCTACAGCAGTCTGACAAACATCAAGCGCTATACGGAGGCACTAATTAGATAATTTCAC
This sequence comes from Thunnus thynnus, assembly GCF_963924715.1. Lineage (NCBI taxonomy): Eukaryota > Metazoa > Chordata > Actinopteri > Scombriformes > Scombridae > Thunnus > Thunnus thynnus. The sequence continues at coordinate 4,008,986 of NC_089536.1, read as the reverse complement.
CCGCACAGCAGCGCTCATGTCACTGATATAATAGACATGCTGATTTCTCACAATGTGTTGGCAATTTTTTATTAATATATAACAGCGTGATATCAGAACAGAGGTTGTGAGGTGTGGCCGTTCAAAAACGCTAGTAATGTATATTTTAACATCCAGCACACAAAGAGCAAAGTGGGGACTCATTAGATAATTACACTGCATGGTTCAGTTTTCCAGATTTAATGTGTAACAAGTTGATTATTCTTAATTATCTCTTATTAATAAGATATATAGATTAGTGAAGAGTTCAAAGAATCATCAGACTGATCAACATTAATGTTTCATCATAGAAACATGAAGCTTGCTGACGCTGAACATAACTTTGCTCCAAATATGGTCTTTTTTGACCTGATATTTCTATGCATGACCTCCTAAAACATCTGGACATATAGTAGCATAGCAGGCTGGAAGTTAAGAGACAAAACCAGTGACGGATCACTGAAACCTGCAGCTTCTCTCCTTTGGATACTGAAATCATTTCTGTGCAGAGAGAGAAACCCGATGAATGTTCCTCACCTGTAGGGCAGGACTGACATGCTGCACCACGACCTGTTTTACACAAATTCACCACCAAATAACTGTACGAGTCTGAAGGTACGCCAGACAACAGAGTGCATTTAAACATTAGTATGTTAGTTTAAAACCTGCTGTGAGGCTGACACAAACACTGATGCTAACAAACAGCATTACGCCATGTAGATACAAGAATAGCAGTGCCTGAAGACAGCTTACACTGCTGTGCATACACACACACACACACACACACACACAAATATCAATGTCATTACAGAGAACAGTGTTATTAGACAGTCATCATGCAGCAACGTTAACAGCAGGCCTGAGGACATCCTGCAGCACAGTACGTGATGCTGGAAATAACACTGAGTGGGATTTCAGGAGGTATAGAGGTTGTAATTTAAATCTCCTTATATTGATTGGACTCATTTATACTCTCTGATAACGTACTAAATGTTCACAATAACTATCTGAGGTTGACTAATGAATCTTGATGAGTCTTCACCTATAACCTCCTGTTGATGCTCTAATTCTTCAAGTTGAAACTAAAGCTAAATTTTCATGCAAACCAGTAAACTATAATATAAATAAGACAAGTTTGGTACGCTCCAGGTCTTACAGTTTTCAGGGAATAGCTCTGCAGTCTGAGTCTGACATTGACAAAAGCTTCCCGTCTTCTCACGACTCTGATCCATTACCTCACCGGCTGCCAGCGATAGCTTGACTGATCAGACGTCTCCTCAAGTGACTGCAGATTACATTTGCTCTGCAGGTTACAGAGCGATGCTTCATAAAAATCTCAAAATTAGGTGTCTCCTGTTGTCAATGTTTACTGCGTTTTAAAGACTGAGTGTCTCTGCTGCTGATCCACTGTATTCATACTCCAGTACTGCTGCTGCTACCACCAGACCAGATTACCCCTGTAGCCACGTTTACAACCAAATTTAGTGCAAATTTTAACCAAATTTCCACGATTTCAGCAAAAAAAAGATCAAAGAAATGTGTGTTTCCATTCACTTTTCTGAATATCTGGAGTTGGTTCATAAAGCTTAACATGTGGTGGCGCCATTAAACCATTGCAGAGGAGGAGGATACAAGAAGATGATGTCATTAAAAGAGCAGTATTCAAAGCTTAAACTGCGAAAAATAACGTAGAAAATGTGATGGAAATATGACATTTCTGTTTGTTTCATGTATCCATTTGAGGAAGGTTACAGTCTCCTCATCATCGCTCCTCACAGATCTGATGTTTTCAGCTCTTCAGTGACGTTTAAGTCACATGATTCAAATACGTCATGATTTAATCACTAAATGAAGCACTTTCATCAAATATTTTTCCTAATTTTATGGCACCACTTCATTCATCTCAGAAACTGTGAAGAAACACCATAGAAACCATCTGAGATGCCTTAGCAACCACTTAGCAACCACCTAGTACTCCCATGGCAACCACCCTGAATAGTAAACACCTGGCAACCAACCCCCCCCCCAAAAAAACACCCACAATTCCTTTCTGAATAATTTCCATCTTTCCATGTTCTTGGTTCCTGCTAGTTTTCAGCGTTAGCTAACGTGCTAACTAGCAAAACATTTCCAATTAAGTAGTTTCTGTCATGACACAGCATACATAGATGTTCATTGATTTTTATTATTTTAGTATTTACTGGAAAAACAATACAGAAAGTAAAGTTAAGCATGATTTTGTCACCAGTTAAATATAGTCTAAATTTGCAATTCAATATTTTCAAAGGATAATGAAGCCTAACTTGTTTTACTTCCACTGAACAACCAGTTAGGTGCACAGTGCTTGAAAACTTCCATGCACTACTATAAACTTCGGTTGACAAATTGATCTCAGCTGCGTTTACCTTCCATCACATCCTCAGTTATCTCTGTTTTTACGGTGAAGTAGAGGCGCAGGACAAAAGCAGAAGACAAAAGGACGCTCAGCAAACACTCATGAAGCAACCGGAGCTGTTGTCATGATTTTAGAAACACTAAAATCCGAGTCCTCCCGGCACCCTCGGCTGGGAGTGGTCCGCACACGATGGGTCGCATATCGCTGACGGGTGACGTGATGACTGATGACATTCGACTGCATCAACAACAACAACAGCCTGCAGCGTTTCTTTGTATAGTACAAGGCAGCGCTGTCAGGCTAACACTGCACTGAACAAACACACCGAGGGGGGAAAGTGTGTGTGTGTGTGTGTGTGTGTGTGTGTGTGTGTGTGTGTGTGTGTGTGGTGCTCTGTTTCCCCAAACAGGTTAGGACTTCACACAGAACAGAGGTCATGAATACATTAAAACAAATAAGAAGTCAAATCATCCAATGTTTGCTTGTGGGAAACTGTAGCTGCAAGTGAGCGTGTTTTAATATTTGAAATAAATCTGTGTGTGTGTGTGTGTGTGTGTGTGTGTGTGTGAGACCCGAGTATGTACATGTGTGAAAGAGTGTGAGACACAGAGTGAATGTGTAAAGATGTAAGTGTGATAGTGAAGGGCTGCGTGTGAATGAGAGAAAGTTTGCCTCGAGTGTGTAAGCTCGGGTTTGTGATGTGTGTGTGTGTGTGTGTGTGTGTGTGTGTGTGTGTGTGTGTGTGTGTGTGTGTGTCTCAACAGCCGGCGGTCCGTCTGAGAGTTTTGCAGTCTGAAGTTCAGCCAAAACATATAAAATGATCATAGATGGTTACTCTGGTTCCACACACCTCTGTATAACTAGCAACTTCACATGTTTTATGTATATATTATGTTCTACTCATAGATGATTTGTTTTGAGAGTTGCAAAGTGGGTCCCAGAAGTAAAAATCCCATTAATATTTCCCATCGACAACATTATCTGACTCACAGTTTGAGCTCTTCTACAGTTTGGATCAACATGAAAACTCTCCAGGTTGCAAAAACTAGAACAACTGCGTCGAAGAAGAAGTTAACTACAACTCCCAAGGTGCATTTTAGCAGAGCTTAACATACTTTCTGGGAAACTTTTGAGTGAATTTAGCAACTATGGCGCCGCGTTTTGTTTACAACTACAGCGACAAATCGTTCTGAGTTCATTAAGGTTCTGATTTACACCTCTGAACACAGCAATGCTGGCCGAGGCTCATGGGTAATGTAGTATTCTTAGCCCTCCACCAAAATCAGGGACAAAACATCAAACAACCCAAATGCAATTCAAAGTGCTTTACAAGTGATGATGCGGGATGTTAAAATTAGATTTAGACACTAATGCACACCAAAATAATTAAAAAGCAAAAGATTTAACTGAATAGGACAATAATAAAAGATGGGTCGTTAAGATAATAAAAGATAAATAATAAGAGATAATACAAGCAATAACAATAACAATAAAAAATCTAATTATGAAACACTACACAAAATAAATAGATGATAATAAAACAGTAAAATGTTGATGTCAGAAAATGGCTGAAAATGAGTAATATTGAGGATATCAGAATAAAGAATGAGGGAAAAAACACTTCTGAAACACTTGGCTCCCACTTTGTAACTCTACATGGTTACAGTCAACAGTTTAACTGGAGTCCGTACGTTGTTTGATGTCTGTATTTGTCCGTTTTGTTTATGAGGCTGTCTCTTCCTGTTCATTTGATTTCTCAGTTTAACTGCTTCTGTAAAAGCCTGCATATGCTCAGTAAACCAGTCAAATGTTTGGACACACTGTCCCGTTCACTTGAAGAAGAAAGTGTGTCCAAACTTAATAATAATTATAATAATTGCAGTCCTTACTACCAGCACTTGCATCATCACAACAAACATGGTTTGTATGGTGTTTAATGAAAGCTGCTTGAAAGAAAACACTAGAAATAGCTAATAATGCACTAATAAGTTAGCTAAGTTAGCTAGCTAGTTTGCAAACAGTACAAGCCTGCTATCAGTCTTACTAGTCTGTTGCTCTTTGCTTGGTAAATAGCTAAGTAGATATCTGAAACTTTCTTGTGAAATATTGGGGACATGTCCCCCTCATTAAATTACAAGAAAATGTTCTTTTCATAACCATTTATTCTCAATAATGGCTGCCATTCTTCTTAATTTATTCTAACTATATGCTATATGCTGATCCTCCTCCCACAGAAAAAGGGGGCAAGAGGGCAGATGTTAGACTGCATAATTGAGTGGTATATTAGTGAATATCAGTATACAGCTTTTTAGGTTTGACACATGTAGGCGATATCACCTCTGCACCGTTTATTTCCACTTCATTCGTTCAAGCGAAATGCTGTGAACTCACCCTCTTGATGTCCTTGCCAAAGGTCTCGCTGAAGCTGGAGCCGAGGATCTCAAACTGGACGTGGGAGTTGGAGCCGCTGTCCTTAAAATCCATCGTACCGGTCAGACCTGTGATGTTACCCTGCAGGAAGAGACACAGAAAGAGAGACAATATTTCACAAAGTCAAAATCACAATATTTCACAAAGTCAAAATCATGGAGAGAATGTCTGTGGTCACTGTCTGACTGGACCGTTAGCGCTTTATGTCGTCTTCAAATTTGGAAAATCCTGTTAAAACTGTGAGACTAACACCACTTTCACTTTAATTCACAACAAACATCTGAGTCACATTTGTCTTGACCTCTTACTTTTATTTGACTTAATATTTATACCAGTTTTTGTTGCCAACACTGCTATCGATATTGGAGAGTTTACAAAAAAACACATATAGGCTGATTCATTTTTTAAAACATAAACACATTCACATAACAAAATCCCTTACATTTGTTTTTTAAACAGAGAGTGCTGTACTAAGACGTGAGTGCAGGAACAAACCATAGTAATGAAATAATGGCTGCTTTTTGATATCCTCAATCATATTTTTTTAGCATTTCAGTGCTGTTTTGTACATACACACACATACACACCACCAGTGCAAAGGAAATTTACTGCTACTTTATTAATCTACATTTTATCATGTAGCCGTTGTAAAAGAGGAGGCACGGCCAGTATTGTTAACTTTAATGTCCATGCAGATAAAATATAATGAAATGACAAGAGAGCAACAGGGAGATAGTAAGATGAGGAGGGAGGGATGAAGAGAGACATTAAAAAGGGTCAAAAAGAGTAATGGAGGTTAAAAGAGTGTAAAAGGAACGGTGGAAGGAAAGGAAAGGTAAGAGAATTGCAAAAGGAGAGACATCATGGGACAAAGAGGTATAAAGAAAAATTGAGAAAATCTGGAAAATTGAAGCTGTGGTGACCTTTTAAACTGCCGCTGTGAGTCTACTTGTACCCCTAATATCAGGCTGCGTCCCAAGATGCTTTGTGAGCAGCTAAGATGTGTAATATATATGTAAAGCTCGCAACCCTCAAAGGATCATGAATCGCACTGAACGCACAGAAATCACTCCAATCAGTCCAAGAGAGAACACGGGCTGATATAGATACAGAATTAATTAAACAGTAGTTTAAAAAATTGATGCTCAGCTTTATTAATTCATGACCAGTGATCTCTGCTTTCTGTCTCCCTTGTTGATTAGCTGCTTTGATCCCCTCATATGAAAAATATACAGCAGCAAACAGTGTTTAGAGATGTATGAAATGTCAAGATATCTTCATCCACTCGAAAGGCAGTGGATGAAATGTTGTTTCATGACTTCCATTAGTTCATGTAGGATTTAAAGCAAGACTGAAAACACTCATCACTGCGGGCAAACTAACTAAACGTTCCTCTGTCAACTGCAAAGGTCGCAGTCACTGTCACCTGGAGGAAAATAACATTTCAAAAATGTTTGTTTTGGTTTGTGAGCAGCTTGCTATAAAGTCAGCGATGCTTCCAATCGTCTGTCTGTTTTTCAATGATACCGAAATATCAGGAGTTTACTATATCATTATTTGACTTTTTGCACAACAAAGCAATTGTCTGAAATCTGGTCTGTCATGGTGAGATTGAAAATCTATTTTTCAAGTGAGGAAGCAAAGGTCATGAGAGCAGCAAAGAAACATAAATAGAGACGTGGACGTGACAGCAAAAATAACACAGCCAGGCCAAGCAATAACTCTTAAAACATGACAAATTTAGCAATTAAAAGATCAATAAAATGCAGTACGATGTTGCTGAACCATCAAAATCCACTTTAGCACCATTACTCAACTTCCAAAATACAGTGTTAATTGCTAAGATGGAGCTTTGTGATTAGGTCCAACACTTGAAGTTAATCTGAACTAAACAATTGAAGCTGCTAAATTGAAGCGTTAGCTGTGTGTCCATGTAATGTTTTTCTCAGAAAAGTACTGGCAGGACTCTGTGGAGTGTGTTTCTATGAGAACACTTTCTTGAGAACATATTACCACGCTAACCACTGTTGTATGATAGACTAGTGTCGCCCCTTTGGTTTTTATTATCTACTATCTATTCGTTTGACATTGTTTATTCACCATGAGCACCAACTGGAGGATCCTCATCTATCAACCCAGTCGCCAGAAGAAAACGTTGGCATTGAACGTTTCTGCAAACCACAGAAATGTTGAATATATACGTTTCAACATGTGAATTATGTATCATATCAACATTTCTACAAATATAGCATATTACATTTCTACCCGTTGAATAATGATGTTTTATGGTGTGACAACGATGTGGTTGAGGTCTGGTTAGGTTTAGGCACAAAGACCACTTGGTTAGGGTTAGGGAAAGATCATGGTTTGGGTTAAAATAAAACAGGTTTTCTGTGGTTTGCAGAAACGTACAATGCCAACATTTTATTCTGGCAACCAGGCTGAATATGTGATTGGTTACCTGAAAAGGAGCAACAGTGACGACACCAGTGCCTTTCTGAAAAATTCAGAGATTTTCAACAAGAAGCGCTCAGTGTGGCAGCATTTTCTCTCTAGGCTGCTGCACACTCTCTCTGCGCTCAGAAAAAAAAAGCTGTATGGACACTCAGCTTCTCAGGAAACAAACTAACTGGACTGTTCACTAAACTGAACCAAGTTGTTGGAACTGTTAAACCTGATCCAAACTGTTTATGCTGTTGAACTGAACCCTTAGCTAACCTCATCCACACTGTTTTAATAGCTAAAATGGACCTTTGCCCTACCAAACTATGCTATCTGGTAATCTGAACCAATAGCTGACAAACTATGTTAGCCGCAAAACTGAACTTTTAGTGAACCTGCTTTAAACTGAACCCTTAGCTTGGACTAAACTGTTTTAGCTGCTAAACTAAACCTTTTTTTTTTTTACCTAACCCAAACAGTTTTTGGTCACAAAATGACTGATTAGCAACCCTGAACAGTTTAAGCTAATGAACTGAAGCTGGTAATGGGAACCCACAGCTAACCTGAACCAAACTGTTTATGCTGTTGAACTGAACCCTTAGCTAACCTCACCCACACTGTTTTAATAGCTAAAATTGACCTTTGCCCTACCAAGCTATGCTAGCTGGTAATCTGAACCAATAGCTGACAAACTATGTTAGCCGCAAAACTGAACTTTTAGTGAACGTGAGCCAAACATGTTTTAGCTGCTAAACTGAAGTGAGACAGAATGCTTTAAACTGAACCCTTAGCTTGGACTAAACTGTTTTAGCTGCTATACTGAACCTTTTTCTTTTTTACCTAACCCAAACAGTTTTAGGTCACAAAATGACTGATTAGCATCCCTAAACAGTTTAAGCTAATGTACTGAAGCTGGTAATGGGAACCCACAGCTAACCTGAACCAAACAGTTTATGCTGCTCAACTGAACTGTTTTATTTTAATGTTTTATTTTATGTCACTCTCTTGGTGAACTGTTCTTGTTAGATATTAAAGTGATTATCCACCCAAATTCTATAGTTTCAGTATCATTCACCACTTGTTAGCTTGAAAAGTGGTTATAAGACATTTATAGGGGAAGCCTGGACGGAAGTATAACTTTTTTGTATTTTCCTCTTTGCACAGAGATGCATTTATTTAGAGTAACCATACTTTTATTTTTTGTATAAATGAGACAGACACAATCAGACCTGATTGATGTTGTGCATATACTTTTGCCCCTCTGTTGGCACAGATCAAAAGTAATGGTTGGATAAATCGGCCACAAAATAAGTAAGTACTTTAATATTTCTGGCATATAATCAATTTACTCATTAATGCTTCAATTAGTTCTCCAAGCAAATGACCACGTTACTCTCAAATCAATTTATCATGTCAAATGTTGCTGTTGTATGAAATTGGTCCAATGTGTCAAACTCCCCTTAGTACATAATCACCATTTTCTCTTATGAATAACATTAGGTTTGAATTTAAGATGCTTAAACCGTCACAAATCCATCAAACTGATCCAGGGCGTTGTCACTTGTTTAGTACATCAGCCAACATTAAAATTAATACAAAGTGTCCTTGAACAATGGATGGTGTACAAACATTTATTCATTTTTTGTGTGTGTGTTTTTGTTTGTTTGTTTTCAGGTCACCGTGGAAAATAAGATTCAGACATTCAAAAAGTAAAAGTAAAAAGTAAAACATTTAACCACAAAAAGTAAAGTAAAGGCTTCAGTGCCAACTAACCAGTTAAGAAAATGGATATTTTTTTTACACAAAAGGTGCAACCATAAACTCCTAAGCGCTTAAAGTATGAAATATAACTAAATAAACAGCTTTCTGAGGTTTTATTTCTAAGGAATGTTTTTATTCACTCTCGCTGTTGTGGCCTCTGTGCATGCTTCATGTTCCCACTGATTCTGATTCTTGACCTGAATGAGGACGACCACTTTCTTTTTTGGTAAGCTTAACAGGCTGTTTCTGTACAGGTAGCTTTCTTTTTGCTTTTGGCATCCACTTTGCTTTTTCCTTCTCCAAGGGTTGCTTCACAGTGGTGTCAGTAATGATCTTTTTCTTCCTCTTCTCTGCTCCTCTCTAGGTCCAGCCTTGGGGAAAGGATGGAGCACCTGGAAAAGTGGAAAAGTTAAAGTGGAAACGTCTGGCTGAGATGAGCCATGGGGTTGGTGCTGGCTCATGCGGGACAAGGCGGTGCCAAATCCCTGTGCACTTGAAACTGGCTATTATGTTGGATGGAGTTGCAGCAGATTGAAGCGCTGTTGCCAAAATACCGGGTAAGTCATCAATGGTCATGGTTTTTCCAGGATTTCCCATCATCCAGCAGTCCATAGCTGTGTTGATGCATCAGCAGAGCAGCACCACACCGTTGGCTCTGCGATACTTGACCCCTTCCGGTGAGAGGTGAGAGACACGGTTGTCAAGAGGCAAAAGCACTTCTGAGTCAGGGGATGCTCCGGTGTAATTCACAAAGTGCTTCAGGAATGTCAGGAAGTCGTTCTCCTGCGTCCACCCTGACCCGCTGCATGAGCTGATGCAGCCTGTGGGCCCATCACGGACAGAGTGATGGTGGTAAATCTTGCGGGGAAACACAAAGTGAGGTTGCTATGCTGTTACCCTGAGCATTGACCGCTAACGCCAAGTTGAATAATGTCCCTCTCTCTACGGACGTGATTACACCAACCTGCTTCCTTCCTCGACTGGCGATTATTTTGTCAGGACAGTGACTGTGATGGTCTCGTCAACATCACACACATCTTCTGCTTAGAAGCAGTGGCGATCCAGGACTCTGGACTGGTTTGAGAAGAAGTTTGCCACCTTAGTGGGCGTGAAGCTTGTCGCCCTTGAAAGGCTTGGTGGTCTGAGGACGACCAATGGAAAGATGTGGATTCTGCTCCAGTAAACCAGTCTATCTGGCGGGATTCCCAGATCTTTGGATAACTGTTACAGTCATGCTTCTTTCTGAGGACATTAAAGGGCCACAATGAATTATTAACATCTTTAACCAATGAACCATAATATCTACATTGTTTTTAACTTAATTATCCTTCAATTTATCATTTATGAATGAACATTATGAATATTTGTAACCCATGAACTGTAGTATTTATGTATTTTTTTAACCTAATTATCTTAACTTGTGAATTATTTATACATTTGTCAACATTTTTAACCTATGAACTGTAATATCTGTTGATTGTTTTTAACTTAATTCATTTGTAAGTTATTCATTATTTATGAATTTATGAATGATTATGAACTTTGCCACTGAATTCTGAGGATGTGGAATTAATTTCATGTTTGGTTTTGATCGTTAGCTCTGTAACCTGGCGCACGTGCACCGCTGACCCTGTTTTTTTTTTTTTTTCTCACACACCATGAGCCAGAGCAATAAAGCCTGACATGCTCTAACATGAACTGTCACAATTATCTACGCTTACCTCACAAGGACTCATAGTTAATATCTGCAGCCATTAGCAGGTCATCTCTGAGCCGCCCTCTTGCTCCTCAGAGAACACCTTATTATGAGTCGTGTAACCTGGAGTACGTGTCGCACTGTCCTCATTTTTCCTCTTTACATATCTGTATAAGGTGATGGCATGTACTCCATGAGCCTTAGCAGCACCTCTTACAGACTGTCCCTCAGATAAAACAGCCTGACATGCTCTAGCTAACAGCACCATGACCAAACCAAAGACAGGCTAGCATGATAAATTAAACTTTCACTGATACTTAGCCTACGGATAGGTCTGCATTTACAGTCGTCAACAAATAAACATTACCTTAAAAACAGAAAACTTACTTACTTTTCAACTTACCAAGCGAAAAAATCACTTTTTCTACTGTAACTCTGGCAAAACTGATCAGATCGGGCTGATTGTCGGCTGCAGATTCAGTGGCGGGGTGTACCTTCATGGCATGTTCCTGACTTCCTTGATCCAAGAGAAAATGTCTGTGTTGCAACCGTCCCTCTGATACTTTCCCTCCCCTTCATGGACAGTGGAACATTTGTGAGCTCAATAGGACTGATTTGTCTGATTTGCTGCCTCCACATCAGTACAGTGCAGTTACGGAGGACTATTTACTGACAGTTGATTGCGGAGATGAAAGCAAAAGCTGTTTCCTGTCGAGTGAAAGGGGAAATCCAGGCCTATATACTCAAAGTAAGTACAGTATGTTCACATATATGGTGCAGTACAAAGCAATGCTACACAGGCGGGAAAAAATCAAAAGTGCTTTACATTGTAAATATGGAGCAGCAGCACTTATAATGCAACAAGGCGCCCCAGGCACTTCCATTACCCAAGACACAAAACCACTTCCAATACACACACCTGTAACATCTTGTGATGCACCAAACAACAACAAAAAAAAAATTGCAGAGTGAAAGTGCTCGGCTCCGTCCATTTTTCACTCTGTGTTTGCTGTCCTATCACAAAGTCATTTTCCATTTCATCAGCAAAGTAGTCAGAGAGAAACAGCGGCTGGTGCAAATGTTCAAGTTCAAGACAAAAAAAAATTGGGGAAATGTTGCTTCCCCATATATGAGATGAAGTGATGTACTGTTCTGCTCCGACTGCAGGAAAACAGCCAAAATGAAATTTGGACTTAAAAATGAGTTTCTGACGTAGTGGAGAAACTGAAAGAAGAACATTTTATTGTTGCAAAGGTGAGTTTTAAGAGTACTGTTTCAAAAATGATGGCAAAATATTAGCACATTAAAGGAACGTTTGTATTTTTGTAGTTTTGTCCATCATTCATTCGTTAATTCTACTGGTTATGATGCTGTTTGGAAATGGAAAGTAGAGACAGATTTATTACCAGTACCTACTGGGGCCAGGAAGTCCAGATCAACCCAGTTATTTATCAACACCTGGTTGATTTAAGTGTGAAGAGTAGTTGATACTTTATGATATACAGGTGATACATGACATCTTCCCTCTTCCTCTTCTTCATGGTTACATTTGAGGAGCGTTTTGTGCTTTTACTGGTCAATATCACCAAACAGAAGTTGACAAACTAGACGAGAGAAGTGAAAAAAAAGAAAGGTCCAGGTGTCCCAGATGCAGCGTAATTTGACTTTGTTATAAAACTTGTAATTAATCTCCATTTCCTTCCTCTAGCGTACCGTCGTTCTACCGCTGTAATTACATTTTTCTGTTGTTTTGTTTTCTCCATTTTTTTCTTTTTGATTCGTTTTACTCTGTACTCTCTGTTTCCTGCCCGTTTAATTCATGTTTTCTGTCGCCTTTTGTGTTTCTCACGTCAACTTTAATGTCACTTCTTGTGTTTTTCACATTGTTATTCCACAAAGTAAAAAAAAATAATTTAAATTGAAAAAAAAAAAAAAACCTGGGAAATCAAAACCAAAGCTACATAAATACTAACAACAAGTCCTGCAGGTTGAGAACATAATTACTTTTCAACAAGCTAGAGCATGCAAAATCAATAAAATAGAAAACTGCAGAAGAAGAAAGCGACTATATGTGTATCATATTTGCAACATGTTTCATGACTACAACCTGACTGCTGTCTCACAAACTCTACTGTAGATGTGATTTTCATTTATTCTGATTCTGCGTAATTCTGTCAATATCCTTAAAGAGCTCACAGCTGCACCAAAGGCTTTTATTATTAAAAGGTATCACAGCTTGTGCGCAACAGGCGCTGACGCAACGCTCTTCTTCTGTCTTTACATCTATGAGAATATCATCAGACATCACTAACGAGCTGGATGGTTGTTAACACGAGAGACGTCGAAGAAACAAAGTGATGTTTTTTTATTTTTTGAACAAAACCGGTCTATTCATGCTCTGAGGGACTCATCAGCACGGATTAAAAGACGTCTTTCACCAATTAGACCGTGAGAACGAGACTACAGGTCGTATGATGCAATTTAGATGCACGTCGGGGGTTTTTTTTTTAGACGGGATGAGTTTGGTGTTTCATGTCTCGGCATGAACAGCAGCAGCGTTTCATGTTTGATTTATATTCTGTTAACAAGGAAGTTGTTTGTTCTTTTATTTAAGGTTGAATCGAACCTAATCACGCTTTAATGTCTTCCTCCATGTGCTCATCGTCGATCTTCAAAAGGTTCTCAGCAATTAAAGCTTTAACAGAAAACAACATATACTCTACAGTTTTAAAGGCCATATTGAATCAGACGGATGTGCTCCTCTGTTTAAATGCTACAGAGGAGATCAAGGCAACTCGGGAAGTTAACAAGCAATCACACTCGAGTCGTTAATCAGCTCAACAGCCTAGAAAAAATAATAATTAGAGAACTTCAACATACTCGGTTTGACTTTAAGGGTGTAGTCTTGGATGAATGTTGCCTTTAGATTGAATGCAGATTTAATACTGTATCTCCATCAATATGTTTTAACTGATGAGGATGTAAATATAATATGTCTGTTCTTGCCCCGAATGCACAATGACTCAGAAAAGATGTTTTGGTTTGTTGTTAGAAAGCTTCAGTACCTTCTGGATGGTCTCCAGCATCGACCAGCCGCCGTTCCACGGCTTGGTGGACTTCCTGATGCAGTTGAGGCTCGCCATACTGTGCCACTTCCTGTCCTCCAGCTTCCTGTAGAAGGCGTTGGCCAGCATCAGCACGCTGTCGTACAGGTAGAGGTTAGACACCTGGAGAGAGGAGGAGGAAGGCAGAGACGGGAGGCACAAGTTAAAAAAATATACAGTTTTGAAACCACAAATATTTAATAGAATATCAGGAAAAGTAGAGGTGTAAATAATAACAACAAGGACGGTATTCCACCCGCTTTCCTGCTCTGATGAGTCACAGTGTCTGCCGAGTAAAGGGTCTATTGTACGTGCTTGATAATATTGTTATGTTGGTGCAACAGAGTTAGAAAAAAAGGCACTTTGTGTTTTGAATTTTATCCTAATGATCATTTTTATTTACCGTTTTATTAATGTTTCCTGTAGAAATTGTGTTGCTGCACATCACCTCTCTTGTACCTCCTGAGCTTCCGTAGCCCCCCCCCCCTTCTGTCCCTCACATTGCTGTTTTGTGGAAAAATGCCGCTGCGCTATTTGATTTTTTTCGTTGACGATTGAACGGTTTATTGTTGTAACGCTTCACCTAGCTGTTTTGTGTTATTTTAATATGAGTTTTGTAGATGTTTTCAATTAACTTTCTTGGCGCCATGTAGTTAACGTAGCTCCTATTTCCCAGCATTAATTCTGTTGTTTTGCAGTGTGTGTCTTCTGAGAGAGCGGATGTGGATGCATATACCAAAAAGGCAAATGATGTTATTTTGTCTTCACCAGGAGCTAATTTAAAGGCTGGAAAGAGCCTTTACCTGCCCCGACCACATCTGTTACACTGGCTCAATGTTGACCTTATTGACTATTTTTGTATTTTAAAATTGGTTATTTTATTGCCAGAACGACACATATACAAACCTTCTACACCTCTTTACATATTCATATAACTGCTCTGATACAAGCAGGAGTGGAAGGAACCTCCCATCATTCTCTAACTGTAACGTCATAACACAGACCAGGTATAAAACAACTTTCCCTTTTGGAGCATTTCATGCCTGAAATTATGACACTAAGTGGGCATACTCTGTCACATCCAAGCCTGATAATCAGACTTATTTTTCTGTCTGTTTGAAAGGGTATTTTGCCCCAATCAAGTGACTGAAGTATCCATCTTACCAGCATCCTTTTCACTGCTTCTTTGTTAAACTGGAAAACAACATTGTTTTTCTGTTTTGTTTATTTAAATTTCCCGATGATTTCCTGTTACTCGGTGCACGTTGGTGACATGAACCTCCGCTAAACTCACACTGCTGATCGTGTGTAAAGAGTTTAATAGTTAAAAGTCAGCATGTTGTTCGTGCAGTGTAATTATTAATATTATTATATTATTATAAATTAGTTTGTGTGATGATCGCTGCAAGTGAAAATTACACAGAAACACACACACAAATTGACCACATGTGTGACACAGCTGGGTACCGCATCATCTGCTGGTACTCAGCTAACAGCACCATGAGCACTGCTGACTCACACACACACACACACACACACACACACACACACACACACAGCCGGATGGTGTTGAGATGGCAGTCAGCCTGTCCACATGTGATCATGTCATGTCTCACCCTCGGCTGCAGAGGGCAGAGGAAACACACTGTGACAAATTGACACACACACACACACGTACACACACACACACACACACATGTACACACACACGCACACACATACACACACACATGTACACACACATACACACATGCCAAAGCAGGGAGCAGAGAGCGAATGCAGGATGACAAATGAGCATCACTCTGTCCAGATACAGCTGACTGGCATGAAGTCCATACAGAACGCTGCCTGAGGACATGACGCACACACACACACACACACACACACACACACACACACACACACACAAAAGCAAAGATCAAGTAGTCATGCTTTTTCCCTTCATCTTTTGTCATGGAGAGGCTGCATCTGAAGAGAACATATATGACATATGCAAAAAAAAAAAAAAATCTGCAAGAGCCTTGTTTTTTCTTAAAGGTACAATCCACCCTCCAAATACTGATAAAAAGAAAGAGCCACTGACTTCAGAGAACACACAGATCGATGAAAAGAAACAAACACTGGAGCGACAACAGCTACAAAGTCTGATTATCCAGTCTGGACTGATGCTAGTCAGCCAAAATTACTATGTAAATTGCATTATATTGTCAACCATTTCCATCTATTTTAGGGTACAACCCGCCGTATTTAGCTGTGTGATGAGATTATACCTGCTGGATGGCAGCAGCCTGTGATGTAGGATTGGATGTAGCATAAAGGTAAGTTGATGGTATCACACACAAGTTTAAACTTGCAGTATACATAACCCCAGACTGCTTACAGGACTGGTGCTTTTCTCTATTTTTTCCTTTTTCTCAACAAATCTCACGTTTGGATCCAAACCAACAATAAACTGATCTACTAACAAGTGTTGTGTGTGTATCCAAAGCCTGATATATCTTATTCCTCTGTGCTGTAGACCTTCATTGTTGTCCAAAAACTATTAAAAACACATCAGTGAGTCACACCGCTGCACTGGGCGACATGTTCCTTCATTATGAAGAGTTTTGGTCACGTTAGTTAGTTTAGAAACGGCTCCAAGGACTCATAACAGCATCAGGTTTTCAGTCTCCAGAGAGTAGTTCTGTGTAAGGCAGACGCCTACTGAGCATGTGCGACAATTGATATGTTTTTAATAGATTTTGGACAACAACAGAGATCTATGGCAACAAGAAAAACAAGAAAAATAAAGAAAATTTCCAGCCTCACAGTCTCTCATATTGCAGTTTTACTTCCTGGGAAGTTTTACACTCCTACAGATAGAAGCTCATCACTGTCCTGCATCAGTATTCCCATTGGCTGACAGGTGTAGAGTAAATCTGTCCATGCCGGCCCGACAGCCGGCTGTTCGCGCTCTCTCTCCTCCATCAGCGTAGCGGCGTGGGCGACCGACATCAAAGAACATTTAACCCAGTTTTGCATGAATTATTGAGACGAATACCCTTCCTTTTAACCTGCCGCCTCCTGAGAGTTTCAGGTGAAGACAGAGAGGTTCGACACGGGTCAAGGAGAAGTGAAAGGAAGATGAAGGGAACTCTTTACATTAGAGGTGAGAGAGAAAGAGGTGATCGTGTGTAGGAAGAGAAGAAACACGAGCGGACAAGAAAAGGCAGAGCTGAACAGTTTCAAGCGTCACAGAAACAAGATTTGAGAAAAAAGAAAGAGGAAGGAAAAAGA
Organism: Thunnus thynnus; assembly: GCF_963924715.1. NCBI lineage: Eukaryota > Metazoa > Chordata > Actinopteri > Scombriformes > Scombridae > Thunnus > Thunnus thynnus. The sequence continues at coordinate 3,991,864 of NC_089536.1, read as the reverse complement.
AGAGCTGAAGAAAGAACAGGAGAGAAAAGAAGCATGAAAAATGACAGAGACGTTGACCTTTGTGACCTCGCCGTTGTTCCGGTGGGTTTTTCCAGCTGTGATGTCGGACATCATGTAGAGAACTACGCTCAGTTCCACAAATGTCAAAACATTTGTCTGTGTGAATTATAGTAATTGTTATGTTTGTTTGTCTTGAAATGTCAACCACACATCACTGTGATATTTCATAACAGGAGATAATAATAAGTGTGTGTGTGTGTGTGTGTGTGTTTGAGAGCGCTTTTTTTTACCCTCCGGATGTCAGTTAAAGATCAAATCCGACCAAGTTTACTGGACTGAGTCCGATTTGAATTCATTGTAATTAAAAGATAATAAAATAAAAGAGACAAAAACATCAGATCTGTGTGGAGCGATGATGAGACCTCAAATAAATACATGAAGCAGACAGAAAGGTCATATTTCCATCACGTTTTCCACACGGTTTCCCATCGTTTGAGCTCTGACCTCCGCAGATTTAGCTGTGTATCTCCAAATATTCATATAAAAGTAGCAAATGGTGATTTTTCTCACTTGAACTTGGCAAGTGTGGGGTCAAAAAGTTTATCATGTGAGTGGCGCTAAAGGAAAAGTCAAGTTGTTATTCCTGCAAAATCCTTTTAACATTCAACAACAATGGCTGCCACGAGGTTACGATGTCACGCCTATGATGGTGTAGTATTCTGGAACCGGATCGGATCAGTCTCTCTCCTCCGTGTGTCCTCTTTTAACATTCAGCTGATGTTTAGCACTGAGGTTTGTTCTGACAGCCTCACACTGCTCAGTATACAGTATGTGTATAGTACATGAGTGAGTGTGCTCATGAATTTATGGATGTGTATCAGTGATTTTGTTGCAGCCGGCTGGTTCGACGGTTCGTGTCACAGCAGGAAGGCTCTGGATTTGAACACCACCGGGATAGACTCCAAAAACAGGAAGCAGGGACACTAGCGAGTCTTTGTAATACTTCTGCTGCTGACCTCTGACCTCAGCTGGTCTCTCCGGGCGCTTCACCGCGGCTGCCCGGCGTGTTGTGAGACTTGTCTACATACAGAATAAATATCAATAAACTGCCTCCAGTTGTACAGATCAGGCCGGACAGCAGAGGAGAAATAATTCCTGCCTTCAAAAGATTAATTTGGCCACTCATTAAGTTTTTCGTTTTCCCTCGATTTAATAATTTGTACCCTCTAATTACTTAATTTGTCCCTTCAAATTAATAATTTGTGCGTCTGATTTACTAAATTGTGCCCCCAAACCACTTAATTCATTCCCTGAAGCATTCGTTCACTGCCTCCTTGTTCCTTAAACATTCTCATTATGGACCACTTTGATCTGAGACGGAGAAAAAGAGAATCGACTTTATGTTTTTTTGGCTGTTAAACAAAACTTTGCACCGTCTTTGACATTTCTTGGCAACGGACTATTTCTGCCTCCCACATCAGAGACAGAAGAGGACGGTTTAGTCATTTGAAGGCACAGATAAGCACAGAAGCACAGACATTCTTAAACAGAGGTGATAATTTATCAAGATTTAACGTGTCTGACACTAACTTGACTCCATGTTGTACTAATGGCAACAATCAGAAACATCCAAAGCGTCTGCAAGATACATGTAAACATCTCAAATCTGGCAAATGACGTCTGGCACAACTTCACTTACAGGCAGCTGCTTAAAGACGGGGAGCTATCTTGAAGACAGAAACTCCAGCAGCACTCCACGTATTAAGAGCCACTTAATGATTAAACCTAATCTGGCGCCGCTATCGGCAGTGACCAGCAGGACGACATCATTTGTCTGTGCTTTATAAAACCGTTGTGATGTGACAAGGCTGTGGTTAAGTTCTGGTTATTTTAGGGTTAGAGAAAGATTATGGTTTGAATCTCCTGCAGTGACGAGAAGGTGGGAGAATATTTTCAGGAAGTTCTCATCAAAGTCTGGCTCCATTTCCTGGAAAAAAACCCCCCGCAGGATTATTAGTGTGTGCTTATGTGTGACTATAGTATGTACTGAAACAAAGATGCCTCATCTAAACATCAATAACACTATCAGGCAACTAACTAAAGCATTTAGACTGGATTTATGTTTGTAGGGGAGGTGATTTTAATGCGGGTCATTTTTCACACCCCTCAGTAATGATTACAGCTGCAATGATCGACTGTTTATATGTGAACTCGCGTCTCCTCCTGTAGTTTAAATCCCTTAAGAAAGCTTAAGAACCGCCATCATTACGCTGATGAAAACTGGATCAATATTTCAGCTGCAGCCGTTTTATTTAAAATTACTTTCCATAATGTGTGGCAAAATGCTATTTTAGAATAAAATGGAGTGAAAAAAAAAAATCAGGAAAATAGAAACTATGCAGGCCTCCGCAGAGCTGAGCAGCATTCAACACGAACAATTCTCCTTCAATCCCTGAAACAACACAGACAAACAGCTGATTTTCCTTCCCTGCTGCTGCACGCAAGAACAAGATAGTCTGAGAAATGTCCGACCAATGTCAAAGAAAATGTTGGAATATTAGAATAAACACCATTTTATGATTAATTATCTGCAATTTGGTGCAGAGAAGAGATAGATACTAGGGGTGTGCCCGAATACAAATACATTATTCGGCAAAGCACAAATAGTGGGATTTATACGAATATTTGTTTCATACAAATATTTTAAAAAATTATTTGTTGGGGGTTGTTCCCCAGAGATAAAGCTGAGCTACTGACACATCTCAACAGACTCTCCATAACCTGTTGTTTCCACTTTTATTCGAATACAAATACAGATACAAATAATGTTGCTGCCTCAACAAATACAGATACAAATACAAATACTGGGATCTCTGCACATCCCTAATACATAGATATTCCTGGGGAAGTTCAGCCCAAACTGAAACTAGATATTCAACAAACGTCCCCCAGTAAGCAAACCAGTGATCATAGAGAATAAACCAGTGATGTTAAAAGTACCTCCAGGTTCTGCAGGTATCCTTCCTGCGGGTCACACAGCAGCGAGGAGATGCGGTGATTGTGTCTCATACAGCGGGCGCTGCTGTCCTTCCACATGGGGAAGATCTGCCGGATGACCGTCATGCGCCCCAGTGCACTGTGGGTAAGCTCCAGGATCTCGGTGTCGCTGATCTCCTGCAGTGACGAGAAGGTGGGAGAAGGTGAGAAGGTAATTGACCTTGTTTGTTTAGTCGTTTCTCTGCATATTAATTAGCGGCTGCTGACTGATTAATTGTTTTGCCAGCAGTCTAATACCAATCATCTGAGAGGAAGAAGCTGATTGGAGCAGGTAGAGAGTGTGTTTATGTGTGTAAACGAGTGTGTGTTTCACCCTGAGTAACACACCGGATGCGCAAAAATTATGTTTATTTCTTCTATCACGTTAATTAAGAGCAGTGATCAGGCAGTTTTCATATACAAAAACAAATGACAGTGTGGAAACCAAACAGCGCGGAGGACTCATACAGGCCATTAGAAAACGCTTCCTTTATTGATGCACATGTTTAATTGCTTTGACGCTGAGAAACCCAATTATATTTCTGGGAGGCATAATTATAGATAGCCTCAATGTTACTCTAAAAGCATAAAAAAATATCTATGAATAAAATTAGGATTATTCTGTTTTGTGAGACCAAACATAATTACAGCCCACAACTCAACAAAGACACATATAGAGACTCACTGTAGTGTTGTTGTTTTTTTTTTTTGTAAAACAGCAAAGTCTTGACTTTGATGCACTTTTATGCTCCTGGTGTCCAATTAAAAAATAATTGAAGCTGGTAAACAAAAGTCACACGGACTGATTTATTGCAGGGTTTTGAAAAGCCGTCATTCTGTCAGGTTAGAGGATTTAAAGTCAAAACAAATGTGATTCCAGGTGCTGTAATTGCAGCCCAGACAAGAAGAATCTGTCTTCTGCTGAAACATATTTGCTTATTTTTGCTGTGCTTGAGTTTCCACACACACACACACATGAGGAACTGCTGGAAGATGGCAACCTCACACTCCCAGAGACGTTTGTCTGTGTGCTGTTATAATGAGCCTCCCAGGTTTGAATATCTTTCTGACCTTTATAAATCCACTGAACTCAAGGAAACACTTGAATTGAGAAAAATACATCCAAAGAAGAAGGAGGTAAAGGACTCAATGTCATTCCTTTGACATCAGTCCAACATTTCAGATTTGGTAAAATCTCATTACACAATGTTTTTGTTTTTGTTTTTTTTTAAAGCTTAATTTTAATTCCTCAGCTTTTAAACAAACTCAGACATGAATCCCTCTGAGTTCTCTCTTGGAAAAATGGAAATGTGAACATCTAATCCCACGACAACTAGCTGTAACCTACAAAAACTGGACTAGACCACACATTGTTTCTTTGACCGTCAGGAAGGAGCCTAAACTTTACGCCTGAGTAATCATACAGACACTGAACCACTGCTCTGTAACGGCTGGAGTTTTGGAGGAAGACGACTTGCAAATCCTACGAGAAGGCCTATTGTTGCATGTTCTTATACTAAAACAAACACGGATGGCAACCAGTCGCTTACACTGTTTACTGTATATGCAATTTGTGCTGAAAAGATAAAAAAAAAGCACAGTTTGGGTGAGATCCTGGATGGAGAGGAGTGGGTACAAAGAGTTTGGTCAAATTAGTTTGATTAGAAACGGCTCTGAAGACTTGACTTTGTACTAAAGTTCTTTGAGAAATTTACAGTGTAGTAAAAAGTCAAGAGGTTGTGATATGTAGCACAACAAGCTAGTGAAGCTATAAACAAACAAAGACTAATAACAGCGGCCATGTTTTCAGTCTCCAGAGAGTAGTTCTGTGTACGGCAGACACCACTGAGCATGTGCGGGAACACGTCTTGTTTACTGACTTTGTACTGAAGTTCTTTGAGAAATTTATAATATAATACAGAGTCAAGAGGATGTTATAAGTTGCACAACAAGCTAGCTAAGACCTGCGTTCCTGCACGTGCTCAGTGACGTCTGCCTTACACAGAACTACTCTCCGGAGACTGAAAACATGATGCTGTTATTAGTCTTTGGAGCCGTTTCTAAACAAACTAATGTGACCAAAACTCTTCATAATGAAGGAACATGTCATCCAGTGCAGCGGTGTGACTCACTGACGTGTTTTTAATAGTTTCTGGACAACAACGGAGGAATAAGATATATTTAGATACATACATAATACTAGTTCATTGTTGGCTCTGCACTACAGGCAGCTAATAAGAGGCTAGAGGAGAATAAGCCTCCCCAAGCTGATCATAGAAATATTATGCTGAAGCTTTTTGTTGACTCACTCTGCTTGTTGATTATTTGTTATTCTGACATGATAACTAACAGGTTATTTCGGTGAGAGAGAGAGAGAGAGAGAGACGGAGACAGCTGAGAGACCGAGTGAGAGAGACAGACAGAAGCCTCTAGTTACTGATTATAATAACGACCGACGCCAGCAGCGCTCCGACGCCGTTTCCTGGATTTGTTTTGCCTGCGTCTGTGTATTTCGGTGCCAAGCGCATCACACACACGGTACACAGGTGGGAGGAGAGGAACAAAAGAGTTGTTGGTGTCGCTGTGCTGAGAATAGACGTCTGTTCCTGAAGCGATGTCACTCCGCTCATCAACCAGAGCAAAATTCTTTCAGCAAATGCACAGAAATAACAGAATAATGCTTAAAATATAAAGTATATTGAATCAAACACCCCCCCAGGCAAATAGATGCATTTAAATCGGCATGAAAAAGTTTAACGTGGTTAAAGCAGTAAAAAATCATCTGCATTGATTCTGACAGTATCTGTTGTCCACAGCTGCTTTATGAGAAGCTTCTTCTTCAGGTCGTTAAATCCCTGCAGCATCTGAAAGGTAGCGGGACACACATCTGTTAATTAATCTGCAGCCTCTTTACGCTTCACACCGGTCAGCTAGAAGTTAGACGTGAATCTTCTTTCCAACTTTGTTTGCAGTTTTTCAGCAGCTCATGTTTTATTCTTGAAATTCCTTACAATGCTAACACTGTTGCATCACATTTTATGACATGATGTGACAATTTACAACATGAGATGGAGTAGAATTAAGACTAAAACGGCATTAAATCGATATGATCATATAAACAGCTTCGTTAAAGTATTTTATGTCTTTAATTAATTGTTAAAAAGCAGCAACAGGTTATGTGTTGCGTGCACATTCACAACAGAGAGTTTTTATGTTATTTTACAGCTGTGCTGGACTGCAGCAATACAATCAATATTCAGACTATCTGCCGGCACTGCTGGAACACAAAATGGAGGCAGAAGAGGGGCTGAAATGGTTGTGACATTACAGGGAGATGGTAATGACCCGCATTCAGGTGCAGGCGGACCGGAGAGAGAGGGGCTGATGCAGAGAGCGAACGGGAGGTGAGCCGGGGATCACGACAATCGCTGGAAGAATCAGATAAGAGGTTTTGTGGTGGGGGGGGGGCACATTTATTTTCTGTAGAAAACACAACAAAGAGTGTATTGCAACCTCCAGGGTCAGGTAATGGTGCTGTTAGGAGAGATGGGATCCTGACTGAGGACGCTCTGAAAGGACACAGTGTTCAGTTTTACTGCGGCTTATTCAGAAGCAACGAGACCAAACACTTCAGATGATGGAAAACATGGCATCAAGTGTTTATCTCCCTGCTAGACTTATCACGATATTAAAAGAGCCAGAGAACATGGAAAATACGCAAAAAAACAGCTCTGCTATTCTTAAATCTTTATCATTAGTGAGATAAAACTGTAAAGTTGGTGAAAGGCCATGTAGTTTTTGTACGGTGGCCGTTTAAGGACACGTTAGACAAGTCGGACTTGGCTCAGCTTTCATCAGTCAGAGCTGGACTTTGAGCTTATTGCTAATAATTAGCATGTTAGCATGAATCTGTAAAGGTTAAAAACATTCTCCCAAGAAAAATGACACAACTGGTTGTAATGTCAGTCACCCAAATACAATATATAGTTACATTTGAGTGACAGATGTCATCTAGTAGCCGTAGTAACTGTGAGTCAGTTCAGATGACGTATATATATATATATGTATATATATATATATATATATATATATATATATATATATATATATATATGTATATATATATATATATATATATATATATATATATATATATATATATGTATATATATGTGTGGACAGATTTCCTCATTCAGAAGAGGAGCGTGGATGTTCATTTCCTGTTTCCAATCGTGAGTCAGGACAGTTTTTAAAAAGTGTAACCCTGTGGTTATTATTGTAGCCATGACGACGAAGGTGGCCTAACTATCATCTTTGTAGACCTGAACCACAGCGTTGTCACATCATAAAACATCATTATTGTTTAACAGTGATGTGGTTATCTTCTGATGGTCGTCTGTAGAAAGAGGTACAAACTCAATAAAATGACACTGAAATAATAAAAGACGTCACACAGCTTTATTGATTCTGATGCTCTTTATGTTTAAATATTAGATGAACTCAGTTTGGAGTTGATTCATTATCAGCATGATTACTTTTCAAAGAGACTTTTACCTGCTAATCCCTCGTTGGAAACGCTTCCCTGCTCTCATTACCTGCAGTCTAACAAGTCATTAGACTTTAGTTTGGTTCGGTGGTGTGATGGAGACAGATAAGAGCAGGATTAAAAAAAAAAGAGAGAGAGACACAGAAGGACAGAGGAACAAGGCTCTGATGGATTTAGCCGTCGATACAGACGGATGGTTTAACAGCCACCGTCTTAACTAAACCTGGAGTTTATTCTGTTCACAAAGCACCTGATCTGCATTTCAAAGAGCGCTACCGGTGTCATTTACAGTTGGAGTCCAGTCTCATCTCATCTACGACGACTGTTTTCCAATGTATGTCTCAGGTAATTAGGTTTAGTTTAACAATAACCTGTTTTTAAAATACAACCTCTGCTTGGCTAACAAAGAAACCCTGAATAAAAGGAAGTGTGTGTGTGAGAGAGACGTGTTTTAAGAGGAGATTTCCTGTAAAGGTCTTTTAAAAGCATTTACTTTTATGGAAACATTAACATAGTTACAATTACATGCTAGTAAAACTTTATTTGTAGATAAATCTGTAGGTGGAAGTAGACGAGGAGGAGTTTTTAGCTGCAAACAGCAAACTTTAGAGAAAACGGGAGAGTAAAAACCACAATCCTCTGCTCACATGCGGTACGTCACGCTCACCGTTCTTCGACGACGTGAAGAACAAGCTCAAGAGGAAGGAGAACGAGGAGGTAAAACCGACCAGCACATCAGCTGTTTGCTCTGAGCTTAGTGGTCAACAGAAGGTTTTATTGTTGGTGCAGGAGGTTTAACAGCCTACGAGTTTCAGTTATTTATATAATTTGTCTTTGAAGCGTACAAACAAATTATTTTAGTTATTCTATGATTTTACATGTATTTCTTAGGACATCATTATTATTATTATTCTCATAAAATTTTTGTAACTTGCCAAATATGTAAAACGTTATCTGCTGCTCCAGTTTAGTCGTATATGATGTAATTTCTAGGAGACGTAATTGGCTGATGAGGAAAATATGCGGAGCTCCCCTTTAAGACGACAGCAACACCAGTTCCTCTTTAACGAGTCTCAGATGACACAGATTTAAAGAAAACCTTGTGAAGACTTGCTGCTTTTTTTTTTTTAGTTCTCTAAACTTTAAGGAGTCGGAGCAGCTCCGGCGTGTCGATCAGAGACGGTTTGTCTCAGATCAAACCTCTGACAGCTGCTGCGTCACAGACTCTCTCTCTCTCTGTCTCTCTCTCTCTCTCAACGCGCTGCCTCGTCACACCTCTGGTTAATTACTGTCCTCGTCCCTCCTCGCCTCTCCCTCTCATTACTGTAGCGCCGCTCTCTCCACCTCTGTTTGTCCTTCTTCTCTACTGTTTTCTGCTCTCTCTTCAGATCCTTTTAATTGGTGTCAGCTGCTGTTGTCTGTGTCTGTGTGGCTGCTTGTGTTACCGGCAGATAGAAGGTGAAAAGGACAGTCTCCCTCTGTGGACAACGCGCCTGACTTTATACTCCGCTGCCGCCCGGCGAACACTACACTACTGAGAGAGAGAAACATGACAATTGTCTTTTTTTTTTTTTTACCTTGATATAAAACCAGAAACAAACCAAAACAACATAAAACACATACAATTTAAAAGCTATTTGTGTCTTTAGCTGTTTCGTCCATCATTTCTGCACAAAAGGAAGAAACACAATCACGAACAGACAGGAAGAGAAAGGGAACAAAATCCTGCTTCCACTTTACCACACTTGTGCACAGTTTTTCCTGTGCAATGAGGCATTATTACTGACATTTCAGGTGTTCTGACTTTCAGTTTTACCTCCCAGTAAAGTGGATTAGATCATCTGGTTGAACCGGAGGCTTGTTTACAACCTGATCGTCTGAGTGTTTGTGTTTCTCGACCCGTTTGACGTCTTATAGTGATGCTAAACGGAGCGAAGCCGGATGTAAATGTTTGAGCTTGAAATGTGTGTAAAGGTATCATAAAAACTTATATATATTATATGTATGACTCTACTTTAGGGCTGCAACTAAGTATTATTTTCATTATTGATTCATTTTCTGGATGAAGTGATTAGTTGTTTGGGCTGATAGAAAACAGCAAAAAAAAGAGGAAGGTCATCACAGTTGCAGCGTCTGAGACGACGTCCTTGAACGTCTGGTTTTGTGTTTTTATATATTTTACATTGATATAAAAACAGATCTTCTAACTGCTGATGACTGAAACAATTAATCACTCTACTCCGTCAGCTTATGTAGTATATAGTTCATGTCTTTAAATGTGTTTTAACTGTTCTTTTTGATAAGCATATTGAACCTCATTTTATGTATGAAAGATGCTTTATCAATAAGATTATGCATAATAATACTACTACTGATAATAAAAATGATAAACAAACAGACACAAAAACAGACCAACACATATGTTTTAACACAGCAGTATGAACAAACATAATATATAAGACTGGCAGTGATTTAATCTTTAACTTTAGTTGATTGCAGAGATTCCTGCACACTGCAAACACTCGTGATTTGTAGTGTGCCGTATTGTTCTATTGATACATAATCAATAATGTAGAACATATTGTCATTGGCTGCTGCAGGTCAGGTGGGTCGACCATTAATTGTAGAGTCGGTGGTTTGATCTTCGACTCGTTCTGTGTTTGAGGAAAACACTGAGATGTCTCTCGCTGTAGATAACGGAGTCTGTCAACATTAATATCTTTTTTTTAAAAATCTTTTACAATTTTAATAGTAAATAAATGAAATAAGCAACAGATTAATCAGCTACAGCTAGTTGAAGCTCGTCTGTCATCCTTTAAAATGCAAACTGTATCATGAGTCGCAAGCTTGGATTACAACATTCAAACTCTTTAATACATTTTAAAAAGTGTAAAGAGTCCTCACTGGTAATCTGCTTTACTGTGTTTCTGTTTATCTAAAATCACTCCATAGTTAATATTATTCACTTTCCTCCTGCATTACTTGAATGAATATATCTTCATCAAATCAGAGGACTGAGGTCGTGAGGGATCTATATGTAACCGCCGCCATGACTAAAAAAACTGCTTTCTAATCGCTGGATGGAGGGACGACTGACGGGAGACGGAGGAAGAAGAAGAAGAGGAGAGGAAAGAGAATAAAATGGAAATCGGCTCGTCTGTCGTCTCCACCTGTTGACAAGACACCTGACGTCTCACTGCACCCGCCGCCGTCCGGGACGACACATCACCTCCGTCACCCGTCTGAGCTCAGGGACAAACTGCTGAATCCTCCGGGGAGCGAGGGAGGAGGAGGAGGAGGACGGGCGGGAAGAGGAAGGGAGGAAATGAGGATGAGGAGGGGGGGGTTGGAGGTTGACGCTGTAACACTCAGGATTCTCTCTGACGCTCGTCTCGTTCGTTTACGTTATTTTATTGTATTTTAATTATTCTTAGTTTAAAATATTGTAAACTCTGATGTCTTGTAAACATTCTGAGGCTACAGCTGTCGCCATCTTTGATGTGTACGGTTACCATGGTTACGGGCGATGATGCTGATTGGACTGATTGGCAACTATTTTGTGAATTATTTTCTCCGTTAATCAAAATGTTTGTCAAAATGTAAAAAAGTAATTTCGATGTCATCAATTTGTGTATTCAAACCGACCAACAGCCGACACATTCAAAGAGTTGAAGAAGTTTAATATCTTATAATATCAAATAAAGCATCAAATCCTCACATCCTTCGAGAGACTGGAGCGAGTAAATGTTTGGCATTTTTGGTTTGAAAAATGATTGAAATGATTTATCAATTATCAAAATAGTTCCTGATTCATTTTCTGTCAACTAATCAATTGATCGACTAATTGTTTCATGTCTTCCAGTCATTACAGCAGCTACATGTGTCTGATCATTCAGAGACTGGATTCACTCACCTGATCACACATGAGGAGATTGAATATTTTAATTGTTTTTTCATTCCTGCAAAGTGCAGGAAAACTAAAACATGATTGAAACATATTTTTTTATGACTTTATGTGTACGGATATTAAAATACCTGCACAATCTGCAAGGTTGTCATATTGATAAAATACATGTTATCTCACTATGGAGTATAGATCAGATGCTTCAGATAAGTAGAGCACACACATTAATTATCAGATTCATGCACTAATTCATCAGCGGTGTTTGAATATCAACAAAAACATCAGCCTGATATCTGCGGGCCGCCGGCTAGTTAGCGTTAGCTCCCCGGCGGTCGACACTCGGCTGCTGAAACCGTTAAATCCACAGAGAGTTAACCATCTGGAGTCATGACTAGACGTAACTGCAGCAGGTGTTCATATACAGACACTAAAAATGTATTTAAATTTGTTGGATATATTTGTTCCAGCCCTACTAGAGATGAGCAGCTAGCATGCTGGACGTTAATGAAATAATATTCCTTTGGTGAACATGTAGGAGGAAGATTTGATGGTTAACAGAAGATGTTTGAGCTCACATACGAAACCACTCCTCTCATACTTGAATACTTGAAGACTGTCACAAACGCTCTGATTTCCTCCCGTCTGGATTACTGCAATGCTCTTTATTTGGATGTTAGCCAGTCTTCACTGTCTCGCTTGCAACTAGTGCAGAACGCTGCTGCTCGGCTAATAACTGGCACAAGGAAGAGAGAGCAGCATTGGTTACCAGTCAAGTATAAGACTGAGTTTAAGGTATTTTTATTTGTTTTTAAGGCTCTACATGGCCTGGCACCCCAGTACACCAGATCTCTTAGATCCTCTGGCCAACTGTTGCTCGCTGTCCGTCGATCGCGGCTGAGGGGGGGAAGGGTGACCGTGTGTTTGCTGTAGCTGCCCCAAAACTTTTTTACCTTTTGGAATTAAGTGTCCCCCTTCCCTAGACACTCACCTGTTCGCTCGGGCCTTTGAGTGTCATTAAAACCCTCTGAATGTTTTCATAGTTTGTCTTGTTGCTGTGGATTGTAGTTTTCACATTATCATATTGTTTTTCCTTGTTGATGAAAATTATAATACATATTTTTTTATTGCCGTTGTGCACCAGCACAGAAAACCTTCCCAGAGGAGCAACGACCTCGAGTTCAACACTCGAGTGTTTTTTTAGCGTCCTGTGATCTAAACGCTGCTTTAAAGATTTCGGTTTCGGTTTCAAGAGAGACGTTTTAGTTTAACTCAGACGGGTTTGTTTATTTTTCTTTTCAAAGGTAACTTTTAATTTAATTTTTATCATGTTTTTGTTAATTAAATGAACACTGAGTTGGAAGGAAGGAGGAGGGAAATAAAGGGAGTAATGACGTTGATTAAATCTGAACGATTGAAATAGTTTCCTGCCTTCAGCGGGTACGAGCTGCTACACGTCGCTAACGTTTCACATTTGAAATGGAAACGGCAACAAACTCACATTTATCAAAAGAAACGTATTCGATCATAAACACAAAAACCCCCAAAAGATACGAGCGACTCCGGAGACTCTGAACAACGTTTCAGTCTTCTGGTTAATTAAAAAACGCTGAGTGTAATTAGTTAAATGACGACTTTGAAACAACACAAAGAATATAAAATGGATTAGGAGGTTGGTAGCAAGCTGGGAGGAGGTAAAAAAAAAGAGAAAATCTGGCAGTGAAAGTGAGAAACTGAGAGTTTTGTTCCTCCATCTCTCTCTGAATTCTGCTGTTAACACCGTCGTCAGCCCAGTTATTCGTACTGGAAGATGTGTGGACATTGATAGCAGGAGCAGAGCGAGGAATTAGAAAGGAACAGAAAAAGTATAAAACAAAAAACCAGCAGCATGAACACTTGGCACGATCAGAGAAGTCAGAGCTGTGTGTGTGTGTGTGTGTGTGTGTGTTTGTGTGTGTGTGTGTATGTGTGTGTGTGTGTATGTGTATGTGTGTGTGTGTGTGTGTATGTGTGTACTCGGCAGACGTCGGTATCGGGGGATTTAACACAGTCCCAGCTGTGACGGAGGCTTCTGTCATTTTCTCTTTTCACCCCCACTCATTTCAATTTTACTTCCAGCATGGAGAGGTGTCCACGCTGGCCAATCCCCGACCAAGCTGCTCAAAGAAGCACGTCGGTGTCGTGGAGGGGGGCGTTTAAAAAAAAAAAAAAAAGGGAGCAGCCACTGGAGAGAGGCGACACAAAAGGCACTTAGTTTGTGGTTTTATCTCAGATTGGAGCGTTGTTTTTTTTTTATTATCTGAATAAACACACAGCGAGGTGCTCTTGAACTCTTCTGGCTTTTTATTCCAAAGTCACCGTGGCAGCGTTCGTCCACTGCATCTGTAATTAAAGCACCTAAAGTTTGACCCGATGTGGTTAGAAAAGCTTTCTTGGAGAGTTCAGCGCTTCTGTGTTTCTGGAGTTTTTTAAACCTACAGTTGGTTTTCTCTGGTCTGAATCAGCGGATGAGTTGGTGAACATGTTAGTTTAGTTACTACTAAGGTTATAACTAAAGGTGTTTCAGCTGAATGAGACTCTGGTTGGTTTTCCTTCTCAGTGCGATTCATTTGGGCGGTCATATGGAGTCCCTTTATAGGAGGTGGTCTGGGTCTGGAGCGGTTCATCTGTGGTGGGAACGTAATCCCACTTGTGTGCTTTGCTTGCTGGGATGTGAATGAGGAATATTTAACAGACGCTAGCAGTTAGATGGAGAATTAATCAAGATCCGACCTGAACTAGCGTGAAGGATGTTTACGTTCTTGCTCCCGACAAAGACACGAGGGGAAAATCCAGACCAGAGCGAACCAGCTATAGGTCTGAAAACGCTCAGAGACTCAGGCCTCCTGCTGTGACCCAGAAATCGATCTTCTCTCTCTCTCTTGAGGAGAGAGGAGGCTTGTTGGAGGAGATGTGAGCGAGGGATGCGCAGGCGGAAGTCTTTTTGGCACCCGTGACGAAACGACAGACAGATGATGCAGCTGTGCCACACGTCATATCTCACTGCTCCTAAACAAAAGACGTCTCATTTTGTTTAATACGTGTTGACTCGACTCCTCTCTGCGCTCGTCTCTTCCTCGCCTCCTCCGCTCGCACCTCAGGTGAGAGGGACTAAGACACGAGGAAGAGGATAAGGTTTGTTCTGATATTAATATATTAATATTTAACATAAACTTTTAAGTACCAATTAGCCTGTCACGCTAATAAGATAAAGATGATAATGATGATGAAGAAGACATTGTGATTATATGTTTGACATCGATTAGCGTCACATGGTCTGAATGTCTTAAGCCCCATCAGCCTGTTGGGAACCAATAGAGAGCAAGACGCCATCAAAACTCATCAAATGTGACGTCAGCTGCAGAAAGGCCCTGCTGTTCTCTGTCAGACCTGTTTTTACACCACATTTGTTTACATTTCTGGCAAACAGTCTGATTTCTGAGTGTATTTATGGAGGTTTATTGCTGATGGACGTCAGAGATAATGAACCTCTGAAGGATATAAATATGTGTTTTATGTTATGAGTTATGACTCATCTTCCATGTCTATTACAGATCATATCCTGTCATGGTTAACATTCTGTCCACAACCATGAGATCAATTATGGAGGAGCAGAGAGGATATTTAATTCCCCGCCTCCTCCTGTGATGTTCATGTGGAGTGTCATGTCTTACCTCATTCACAAACACCCAGTGACTGTCTTTGGAGGCCAGATTTGTTTCCACCGCCTGTAGACAAACACAGAAAAGAAAGACAGAAGGAGACAGGGGTTAATAACGAGGCTAATTTAATCCACACGCTAATCTGCGAAACATGAAACAGCTTCTTTTTTTTTTCTTTAATCCAGGTTCAGCTGTGAGATCTTCCAGCATCTGTTTTGTCTGCCTTTGTTCTTGACTCGTGTCGTCTTTGTCTGACGGTTTGAAAAGTTCACCTCCTCCCGAGAAGCGACCGAGCATCTGCTGCTGCTCCTGTGACAGGCTAGTCCTGCCAAAATGTCGGGCCACAAAGGGTTTTCACGGAGAGCAGAGCGAGTGGTTTGCACTTATCAAAGTGCTCGGAGTTCGTCTTGCTCCTCTGCCCGCCGTGTGATGATCCTTAATAACATGCAGACGATAGCCGAGCGTGCAGCTGATGGCACAGAGGTCACCCTGCACCGGGCTGAAGAGTTTTACTAAAGTTTTCATGTTTTATTATCTACAGAGAGTGGAAAAAATAATGTAAACACCGGAAAAGGGACGTAAATGTGAAGTTATTTGACACCGTATGACTAATAACAAATATGGGAGGACTTTATTTCATTGGTCCTTTAATTTTATACCAATTTTCTGTAAACGTATGATTATTTTGCAGGTATTTAACGGTTAATTTTTAAGTTGGTGCGGTTTGGTACAAATGAAAAGAAATAATTTTCTTTATTTTTCATTTTTTCTTTAACTGACAGAAAATACTAATGTTCGGTTTGGCTGACAAAACACTACTACACAGGAAAGCATATACAATTAGGGGCCCTGTAATACCAAAATATGATAAATCATAATGAATAATGATGAAATAATACTCCTTGAAGAGTGAAAGTCCTCTTTTTACTTAAAGGAGTAGTGTGACAAATGATTTGCAGTATAATAACAAAGCAATCTGGTCTCACCCACTTCTTAAAAGTGCATTTGTCTGTTAATATACCAACAATTTATCAACAGTTTTCATTTTTAAGAAACACCTGAATGTTGTGGCTCCTATTAGCCTTTTGTGAGTTTATTTAACTACATTTTATGTTTGCAGTCAGAGGGTAATGCTACTTGATGTTTTGATATTCAAATCGTTCCTGTGTCTTATCACGTCCATTTCAGCTCAGTTACAGTAAAGTCAGTTTTAGCGTTACTGCTCCGTACGAGACAATAAGTGAAAGGTTTTAGGGATAATTATGTGTTTATGTGTGTGCCCGCACAGTTACTGTACGCATGTTAACACATGGTATAGGTTTACAGTATGGAGTCATGTGGGTGCTGTTGTGAACAACGTAACTTGTTATTATCAACCATGTAAATCATCTGAAAGAAAAAAAAAAACATGATTTAAAATGATAATAAAATGACAGAAAGCTGCTCTGAAAAGAAAGAAGTTATTTGATGATGAAAACGTAGAATCAACTGTCCTGTTCTTTAAAATATTAAGTTTGTCCTGACGATGTGCAAATCCAATCAAAATGATTTGTCTTCTGTACGGTGGCCATTTTAGGACACTAAATGCTAAGTGAGCTAAATGCTAAAAGCACATTAGCCTGTTAGCATGTACGCTAATGTCTAGTATATTTCATTCAACATGTTAGCTTGTTAACACGCTTACAGGCTAACATTAGTATGTTACCATGCATGTAGATAGCACACACAAGTGTTTTCAGTTATTTATTTCAGATAGTCAGTTGATGTAACATGCTAACATGCTAACCTTCGGTCTGTTAGCATGATTTATTTACATTTTCTTTTATGAATTTAAAAGAATCCCGTCATGAACCAGCAGACGTCTTCTGAATGAAATCACATGACAAACCATCCCAGACGTTGGACCATGCTAAAAAACACACAAGTATATTCAAACACACACACACACACACACACACACACACACACACACACACAAATGCAGGGATGTGTGTACACTATAATCAGTGTGTGTCATGTTTTTTGCCAGATGTTTTCCTCATTTGGCTTCCAGATCACAAACACTGACACACATGTCACTTAACTGTTTTCCAGAGCTGAAAGCAAAGATAATTAAGTAAGAATAAATCTGAAGATGTTTCTGTGTGTGTGATAAATATAACGTGTGTGTGTGTGTGTGTGTGTGTGTGTGTGTGTGTGTGTGTGCAAAGGGTGTTGTCAGTGATCAGCTTAACCTATAGAAAAGGCCACCGCTCTGCACTCATAACACACTTCACATGACATCTCCTACTTGGAAATATTACACCTGTCACCGTAACCTTTACTGGGCCCAGATGGACTGTAGGTATTATCTCACACACACACACACACACACAGACACACACACACACACATTTGGACACCTGAGAGCCAGCTTGCAGTCCTCTCTAATAGTTCATCCTTGAATTTCTTCATCTTACACAACTGTTATTCTAATTCACGTTCAGGGTTTTCTCTCCCTGACTTTTCACTCCATTATCTCAAACGTAGCCGGTCTCGCATCTGCATTACAGTCTGGTTTATTTTCTGCTACCGTGGGCACAGAAATTGGTGATCTGTAACAAATACATGACAACCCTCGATGTAGAAACGTGTATATTGTAGCTGTTAATGATCAGGGTGGGATGAACACGCGATACCAGAGCTGGCAGCTTCACAGCAGAGCATACTGACCTCATTATTCCCTGAAAACCCACCAGCAGGTCTGTCTTTGCACATGTGTGTGTGTGTGCAGAAAATGTATATATAGCCTAGTATATTGTCTATAGTAGTAGTATATATAATTGTGCAACTTTTTAGGGACTGTTTTTTAGCGAGAAGTGTTTTCCTCTTCAGGGCTGTTGCTGCCACATTTACCTTCATTTTTACAGATGAACATTTATTTTATTGTATATGTATTTTCTGGGGCTCTAATGGAATATCTTTGCATGATTTACAGTTAAAAACTCCTTATTTATCTTCTACTGGTCTTTTATGCAGCCCCTCAGTTCAGTTTCTGTCTGAAACAGACAGTTTTAGCTCTTGTCTCTTTAAGTTTTGAATAGGACATGCACAAAAAAGCATCAAACTAAAAAAAACTAAATACACAATCTGAGATGAACAGCAACACTCTCCATAATGGATTAGTGTGGCTACATGCCGAATCACAGGGACATTTGTACTTGTCACACAAAATTTGTACAGACGTGTAAGAAAATGCCTGAGAATCGTTTTTGCCTGAGAAGAAGAAGAAGAAGACCATGTGGACTCAAAAAACAAAACCAGCACTCTTTTTTCACTTTAAAAGGAAGTCAAATCTTTCCTTAACTGAAGTGAAAGTTCCTGTAAAACTGAATAAAAGTTAAATACAAAAAGATTGCAGTAGAATTTGGAGAACTTTAGAAACTTCTATTCTGTTTGTGTGGTTGGAGAATTTGTGGGGATTTGCTGACATTCACTGTTTCTCACCGAAAGACTTTCTGTTACTTTCCACCAACTCGAACCTAGTTCTGGTTCTGGGCTGGTACTGGTGCCGGTTCACAGTTGGTTCAACCAGCTTGCTGTTCCACAGTCTAGAGAGCCAAGTTGTTATGTAACTGTACACGCTTCAAACTTCCTAGAAGTGCTAACACCAACTTCAAGCACAACAACAATGGCGGACCACATCACAGCTTTACAGGCGTCGTTCCTGGCTTTGAGAGCCTACTTTGGCATCCAAACACGACTCGTCCAACACATTTGCTGGTGGTGACTGGACGGTGATTATGTTCAAGAAGAGCAGTAACTATCTAACATATTTTGATTCTTTATCAACACCGAACGTAGCAAAGACGATAACGTTAGCTTGACTTAAGCTAACTGGTCTAATACGATCTCACCAATGGTGGGATACAACTGTAAAATAAATATAATAGATTAAGTACAATATCGTTAAAGGCCTGAATATACTCCCCAGCGGACATATATATGGGCAGCTATGGACACCAAGGACACGTATACTTCTGTTCATGCTACTTTCTGTAGTCCGCTTGGAGGACGCGTTCCACACATGTGCAATAGAAGTACAAGTAACCCCTAGAGCGTAGCGGCTACACAGACTACAACAAAGTGGCGACAAAGGATCCTAGAGGTATAACTTCAGTTTAAGGAGGGCCCCCGAAGAATATCTTGCTTAGGACCCGCTGTTGTCTAGAGCCAGGCCTGCCACTGGTGATCAATGGATTAGTGTTAAACCATTGTATCACGTCATTTACCTGCACAAGATACAAAAAAGACGTGGATCCACTCTTACTAAAAACATTGAAAATAGTACTCAACAGGGTACCTTTAACTGAAGTAAGAGTAGTCAGAGATCATGAAAATGTGACTTAAAATGCTGCATAAAGTGTAAAATTGATGTAAAGGTGGTTTAGCTACAGAACACCAAATTCAAGTTTAAGATATATATAAACACAAATACCTGTATATAGCAGGTGTGTAAAGATTCATTGTTACATATTGGAGAACGGATACTGATTCAGAGAGAAACAGCTTCAGATCTGCCTAAATTCTGCACAAAAACAGTACAGCTGTCAAAAACCGATCTTCTCACAGTCCCGTCTGTCTCTATCTCACCGCCTGACGTTTACATTTACAGTCTTCACAACGAGCAGCGGTATCATAAAAGAGGAATCTCGCTATTAATTTATGAAGGCGATGTGTCTGCAGACAGAGAAGTTACTGAAATGAGCTTCAACACAAGGCATCTAACACTCGAGTTAGCAGCTGATGCTACTTCCAGCTGGCCCCCGAGCTCCTCAACACTTACTGAAGCCACGAGCGACATGAGTCCATACAGCGTTATTCAGACACCGATCCAGGGACTAAACAACACACAGTCAGTTATCCAGTGTATCTCTGCCCATGTTTACTACTGTTACTGTTACTACTGAGACCATTAACATCTGTAGTAAATTCAATTAGTTGTCAAGATACCTTGTCACAGGTTAATGTGTATGTATACGGCACTACAGACAAGGTAATTATTATATGTATGAATCATCCTCCGAGGACCATAATTATTCATGTCGCCTGTAAAACACTTCTGGGACAAAAATCAAGTTGACTATAGTGAAATATTTCCTCACCAGTTCAGCAGTGACACATTCTGGTTGCTCACTGTGACTGTGAGGTAGTCACAACACGACTGACCGCGACCCCTTCCCGCTACAGCGGTTGACCCAGAGGGGGGGACGAGAGGTACGATGACGATGATGAAGGCTGACGCGCATGACTGACAGCTACACAAATGTGTGAGAAGCTCAGCGCGAGTAAGAGCAAAGAGGCCAAACAACACGCGGCGTCATCGTGCAGACATCAGGCCTGAGGATCAAGGATGTGACTCGACTTGAGACGGTTAGCCTTTTTTTTCCTTTTTCCTCTGATACACGACACGGCGCGGGTCATGGGCTTTTTGATCATCTGTCTGAGGAAAAGAGACAGACACACTTAGAGATACTAGCTCGGTGTTTTATCAGCTAAAATACTGACTGATGTGAAGCTCTGGACTGGACAAATGTTGCTGTTTGCTGCTGATACACACGGCGATCTGTCTGAAAGCACAAAACATGCACATCACCAGAGGAAGAATTTAGCAGTTGCTATGAAAATGACACCTGTGATCTTGAAGTTCAAGGTCACTGTTCACAGCGTGGGGTCAGCAGCAGAATTACAGCCTGCAGTAAAGAGGATAAAAGCCTGAAACACCACTCGTATTATACATTAAAACACTCGGACAACACTAATACAGACAGTAATATCACTTTTTATCTTGTGCTGTAGCTTTAATGAAATCTACACTTTCATTTTCCAACTACAAATACTGCTGCTGATGTATTTGAGGAGGAAGAACCTATTCACACACACATTCATACACTGACAGCAGAGGCTGCCATGCGAGGTGCCAACCTGCTCTTCAGGATCTAATCTAACGCACGTTCACACGCCGCTGGAGCAGCCGTCGGGAGCAATATGGGGTTCAGCGTCTTGCCGAGGAATACTTAGACATGCAGACTGGAGGAGCTGGGGATCGAACCGCCGGCCGATCTTCTGATTAGTGGACGACCCACTCTACCTCTTGAGCCACAGCCGCCCCAGAAGAAGAAGAAGAAGAGGAGGAGGGATAAGTTTTGTTTTTTTGTGTGTTGTACATGTAATACAATGACTTCTGTAATCTTCTGTAATAGTAGCATTGACATAACCTGCTGTTTTGTAAATTATTGAAGATTATAATTATACTTTCAGTTTCAGTAATAATAATAATTTTGTAATTGAAGATGTTTGTTGGAATAAAAATCATGACATCAACACAACCTGCAGTCAGATCTGCACCAAACTGTCAGCAGACACCCGACGACTGAACACACTGACAGTGAAACTCACACAAACAGCCGTTATATTCATATCAGACCTTCAGAGTCCACTGACCCTCCTTCCCGCCAAAACAAAGAATCTTCACAATCACATTTTAATGCGTCTTAAAAATCCAACTCACACTTTTACACCGGGCTCAGACTACAGAAGTTTTGAGCCGATTTATCCGTGATTTACACCTCCTGACAACCGGAGGAGAAATCTGGTCTTGGATTTTGGTCGATACTGATGTCGGGCCCAGATTATCTGGTAATGTGAGATGTTTACAGATCCAATCTTAAACCCCCAGAACTGCTCGCAGACTCATCATGGCCGCACTGATAATTTTCCATATGGGACCACAGTAGCCAATGAGAGAGAGCGGACGGTGTTGCCAAGCAGCGGTAAACATTCTAGCCCTTGAGGCTAACGTTAGCTAGCATACTACTGTTGACAGATATTAAAACTGACAGTTAAAATCCACGGATGTATTATAAGAACTGGATACTGGACTAAAAATGGCACCCATTCAGTCCTGTAGGAATTTCTCACTGCAAAACATTTTGTTTACATCTGCTTCCCCGTGACCCAGATCATATGAGATCATGTGAGGCGGTTTCTCCCTCTGGCGCCATAATTTTAATAATATCTTGTAGTTGGTTTGGATTTTAAAACTCCTGCAGTCTGAGTCCAGCTTTACTTCTGTTTATTTTATCAGGATTGACACTTGGCACCAAGGTTTTCTTAACAAACACAAGTTGTTCCAAGTGTCTTTCATATTGTAAACTGCTCTGTGAGTGTGTCTGCAAGGTTGGCAGCTAATTAAAGAAGCTGCTTAGCAGCCAAAGATCATCAGGATTTATAAAAAGCTTTTTTCTCTGAGTCTGTCACGCCACCCCTGACAGCTGCTACATCACAAACATCCACACTGATTAGACTGCTCTCTGGAGGTTTAAAAGCCTTTTTAAAAGTGTTTCTGCTGAAGAGTCAAATCATCTGCTGGTAAACACAAGAAAAAATTCACAAAAAATCTGTAAACTGCAAACCACAAAATCTCTAAAACAGTTAAAAGAGAAAAAAAAAGCTTTGCTGGACAAAAGAAGCATCTGCAGCCACATTGTTTGAATATCTATATTTTTTCTTTTCCCAGCAGCCGTTTCAACAGTTTGTTAAATTCTAGCAGCAGCACATCAAACTAACAAGGTGCTGATGAGATATTGATCGCGCACGCCAAGATACATGAAAGCTTTGAGACAGAATCGGGGTTACGCTGCTAAATATTGAGTGATGAACTGCTTCTAGGCAAAGACATTGTTATTTATATGATCTATTTTTGGATGTTTAACTTGTTTAGTTTCCATTTGTTCATGAACAAAGAAATACAGGGCTGAGAATACTTTTGTTTTGAAATGAAAATAAAACGTAGGAATCGACAGTATCAACAGTTAGATTTGAGGTGTTATTCTATATTTTCCTTATTGTCAACAAGTCTCATGAAAAGAACAAGACATAAAAATGAACCATGAATTGATCTACTAACAAGTATTGTTATTCATATATTTTATTCCTTTGTGCCGTAACATTGTTTGTCAAAACCTATTTACCAGTACAACCTGTTAAGGTCAAATTTATCGATTTTTACATTTGAGAGCAGTAAAAACACCCTAAACACTTTTTCTTTAACCTGAAATGCTATGGTTCTTCCTAAAGTGACCCAGAATATACAAAAATGGAAATATATCAACTTTTTAAAATTTTTGTACAGCTGATATGCTTTTTTTTTTGTCCATACTGCAGATGGTGTTTTGGGTTAAATTTGACCCATATTTGTCAAAAAAATTCAAAAATGCACTCTTCAAGCTGTTATATTCTCCTGTTTAAGGTAACTCAGGACCATAATTTAATGTCTCCATTAACTAAGAGTGTAAAACCTACACACTCTCTGCTCTCTGGAGGCTTAATCAAGCATTCATTACAAATATATTAATGACTGATGAGGTATTTATGAATGAAAAACACACGTTTGCTATAGAGACGAATTACGAAACTGTGGAGGGTCAGAATATGAACAGTATGTGAGGGTTGAAAACACATCAGTGAGTCACACCGCTGCACTTCATCACCATGAACACACACACACACACACACACACACACACACTGTAGTTTATTCTGACTCAATCCCACACACACACCGTCCTGCTGCCAGAAATACTCATTAGAGCATCAAATGCAGGATCCATCCTCCACTGAAAGTAGTCACCCACAAATTCACTATTTCCTCTGGTTCGTTTGCTAAAAAACTTCAGTGTCCGGCTGTTTGAGGAAATGACTGAGCCGTTTTTAAGAATATAAAACTATACTGAGCCTTTTTAAACACCGGATGTTTATCATCATTCACAGAAAACCTGCTGTGTCTCGTTTGTTTTCATGTGTGAGCGCTCGGTACCAAAGCTTTGGATCCATCCTGTAGGTCTTGTGGGCTGCCGCTGCTCCTTAAAACTGGTATTTTAACCTAACAGCAGAAGTTAATGCGGAGCATCGGAGGGAGGAGGAGAAATATGGTGCTGCACATAAACAAGACGTATACAGGCGGTGGATGTATTATAAGATCAGTTATTTTTACAGTGAGTGTCTTTAAATTGAGAGTGATGTGCACGTTTACACATGTGGCACAGCAGCAGTGATTTCATTAACACCGGATCGATCATCATCTGACGGTAATTAATGTTCTGCTACACATCTACACAGGTCAGCTGTTACACACTGATTCCAGCTTTATACTGTGGAGTTGTTTGTTATAAAGCAGCATTATATTAGCATTTTTAATTTTAAGTAGCTGAAAGTCTGAGATAAGCCCAAACACCACGATGTCTGACTGAAGATTTGACCCTTGATTGTGTATTTTTAATTACATTAACCAGCCTATATTTTATGTAACGTTATCGGACACAACAGAACAGAATAAGCATGCGATAAATATCAAAATCTTCATATTAAAAACTGTTTAATGTGCAGGTGGTTGCAGCTGACATGCAGGTTGTCATGGTAACACAACACGCTTTCTGGCTGAACTCAGCAGTCAACTCAGCTAACGGCTTAACGGAGGTTTCGGCTGCTTGTAGCACATGGATATCATTGTTCACTGTGGTCTATTTTACGTATAATTTCTCTATGCTTATATATATATTTCTCTTCTAGAATGTAAGCAACTGTAACATAACCCTGTTTCCCCTCTAATTACTGCAGTTAATTCATTACATTCTTAATTGTTTCCCATATTTCTCAAGTATGACTCATGCTTGACTCATGCATATAGCTTCAGCTGGAGAAATAAATCAGACAATGATAAGATCTCTCGGGGATCATACGTCTCATGAAAGTCTCAGACTCATCTCACGTTCTTCTCTTTATTATCACCAACCGCCCTGCTTTGTGGGGTTTACTGTCTGCAGTGGAAAAACGAAATCCAGAAAAGTAAAGCGCGTAAAGCCGGTACCGTGTAGTGGAAAAACAGCTTAGACCCTTTCCTCTAATGACCCCCCACTACAACCACACAGCCAGAGAAGACAGCTTTCACATGAAAATGGTAATTCAGTGAGCTACACAAATGCAAACCAGCCAATTAAAGCAGAAGGGGAACTGTGATTCCTGTTCTACATTTAAGAGCTCCCAACATAAAATGTGGAAAAGTCAAGTTTACTAATTTAATTTGGTCCATGTTGTTTTTAATCATTTTATATATTGCAGGAGTTGGTACTTACTCCGTCTTAAAGGAATATCTCCGGTCATCACGCATAAGCAAACGGGTTCTGATGTTTACATGCATTTATCACTTCCGAAGCTCCTCAGCTGTCAATAATTGTTTTTCTCTGTAGCATAACTATAACATATGTTGATAAAGTGTCTTTCATTTGTTCCCTCAATATTCAGACCTCCAAAACACTCTGGATGTGTATCACAGTGAACCCAGCAGCTGAGAACGTGGTGCCGAAGCTTTGGGTCCGTCCTGTAGGTACCAGGGGCCGCTACTGCTCTGGAAACACACTCTCCCAGGAGTTTACTGCCCTTAATATCATTCTGATCATTTTAACCCAAAACATGATCTTTCCTTAAACCCAACCGGACCTTAAACACACCACAAAACATCATTATTGTATAACAAGCATGTCAAAATTGTCAAAATGTATCGATTAAAGTAAAACCGATAAAGCTTTCAGGAGCCAGCTGCCGCCACTATGAGCAGCCTCACACGTTCAGCTGAAAGTCACCGGTTAACACGGTCGCCAGTTGAACTGAAACACCTGTTAACGATCAAAATGTTAAATTAAAACGGAATCACGCTCGTTGGAAAGCGACATTGTTATTCTTGCCTGTACAGTCATAAAACTAAATCATTAAACTGCAGTCATGACTGATTGTTGATGCACTATTGTATGCAAATTAAGCGTGGCTGATGTGCAGGCTGGACGGGTAGTTGAGTCGTGATGGTTGGGGGAGGGGTGTATGGGGGGGTTGCAGGGGGGTCGCGGGTCAGCCCATAAAATCAAATGGCCGGTCAGTTACTTTTCTCCTGACGCCGGGACTGTAAGTGATGTTTTGTCCGCTGTCCACATATCATCACCTTTTATGTTGAACTTATTAGCAGCAGGAAGTCAGAAAGTATTGAGACAGTCTAAATCTTTTGTATGTGTTTTGTCTCTGCAATACAAAGACAAAAAAAAAGTTTATGATTAGTGACACATCAAAGCTGGAAAAGGGAAGTGAAATAATTCTACACGATGATCAAAGTTGAGGAGCTTGTATGTTTGCTTCTATTTCATCTCTGCAGAGCTCAGGGGTCGTATGTGGTCCGGTACGACGGGGGGGGGGGGGATTAGGGAGTTAACTGGTTTATAACATGCTCTGCTGCCTTCCTCTCTTTCTCTCTCAGGGCTTAATAGTCCTGACAACAAGCATTAACAGGCGGTGTGTGCAGCAGCAAGCAGGGGACGTTACACTGGGGACAGGCTGCTTTTAACACCATGTTAATGGATCGGACTGGGAGCAAACCCCGCAAGGAAGACGCTCCCTGGGGAACGTGCCCCCCCTCTGGCGACAGAGAAGGCCCCCAAAAAAATCAGCTCAAAAAAAAAAAAGTCTGGTATGAGGATTTCCCGATCTATCAGGTGCTTTATTTCTCTCTCTGTGGTCGTCTTGCGCGCTTTAAAGCCGGAAACCGAGAAGTGAATTTGAATCTGAGATGATAAAACGGCAAGATTTAAGTCTCTCTCTGGAGAACGTTTTTACATAAGCGGTGCTGAAGAGAAGGAATTTCCTTCCTGAGTTCTCTCCAGATTCACAACAGCAGGGGTCTCATTTATAAAACAGTGCGTAGGATCCATACACAAAGTGTACATGTGCACAAAAGCCCAAAGTCGGCGTGTGCCAAAAATGATCTGACCCCCTTTCACTCCCACAGTTAACCATAAACGGTCAATACAGAAGCCCTCATGAATATCGATGTACATGCAGCAGTATTAAAACTGCATCCAGATGTTTCTCTTATTTAAACAGTCCATACATGAGTGCAGGTGGTGAAGATGAGATGACTTAAATAAAGAACAAGGAACAAGACAACATGTTTAGTCTGTGATTAATAACTGAAGACATTTGTGATAAAGAACAAAGCATCTTTGGTTTGAGATTCAAAGAAGAGACTTGTCTTTTGAAGCAGAGAGTGTGCGTGTTCGGGTCTGATACTGAGCTTGTTATCTGGCGCTCTTCTTGCATCAGAGTTGCCAACTGAAGTTAATGGACACCAACAAGTATCAACACATACATGAACATACACACACTCACGGAAAAATGCACACAGATGACAGTTTTACTCGGATCTACACTCGTATGAACACAAAAACAAAGCACACAAACATACACATGATCCCCCGGCTGCAGGAGGGGTGTCACAGGACTTCGGGGAAGCGCTGCTATTAACAGCAACAACGATGACCTCTATCCGGGCCGTGGAGACTCCGGGAATGACCGCAGGTCAAGTTGATCCTGCCAGGATGAGTCAAGATACTTCTGACGCTCGTCCTCTCCTCCTGCTCGCTTTGTCAAGCTTTGTCATCCTCTTTGCTGGCGTTAAAGCCCATGAGAGCTGCGCTAAAAGCAGCTCTTCACAAGTTCATGCTGGACAAGAGGCTGAGAACAAAGACGCTTAATGCATGTTTGGGTTTCTCAAGAAAGTGTTCAACAAGTCAGGATACAAAATCACAAAAAGCACCTTTTCCCACTTGAACAAACGCCTCAAACTAATTTCAACTTTCAAGTTTTTGAGCTCCATTTTAAAGGTGCAAACACAAATGTTCTCGGCTGCACCAAGATCTTTATTACATTTAAGACAAAGTCAGACTCCAGAGAGCCTCAAAGGTATCCTCGCAAGTGTTCGGGGAGCAGAAATCATTTACATTTTGAAGCATATTTCTGCTCTTGTTGACAGACTGATGTTGCACAGATGTGGTTCTGAGACGTTTCAGCGCAACATCTTCCTTCCCAAACTTCTTTATTGCTCTGCCTCATTTACATCCAACCTGTTTGTCGTTCCTTCCTTCAACCTTCGCTGTGAATTACCAGACAGACGAGCAATTTTAATTTTAAGGTCAGGAAAATATGTTATAGTCATAGAGGCTTGACCATCATTCCTAATATCCTGGTGCGTGCTGAGCATCAGCTGGCAGCCAGCAGAGAGGCACCGCTGTGCACGAGGTATCTTCTTCTTCTTCTTTTTTTTTTTTTAAAACAAAAATAGAAGCCTTTGAGTCCTCAAAACATATCCATTGCTCCAGTAAATAACTGGCCTACTGTCACCTCTCTGCAGAAACTGGATTTCTTCAAAAAAATGGCAGCAGGTGCATCGTTTTAATGCACAGTCTGAAAATGAACATTTACTGCACCATCATACTGAGACAGTCAACACCTGTTGTCCTTTAGTCCTTGTTTGTAGTTTTCTTGATATGTTTTAATTGTTTCAGTGTTTTTAATAATCTTCTATGTCTGTTGTGTTTATATCCAACAAAAAGCTAAAACATAATGATAAAAAAAAGTCGTTCATGCAGGGTATGACTCCTCGTGTGCATGAAAATGTTCATCCAACGATTCTCGGCTGGAAAAAGGTTTTTCTTCCGCTGCTCTGATTTCTCTGATAGGTTCCAGTCTAAACAGTTGCCTCCCTTATTAGATATATATGACTGGTGTGTGAAATAACACTCGACACCTTCAATAACATCTAAAACGTTCACGCTCGGTGACTGCTTTTCTACTTCACATGATAGAAACATCAGTCTGCCGGAAGAATCGTCCCGGAAAACATCAGAAGCAACAAGTATGTTCAGCGCATTCATCTCTACAGATGTCTTTTACCTTTTTCAGAGGAAATATACCTTCAATTTGTAGCTAAAGTCAAAGTGATGGTACTGGAAACGAATATGTCATGACTTCAATTTCATACGTGAGTGTGTGGATATATATATGTGTGTGTGTGTGTGGGCGGCGAGTGTAAAGACAGATAGGAAGTCCTCCTCTCGGGAACTGACTGAACATAAAGCATATTTTCTCACTTCATTTTTATCCCTGCGTTTTCTCAAAAGGCGGTAAAATGCATGTAAGGATGAAAAAAAAAAAGAAGAAGAAGAGGGAAACAACTTGTAAGGTTAAGCTCTGAAGCCAAAGAACTTCACACATGGAAGAAGATGAAGAGGAGGTTACGCATAAACAGATGATATCTGTTATGTTTCCTGTTTATTTGCTCTATGTTGGCGGTTTTTATATTTATATTGTTTCTCACCGCAGCTGCAAGAGAAAGAAATAAGAAGAAATAGGAAATAACAGTAAATATGACATTTGTCTTGCATGACAGACGCAGTATATCATGATACTGATATTACCTTAATGTATGAATATTGAACTGATAATACATGCCTGTAGACACATGACTCTCTTCACAATCTCCACCAACAAGCTGGAAATACAGATGTGTAAATAGCTGTTACATCTGTATCAATTCAAAGGTGAGTCATACGACTAGCTTGAATACCAATGAGCTGTTTTTGTCATCTACAGAATGGATCTGTCAGTCTGAGAGAGCGGAGAGAGAACGAATGACAGACGTGTAACGTGCACTTCGTAACCTTGTTAAGAAAAAACCGCAGAGGAAGAAGAATGATTTCTTTAAAGCGGCTATAATCAATACTTTTTATAACTCCACTGTCTGAGCTGTCAGTGTGTAAAGTGTTGGTTGTGGCTCGTAGTGATGAACCTACAGAGAATTATCAGCGACTCTGCAGCTCCTCTCGGCTTTACGGAGCTTTATAGCGAGTTTCAGCTCATTGTTTATCTGTCCGGCTGCAACTTTTACTGTTCTGGTTCACTCTCAGCGCTCTTAAAAAGTCACCTGCTCAGCACCAAACGGCAAGCTGGTGAACACAGTGGAGCATTTAGCAGATAAAGAGCCAGATATTTCCCTCAGGAGTTGGTGGAGACCAAAAACAGAGCTAAAAGAGAGTGAATATTGGACTTACATTCACCAGGTGGACAGAAACACGACTCCACATCAATGATAATGTTGCTCCGTAACTGCTGGATGTGCAAATAAGCAACTGGTTGCTAACAAGGTGATGATACGTCTGCTTGTTTCTGATGAAATCAAGTGGACAAATAAGTCAGTTAATGCAGGTTTGATTGATAAATTAGTTTCTGAAATTATTCAGATTATTTATAATGTGAATTTAGACGATAATATCAGCAGTTTGGTGGACAGTATTTATCTTAAATATCTAATATCACTGTGAGTTATATCATTGTTTGATATATGTGGCCAGCTGGGTGTGAAGTCCACCCAGTGGTTGAGCCCTTTGTCATCCCATTAAACTGCAGAGAGTGAATCAGTTATTCAGACCAACATAAAGATGTTTTTTAGCAGGAGTCTGAACTGACTGCTTTGGATCTGCTGTTTTTGTTGGGTTTATTTTGCTGCCTTCAGTACTTGAACTTAACTGAGAGGGGTCTGCAGCCCCTTGCAGAAAACCCACTGTGAGGCTCTGGCATGTAGGCATGGAAACCAGTCTTCATCACCACCTCAGAAGCTGCTACAGTCTCCTCCTCTGCTCTGCTCTGCTGGAGCCGTGCCGAGTACACGAGTTGGCCTGAAAAACCTCGTGTGCACCTCTGTGAGATGAATTATTGCCTGAATTTTGCCAGAAAACACAGTTTGATAGTTCAGAAGCAGCCAGAGAGAAATGTGAGATGGGAGGAGGTCAATTTTATAGATCTTCTAGAGTTCTTCTTGGCTAGAAACAGGTGTGTCTGTGGTGGTAACGCATTTACAATTCACAGTTCAGGAATTTACATCGGAGGCAGAGAGCAAACATGCAGGGTGCAAAAACTCTTTTATAGATATGTTGGGATCCATGTCGAGGAGATTTTGCTTTATAACAAACCAACTAATCTGATCCAACAACAAAACTGAGAGATTTTGTAAAAAAATAAATGCATCTATTTACCTAAACTTCTGATATACTTTCCTTTTTCTTTGTGATTTTTGTGTTTCTTGTTTATGGATACATGATCGGAGCGAATCCATGTTTTTTTTTTAATGTATGTGAGAATGAAATGCTGTCAAATAATCAACCACAAAAATCTGAATTAAGACTCATCAGTCGTGCGCATCAAAATCCAGTTGGACATCATGTGTCTCTATGACAAATCAGAAAAAACAGCAAAAGTAAAAGCGAGACATTTGGTGTGTGAGATCACATTTTTCACCTTGTAAAAGGTGAAAAACAAGAAGGTGAGGGATTTTCCTGTTGAGCCTGCTTGCTTTTCTTCTTTTTTTTTTTTTTTCTATCTAACACAATTTCACCGTTTCACATCCATGCAAAACAAAGATACACACCTGCCTGTAGCTGCTTGTTTGATCTCAGGAGAGTTCAGAGAGTCTGAGGTAAAAAAAAAAAAAAAAAAAATCATCATCAGAGAGAGTCAGAACTGAGAATCTGTTCACCCTCGGATGGTGCTGACTGAGGCGAAGGTAAGTTTATTTCTGTGGCACCTTTCAAAGTGCTTTACATAAAACATAAAAGGCATAAAGAAAAGAATCATAATGCAGTATAAAAAGACACATAAAAGTAGGATTTAAAAGGAGTGAAATAAAATAGAAGATAAAACAAGGTAAAAATGAATAAAACAGGAGAATGAAAATTACGATGCGGTGCGAGATGTGAAAAAATAACCCTGAATTTAATTTAATATAAGACAAATAAAAAAGTTTGACACTGAGTACTTAAACAGAAAAATCTAAAAAAAAAAAAAAGTCATGAAGTTCTGCTGTCATCAGCTCGTTGGTTTAATTAAGTTCACATCACCTCAGAGAGAAACTCACTGAAAAGTTTGTGTTTTTCTTCGACTAATTACAACCAGAGCGAGACGTCATGAACATTTCAGACTTTCAGCTGGTTGTATGTTGAGTGAAGAGCTTCACTACCCACCAGCTGAACCTTCAATCTACTCAACAGCCTCCTGGTTTATGTAGTCTAATGGTCTGGTCACCTGGTTTAGATCAGAGTTAAAGGTTTGTTTTATGTTTTGAATCTATTTACTGCAAGTTGTACAAAACTAAGATTATTGCTGAGCATTTTATGAAGTAATATAAAGGTATTTAGATCATGCTTGGTTTTGATTTTTTTTTGTTTTGTTATCTTTGTTCGGTGGTTGTGTGAGTTTCCAAACGGCAGCTTTATAAACACAAGAAACCAAATTCACATGATTCTTTTCACAACACCAGGTTTGTTAATGGTTTTTATTCCAATTTTATTTAGCTAAACATTGTAGTCAAATCTAAAGGCTCTGTTTCCTTGAATGTACTAACAGTAAACTGTAGCTGGACGGTGTGACACCACCACTAGCTTACTGGAAACGACGCGCGGTGCACACTTGTGCTGCAAAGAAAAGTATGGAGAAATGCAGTGCACTATGAGTATCCAGATGGTTCACTCCAAACGGTCAAAAAGTTGTGAAAGAGTGTGGAACTGTGGGCACTTCTCGCCCTCAATGGCCGCCATCTTGGCTACGTAGCAGTAGGGGAGGGACCGCTTTTCAAACTGGAAATGGGAACCGAGGACGTTGTAACTACAGTTACATGTGTTTTGTAGCACTAAGCACCACTATACTGTTGTTGGATATAAGCCATCAGTATGTTTTTTGGGTTAATGTAGCAGTCTGTAATGATTTAATGGCACGAACAATAACACGAATGCTAACGCTAGCTAATGCTAATTTGCAACTGTCATTTCCGGTAAGTGCACAACGTCCATGTTTGATTTGAGACAACACTACCCCGTTGAAATTCGCACACTACGCAAGTAAGTACAAAGTGTACGCAGTGTACTACATGGACGTTTACTAACGGATGTGATTTGAGACACAGCTTTGGAAGAACGTTAGCTACTTTAGCTAAATTGTGCTAGCAGGGCAGGTATCATAATCAAGCAACATCAACAACGACGACATCCTGTGAGGGTATTGTTGATGTAACTCCTGAACTATAAATAAAGTAGAAAAACTGCCATGTCTGGAAAAACAACTGCTGATGGATTTACATTTACATTATGATGACGTCATAGATTTTTAAATCGCTTTTCTCGGCTCGAGGAAAGTTTTACAAACATAAAACCTCCATGGTTCAAAAGTTCATTATAGAAAGAGTCATAATTGATGTTGTTTGCAGTTTGAGGTGTCCTGTCAACAGTTTTACAGGCGTCTCTTTTACAATGGTGGTCTATGGGGGGAAAATCTTGTTTTGGCCGCAGGGGGATTTTTCGCTGTAATACCGCCAGTGGCCACTGGGAAAAATCTCTTATTATACATCCATGATC
This sequence comes from Thunnus thynnus, assembly GCF_963924715.1. Taxonomy (NCBI): domain Eukaryota; kingdom Metazoa; phylum Chordata; class Actinopteri; order Scombriformes; family Scombridae; genus Thunnus; species Thunnus thynnus. Next base: position 3,958,361 of record NC_089536.1, on the reverse strand, counting down.
ATGTGTGGGAGGTTCTGTAACTTCCTGCTTCACACTCACTCATCTCTATCATTTTACACTTCACTCTTAGCTGTAAAACCACTTTCCCCAGCAGAGGAGCTGCAGGTCAGATGCCTTGCTCAGGGGCGCCTCTTCAGTGTAAAAGTTGGAATGAAAGTTGTTATTAATTTGCTGCGGTCCCTTGTCTGATAGAGAAATTTAAACCTGCATCAAAAGTCCTCCTCTTGAACCTGGCTTTTAAAAAAAATACCCTGAACTGATTAAATAAAATATTCCACCCACACTGTCTTCACTCTCTGATTATAATACTTACCATCCTCTAACAATGTGCTTGTGATGCTCTCATGACTCAGGATCACGGCTTCAAGTAAATCTCATTTGTGGAAATGACTGCAGCTCGCCTGCATTTAACATCACACCACCAGAAATTCTTAAATTCTAATTGCTTTATTTCTGAATTGTGTGGGAAGAAAAACAACCCTTAAAAAATCGTTCACGTCTCGGATCATCAAACGGCTCTGAAGCTCTGATTGCCGAGAGAGCTCTGAGATCTGAGAACCGACATGTTTTTGCCTTTGAAACTTTTCTAATGTTGTTGCCTGATGTCACCTTTATGCGGCGTAAATATGAGGAAGATGGCCGCCGTACGGCTCTTTATAAGCGTGGAACTCGCGGTGACCTTTCAGAGAAGCGCTTCATTAGAGGGGGACTGCAGCCGACGGGAGGCTGTAATCACACCGAACCCTGGTGCTATATTTGGGCTACAGATAGCCGGTGTACTGGGGCTGATGGGCAGATAAACTGGATGTGCACGCAGGCATGTAATGACTCACACAAACACACACACATTTCTGCAGTGTATCAGTGCTTCTGCCTCCACTCATAACTCCCCTTTAACACTTTGTCTCACACTTTTTTTCTTCTTCAGTCTCTTAATCTGCTAGAAATTATGTTGATATATGACTGAAGTGCAACAGCAGATATGTTTGGCAGGAAACGTGACGCTGGCTGAGTTATGTTTGCTGTCAACAAAATGAAAAAATATTGTCCTTACTCTGTTTGAGATAGTTTTGGAAGATCCTACCAGTCTGTGCATCTTGTCTTTACTCTGGATTTTGTGTTTACTTGTTTGTAGTGTGTGTCTTTTATTGTTGTTGCAGTGTTTATGCTGCCCTCTTGTTCTCAAGCTCTTAATACAATACTGATGTGCCCTTATATAGGTGGAAATATGTCTCAACTGCTGGAACAATTCATGTGGCGGAGGGATACGTTCTGGTAGCGTTGTGTAAGTCTGTAGAGGTTGTCTGGCTTTTACGACTCAAGACGCTGAGAGAAAAACTCTGAAGTGATTTATTTTCTTCAGATTTGGTAGCTGGAGTGTTTTTGCAGTCTGTGTTGTTAGACACTAATATTTTATGTAACAACCTGCTCCAACTCTTTGAGTGTCTTGGGATCGATCTCTAGCTGCTCTCGTTGTCCTCCAGACCTCCTCGACTCGCTGCTGCCTCTGGGCCTGACGTGAATATAGTTCAGTCTGTGTTTATCTGCTGTGTTGTGAAAAGAAACAAGCGATGAGAAAAAGGCCACCAGTTGAGCTGACAGCAGGCGGTGAAGGGGGTAAGTGTGTAAATAAATACGTAGGATGCGGTTCCTGCGGTAAATCTACACTAGAATGTATCCCTCCGCCGCAGCTCAGCAGGGAACTACATTCTGAGGAAACAGAAAGAGGGAATTTCATCCTAAACAGGCTGTAACTTTGGAATATATCGACTGGATTTAGCTAACTGAGGCTGCTGAAGCTTCATTTTAGCTGAATTTGGAACGAAGGCTGTGGATTTTGGTCCCCATTTCTTACAGTGTAGTTGCGAAGGAATTAGCTTCAGAGAGGAACTGTTACAGCAACCAAGACATATTTCCACCTACATAATGGCACCTCCTATCCTTTAATCTCAACAAGACTTTTACCTGGTTAAATAAAAGGTAAAGAAATGGCAAAAATGTTGATACTGAAAGTTTTCAGAGACAACGTAGTTCTTTTATTTTCCACCGAAATATCCGATCTTGCAATACAATATCTGTTCATAGTAACTAAAGCAATATTTGACATTTTTATGGTGTTGTTTAGACACTGGCAGCATTTTTGTTTTAGCGGTTGTGATCGAGTTCAATCGAGTCGAAGTCAATTTTCTTTCTTTGCAGCACCAGATACGACTTTCTGTCTCGTGTCTCTGCCTCTTCATCGCTATTACTTTCTGACAGGACGAGTCTCAGATCTTCCCCGGTGAATCTCCTCCTCCTCTCTCTCTCTCTCTCTCTCTCTCTCTCTCTACTTCTTCATTGTCCTCAGCTGTCGCTCATCCCTCCATCCTATTATAACTGCTCACAAAGAGGGAAGGAGTGAGAGAGAGAGAGAAGTGCCCCGTTTTAAAGAGCAGGTGAAGGTGTCTGGCGTGATAATCAGGTCTGGTGAAGGTGATGGCAGATCATATCATCTGAGGAAGTGTGTGTGTGTGTGTGTGTGAGAGAGAGAAAGAAGTCTTTAGACATTTATTTTTTTGATTATTAAAAAATGGGGCACAATGATCACACTGGATAGTTATCATTCACAGCATCAAGCTTTTAAAAGTTGCAAATTTGCTCAGAAACAATTTCCTAATCTCTCTCCCTCCTTATTTCCTTATGCATGTATCTGCTTCATATCTCTATATGTTTGATTAGTTTTACTTATTGCCGTCTTGCAGAGCTGCTGAGTCCGACTCCAATTACAACTCGATTATCAGACGGTGGACAAAAAACCATCTGACTGCGTTTCATAAGAATGTTTTTGAAAATTCACAAGCGCGTCTCCCAGAAATTACGTTTACATACAATTAATTTGTTTTCCCCAATTATGGAGTGGTAACAAATGTAATCACGAGTTTGATGTGTTTTTAGGTTCAGACAGTAGTTCAGGTCAGTGAAAGATGGCGGTAAACACAATCTTTCTCTAAACTTCACTGAGTTCTGTTAGTGCCTGAAAATAACCATAAAAACGCTTATTATTAATATAGTTGCTACGACCAGATGTTATACCGCAGATCAGATATTTTGGTGGAAAATAAATGAAACATTTTTAGTTCAGCAAACGTTATGTTTCCCTCAAAGTAGTCGAACATGAGCATCACTCACGAGGTTCATGCATTTCTACCTGCACCGTTTTATTTGCATTTTTTCAATTTGCATATTAAAAAAAATGATAAAATATTGCAAAAACGCTTTGCTGAGGTGGAAACGTTAAGCTAAAATACGCCAGAGCGCAACGTAAACAGACGTAGCGAACAAATGATGACGTGCATGAATCATGTGACTTAAACGTCGCTGAAGAGCTGAAAACATCAGATCTGTGTGGAGCGATGACGAGGAGGCTGTAACCTTCCTCACATCAGTACATGAAACAAACAGAAATGTCATATTTCCATCATTTGAGCTTTGACTGTCGCTCTTTAAATGACGTCGTCTCGTTGTGTTCTCTTCTTCTGCGGCGGTTTAACTGCACAGACTGGAGACTTAACGCCACCTGCTGTTTATCTGCTAATATTCACACAACAGCATTAATTCAAATTTTCTTTTGCCAATATATCTGGAAATGTGTTTGATATTTGCGTTACGTTTGGATGGAAACTTGGCTGCTACGGATGGATTGTCATGTTCCTCAGAGGATGAATCATAATGGCTTTTTTATTGATCTACAGCCACCAGATCAAAATTTCAATTTGTCTAATACTTCGTTTTATGAGCAAATACCTGCAAAACTATTGACATTCCCATCAGCCCAGTTACTTTTTATTTCATGCCAAACATCCGGCCCCATCCCACACGGGATTACAAGACGCTGCTAAATGTCAAACCTCAAAAATAGGCAAAAAAAAACATCCTCTCTCATCTAACGAGAACCTTCACATCGTGACTCCCCCCCCTCCGCCCCCCTGCTAAGTAAAGGACACACTACTCGCTGCATTTGCACTGAACACCGACTCGCACTGGATGTCAATTTTGCTCTGCAGACTTGTTCAATACGGTTGTAACTCCAAGGGAGTCTGGGGCTGCCAAAAAACAGGAACATTTTCATATTTAATAGAAAAACAGACGCATTTCATGAATTTCAATCGACGTAACTTCTCAAATAGTTGTTCTCAAATGACAGTTACCGTGCTCTCTGCTGCTGTTTGTTTGTTTCCTCCGTGTTGCTAAATCCAGGACAACTCTCCTGGCAGGCTTTAATATCTTGGCATTCATGGACGATAGCTTAACAGCAATCGAAGAGAATGTCAAAATAGCAGCGGCTGGCGGATTAATTAATGAATAAAAACTGGATTTTGTGACAGTGAAAGCAGCAGAGGTGTGAGTAAGATATGACTCTGTTGTTGTACTGATGGAATTAATTAATGTGTGACATACAATAACAGGTAATTCAATCCTCCAAATGAAGACTGTAATACTCATATTTTTTGAGGATTTGTCATATAGTTCAAGGTACGTTGGCCTTAATGCAGAGTCCAGTAACGTCTAATAAAACTGAAAAAAAACCCACAATAATGACAAATATCTCCCTCTCTGTCTCTTGAAATACACATGTATACTATACAGTACACACACACACATGTGTAGCTTGTTTTCCCGCTCGTTTCTTGCGTCTGTGGAACAGCTTGTGCTCTAATTATCCTGTTTTCTAGGGGAAATATATCGAACTTCGCAGCAGAAAGTTTGAATTGTCAGTGTGAGTGAGTGTGTGAGAGAACATACTTCACAATGAAATGAAGTGAGCAGGTTACAAACGTTGAATCCACTATCGGTTAAAACTCACCATCTTCCGATATTTATCATGAACTGTCAAACTTTTACTTTTCTTATTGGGAGTTTTGTGTTTGCGCTCGAATCCTAACTGTAGAAGAAAAACAGTGGGTCGAATGTACTAAGAGAATGTTTGAGATATATTTGCGTAATCCTCCTTTAAGTGCAACGAGAAACCCAAAAATACAAATACAGCCTACATGTTTAGAGCAGAATGTGTCATATTTGTACCTGAAAAACAGGCACAAACCCCCCTCAGTACATCTGGCTCAGTGTGTTTTTGGGAGCTTAGCCAAACCTGTGACGCATTTACTGGTCTGTGTATATATTTCTGTGGATAACAGGCCCCAAAATAGACTAAATTACATCACATCTAGATATTTACAGCAGCTTCAGTTGAGTCTTTATGACAGAAGATGTTTCAGTAACTGAGCATTAATCTCCAGTCTGTCTCTCTGCTGAAAAAACACCCAACACTTACCTATAATCTCTTGCTCCCCTTACATTTTACAGCAGCACAGTGAGGGTTGTTGCAAGGCATTCTGGGTCATGTAGTCACCCAGGGAAAGTCCAGAAACTAGGTACATTACAAATAAATAAAATGCAGAAACTAATTATGACTATTTTCCTACATTTTCTCCTTGCAAAAAGTTAATCCATCAATTATTCTAATGAGCCAAAAAGAAACTGATAAAGAAAAATCTCCTGAAATATAAGAACTATACAGTACTTGGTTTTTTTTTTAAACATGTTTTCAAACCTCTACACTCTTCTTCCAGCTCACCTCTGTCACCCGCTTAATGTGACTTAATGACGTCTGTGATTGATGAACACTTACGGAGTCAAACGGTTGTGATTGTTAACTCGAGTGGGCGGCTGCTTGACTGAGTGTACGCGGTTAATTACCGTGAAAATAGCTGTTTGGGGGTTGAAGGACATTTCCACTCCTGTGACTCTGAAGTGCTGTTAACGAAGATGATGAGCGGGTCGGACCGACCTCTACATCGTCCTTCCTGCTGGAAGCCAGACGCTGGACTTTTTATTTTTGAACTTTCTCTCTTTTTAATACTTTAACTGTTGTTTGAATTTTTCTGCTCTTTTCTAATTTAATTGGTACACACTGAGCTTGTAGCCTGTATGAAGGGTACTATACTATATTATTATTATTATTATTATTATATAACAGAACAAGATGACATTCAGCCAAGGAAATTAGAGCATGAGTGGACGCCCCTGTCTTCATGCTTTAGTGTATTTTTGGTCTGTTTTTCATGGTTTGGGTCTAGACCTCTTTGTTCCAATGAAGAGAATCCAACTGAAATCACATTTAATTATCTCTCAAAAATAATGTCAACATGCTCTTTTAAATGTAGTGTTGCTAGTTTTGTATAATTAGCATGAAGGGGGAAAGAAGGTCAAATAGGGGTAATATCAGAAACGCTCTCTAAGCTGGCTAAAGGGGTGTGTTGGTGTCTGTGTTTGATTGACAGCAGCTCTGGGGGGGGGCTCGTTCAACAAGCTAAGCTGCAGGACAATAACATTTGATTTGCTGTATGGAAATAACGGTATTTAATCAAATTAATGTAAAACTAAGCGGTGCCATTTGCTATATAAACAAAGTTAGTATTATTTTCACACCTTCAGACTCTACTGACTCTCACTTTTGTCTTTATGAAGAAAAACATCTAGTTTGACATACTCATTAGTCATTTGTGTCTCTTTCAGGTCTGAGAAATACTAAACTAACCTCCAAACAGAAAGCACTTTCTTAATAAATCCAAAAGTCGCTTTATCATTCATGTGGAGTCGTGTTTCTGTCCACCTGGTGAATATAACTCCAATATTCACTCTCTTTTAGCTCTGTTTTTGCTCTCTACCAACATCATATTATAAAAGATATTGATTATAGATGCTTTAAATATCATTCAGTGTGATCAAATCATATGTTGTTGGCATTAACTGCTTCATCTCCTGCATCCTTCCTTGAAAAAATGATCTGTACGTTGTCATCAGACGAAATTACTGCGTCAGGTCTTTGAACAAGTTCTGTTCATGTTTCCCAAGTTGTAAGAAAACTTATAATAAAAAAATGGACAAGTGAGAGTTGAAGCTGCTCCTCCTGATTCAACAAGCAGCACAGCAACTCCTCTGAGTCCAATCACAATCTTAATGCCACTCTGGCATTGATCAGGCTGGATTTATTCATAGGAGAGGAGCGGCGGTGGCGGCGTTGCGTGAGACAGACAGACGCGGGGCAGCGAGGGGTCATTACCAAACATCTCAGACTGACATCGCATCCATCGTTGTAGTTATTGATCTGTCTCCAGAGGCCAAGCCGACCGAGCCAAACCCGGGCCCCCCCGATTGGCCGGCAGGCGTCCGAGGTCCAGCCGTCATCTAGTTTGCATACAGAGTGAGGGGAGTGCGGTGCATAATGACCGCGGAGGGAGGGTCACCACGGCAGAGCGAATATATACAGACTTACACAGACAGAATGCTTTCGACCTCAATTATAATATGCAGATGGGACAACGCTGGGAAAGACGGAGACAGATGAGGACGAAAAGAAGTGGGTGGAATTTATGTGCTGGATGAGAGAAACAGTTTTGATCTTTTTAAAAGAAACAGTAGAATAATGACGTCAGGGATCCTGGATTCAGCCAAACACTAGTCTGACTGACCGGATATAGGTTGTGGCCATTTCAACCAGCATTCTCCTCCCCTTCTGCTATCTGCCTGCTACTGTTTTCAAAGTCTCAGTCGCTACGATAACAGCAACAACCTCCTAGCTAGCAACCTATCAGTAAAAGTCACATAGTCGACATGTCGTACATACATCGTTTACTGTTGTATGTAGCGTTTTCTTTTGGGGGGGATTTAGCCATTTTAATGCCAGGGCTCAAAAAAGTCCCCCTGACACTATTATTCAAGGGCACCGTTATTGCATCCTGGGTTTTAGCGCTGCCCAAGATGACTGTGATTGGTTTAAAGAAATACAAACAAGCCAGAGTGTTTGTTTTTCCTCCAGCAGACTTCTCTCCACTGCTGGTACGACGCCGTGCAGACGTATCTGACTATGCAAGACTGACCAGATACATCAAACACTGTTTTCTGCATGTATATCAATCTAGCAAATAACATATCATGATGTAATCGGTGGGTTTGCCTTTCTTTAAGTATTATAAGAAGTTTGAATTGTTTATGTTTCATTAAAAAGGATGAGCTCAACCAACCAGAGGATCTATAGTAGCCTGTGAGGCAAATCCCAGGGCAAAAAGACATTCACAAGGAAATTTTTGATCATCTCAGAGCTTCTCTCATCTGGATTATGACATCTGAAAAAGACTATTTAGAGAGAGTTTAGTGTTTCTCTGGTTGATTAAAAAAAAACAAATAGATTTTGAAAATTGTGAATTAGTTTTTTTAAACCAGGAAGTCTCTGAGATCAATATCTCTTCTTCAAAACAGCCAAGAGAGCACATTACATATATGATGTTAGTGCTTCAACACTTATACATATGTGCTGTATGTAGTGTTTCTATTAGGGATGTGCAGAGGGCCCAGTATTTGTTTTTGTATCTGTATTTGTTGAGGCAGCAAAAATTATTTGTATTTGTATTCGAATTCAAAGTGGAAAAGGGTTTAAAAATCCTGTTTTTGTTTTTATTACGCTTTTAATTTTCAAAAATTAAAGTGTAACAATAAGTGTTCATGAAGTGTTCCTTTGGGAGCACTTCATTCGTGTCAGTAGTTCAGCTTTATCTCTGGGGAACACCCCCAGCTCCGGGAGTGACATCCAAATTAGGAAATGTGTGTCATGTAGCAGGTGGATGTGACTCCCCTCAATGAGACCTGCTGACAGACGTCACAGCGGAGCAGAGGAGAGACACTGAGATAGTGATGTAACCGACCTGTGCGCTGGTATTTAACATGTTTTTATTTTCTCTCCGCAAACAAATAATTTTTAAAATATTTGCATGAAACAAATATTCATAAAAAAAACCCACTATTTGTGCTTTGCCGAATAATGTTTTTGTATTCGGCCACACTCCTAGTTTCTATACTATGTCTGCCTTACTCAGAAATTGGACAACAATGAAGATCTACAGCACAGAGGAATAAGATATCAGACTTTGGATACACACACAATACTTGTAAGTAGATCAGTTCATTGTTGGTTTGGCTCCAAATATGAGATTTGTGGACAATAAGACCAGAAATATCCTGTAACTTCAGTTTGTTCTGCAGTTCATCCCAGCAGTACTTGAAACCAGTCCTCCCCAGTGCAGAGTTGAAGAAGCTATTCTGTGATCTGGTGTCAGTGATGTTCACTTTGAAGTCAACTGAAGTCAATGATGTTAAAGATCTCAGCAACTTATATAGCAAGGCGTTATATAAATATATATATATATATATATATATATATATATATATATATATATATATATATATATATATATATGACAATACACATATGCTGATGCCTTCTGGATGTCAGTGATGATCGCTGTCTGCAGAGATCAATCAAATGGCTCTGTGTCAGGGGTGTATTGGAGGGGGGGGGGGGGGGGGGGGCTACGCTTTCATGCACACACACTGTGAATGGCAGCGAGGCAGACAGAGAAGGCTGATTAAAGAGACAGACAGGGCCGGTAAAAACTTTATGGATTTTTTGACGGCCCACCAGCCCACCGATGCGACGGCCCAGCAGGATTTGTCCAACTACACCACTGCACTGTGGTAAACAACATCCTGTAACACAACACACCTCCAAAATCCAGTGTAGGTTAATATAACCGATTGAATAATGAGGTTTTTTCTGTTTTGAAAGAGGAAACCAGCCCTGTTCTGGTATAAGAATCATATGTACTCTTTATACAAGGAAAGAGAGAGAAGAAATTCAAGCTGGAACATATAGAGGTCTATATATGTTTTTATGTCGTATAACACAACATAATGTACATGTATGGTCAAGCATGTGGAAACTCTCAAGAGACAATAAAAAGTACAGAACATCCTCATTTGGTGGCCTCAGAAGAGCCTTGATGGATTTTTAAGTGTGTGTGTGTGTGTGTTTGTGTGTCACATTTACACTGAAGAGCCATTTGCTCCCCAAGGCCTCATGGGAAAAATGTCCATGAGAGACATGAACCGCTCAACACTCACATACCGGCCTTCACAGCTCTGAAAATGTGACGTTGTTCATGTGTGTGTGTGTGTGTGTGTGTGTGTGTGTGTGTGTTACTGCTATTTTGCAATTTTTAGATGATGAGAGTTTGGACATCATGTAAGAGGGAGGACATATTGGGAAAGTGGGGACGTATTTGGACAGTAGATTGATATGTGAACAGTTGGGACATTTTAATTGAGGGTGTTTTTGTTAATTATGGACATTTCTGTTTTGGCATTTTGGAAAAGTAAGAACATTTTGGAAAATGAGGCCATTTAGGGGGAAAAAAAATGACATTTTGTAAAAGTATGCACATTTTTGGACTCCACGGGGGGGATTTATCTCACTGCTGCTCAGGACTAATGTCCCTCAATTCAAAACCTCCCTTGTAGAGTCTGAGCACCAAAGACTTTTGACAACATTTAATCGTCAATATCATCTATAAAATAAACAGTTGTTTTTGCTTCATTCATTCATTCATTGTCTGTCCTGATTGAAATAAAGTAACGCTGGAAAATGAGATGTTTTGAAAATGAGAACATTTTGGTCAATGAGACATTTGGGGATATTTGTGGGGATATTTTTCTTTAAAGGGCCGTTAAAGCATTAAGACTTGGTTTTACAGTTAAGATCTGAATCCAGTTTACTGTAGGTTAAAGTTAGACTTAAAGGACGACTGCGTTCCTGTCCAGGTTTTTCAAATGGAGACAGTCAGCCATTAGAAAGAAGCAGTGACGTGGTCGTTCCCCCTAAAGGAGGGCTTGGGAAAATTACATTTGACACTAAAACATATGTATTTAGAGCAAAATTTGAATCTTCGGATTTGAATACGTATGGAACACTGATGTGAAGCTACAGAATGATATGAAAACCTCAAAAACTCAAAAAATAATGTACCCAACCCCACTGAAGGAGTGTATTGTGTCAATCAGAGTCCTCACAAGTATAAAAGTACACTACTCTGTGTGTGTGTGTGTGTGTGTGTGTGTGTGTGTGTGTGTGGCCTGCATATTTGTGCTGAGACCTGTTTGTATTTTCAGATGCCTGCCGGCTGAATTCACTACGTGACTGTGACACACACCCCGCCTGTCTCTGCACATCTCCCTCACTATGTGATATGCATACAAACAAACACCTGTTGAATTAAGCAGGGCATTAAGATGCGTGTTGCTCCTTTATTCTCAGCCTCCATCAGTCACTGTGAAGACAAAGACATCTGGGATGTACAGAGACTACCTGAGCTGTGTTTTTGGGGTGGGGGGGGGGGGTCATCTTTGCCTGCAGCCCCGGTGCTGTTGTCTTTTCCCATCTCAGAGATCGCTTTTGAAATCAAACTGTTCGCTCTGATAGAACGTGAGGCTACAGAAACACAGATATACATCAGATCGAACACTGACAATCCTCCAGTGGACCTCTGTTTCTGTGCCGGACATGGTTGCTAGGAGATCTGTGATGCAACTGCAGGCGACTGCATGCACATCTGTATGCAACACCATGTTTGACTGGTTTTATTTTCTAGCAGCTCTGCTTTCTGACTCTCTGCCTTCATTCTGCCTCTCCTCTCTTTAATCCTGAGGTATGTGTCTTTCTCTCAATCCTCCATTTTCCTTTGAAAAAATGTGCGCAAGAATGTAAAATATGTGTGTGTGTGTGTGTGTCTGTCTGTATGTGTGTACACTCTGCTTGCCTCCATTATGGGGCCTGGATGGCTGATTAGCTCTCAGACACAATATGGCCAGAGACAGAACGGGCCATTGATTCCCCCAGCAGAGCCAAAATGGCTGCTCTGGTACAAGTTGACACCATCTGAGTGTTTATGTTCCCCTGTGTGTGTGTGTGTGTGTGTGTGTGTGTGTGTGTGTGTTAGATGAAAGAGATAATGAGGATAAAGACGGATGGAGTAAACAGAGAACGAGTCTCTATGTGTATCCATCTAATTTCCAGTTTAAACATCACTTCAATAATGTGAACACATTTTTTAGCATTTCTAATTTCATATCAGCATTTGTAAACATCCCGTTCAGGCCTCGTCTCACCAGAAAGTGCAACAACAAAATTAATCCATTCTTGAAGTTTGGAGATGTAGTGACTAGTTGGTGAACTGCTAAACACCACAGTGTTTATATATTTTCTCTCTGCTGTTTCGTTTACTTCACCACTGTGCACCATTTCATTCAATAAGAAGTTCTTGAAGAGGGAAAATAAAGATCTCCAAGCTAACGAGCCTGCCGACGGTCAGCTAGCGAATTTGTTAAATTGGTTTGGTCCAAGCGGCAATCTTCAGGGCTGAAAAATGAAGCCAATGTGGAAGTGCCAAAAACCTGTTTCCTAATGAGTTTATGGTCTCAATCGCAAGTCTTCTTCAATACAGCATGATGTTCATTTTGTAAATTATGGCCCCATTTAATTTAAATTTGACGATAAAGCAGGGTATGCTTTAGGGCGTGGCTACGTTGTGATTGACAAGTCGCTACCACAACGACAACGTTGCTTACGTAACGTAACCATGGGGTATGGGCGTATCTGTGTCTTCACAGTGTGTTTACAGTTCGCTAAAGTTAATTGTAACATTTTGGTCGCCTAAAAAAGTCTTGTTCAGCGTTTGGTTTTAATAAAAGACCCATCAATGAGTGGGATGATCAGTTTTTCCGGTGAGTACATTTTGTTTTAACAGTTTTAGGCCTGTTTTTTGCTAGCAAAATTTAGCATTAGCATTAGCATGACCACTGTTAACTATAGATCGTAAATGCACCATGCTAACAGAGCTAGCAGCTAGCGCTATGGTCAGCTCAACCCTCTTGTCCAAATATGGTCACTTGTGGCTCCAAAAATCAAACATGGCGACGGCCAAATCCAAGATGGCGATGGTCCAATCGCTAAACCGGAGGCTTCAAATTATCAGTTCACAAACCAATGGGTCACGGTGACTACGTCCATATTTTTTACAGTCTATGGTTTGGGTGCTAACGGAAAAATATTTATTTAAAAGATGTATTTGTAACATCGACTCCTATCTAACTGTCTGCAAATCATTTAGTGGAACCGTTTTTACTCCGATAAAGAAGGTTACATAAAAGTGAAAGGTACAAGACGGCTAATAAGCTACGATGGCTTCCTCCATTTTGTATTCTCAATTCCAAAATGTAAAAAATTAAGAAAGAAATTTCAAGAAGAGGAACAGAGGAGTGATCCATCTTCCAGGACGTGCAGACATATAAAAGATGCTGCGTCTACAGAATAGATAAAAATAGCAAAACTGCAACATGGAAAGTAATGATGTTGTTCGTCAATGGTGCAGATTTGCAGATCTAACTAACTGCAATGCTAGCATAATACTCATTTCATGTTAAAATTGTTGTAATATAGCTTTCAGACTACAGTGGCAGCAGTGAAGTTTCAGCCTGAAACAGATGGAGTCACTCAGACGTTTCTAACTGAGTCTCTATGGTTTGGATTTTAGTTTCACTCCTGCGTTCTTGTGCTTTAACATATCAGCTTCATTTCATTGGTTACTGATTACTTTCAGTTGTATCAGAGCTGCGTTACGTTGTTTCCCAACAGCGAACCAGCTGGAAGTTTTTATTGTTTAAGTAGATGTAAAGGAAAGTATTTGCCACAGAGTTACCAAAGCTTCGTTAGCGATGCTATTCTACAATAAAAACTGGTTTATGCAGGAGGGTTTTGACATATTCAGCACAATTTAGTCAGAGGATTAGATTTAAATATTGCAGGTGGGGACAATAAAAGAAGAAACAGCAACAATGAGCTTCTAGATGAAGAGACGCAGACGACAAGCTCTTACTGCACTGTCTTCAAACTACTTTTTTTTCATTGTTTTGCTGGTTTTAGTCTTCAAAAATTGGAACAAACTGGAAAAATTGTCAAGCTGTGCTGTAAGATTACTGGTGAGGGTCATCTCAAAGGCACAAACTGATGTTTTGAACCTTCAACATCCTTCACATGTTGAGTTCCAGATGCTTCTATCAGGACGGAGGTTTAGTCTCTCGTAAAGGTTGCAGTAATAGATACAGATTGTCCTTTTATTCCATCTGCTATTAGTTTCTTAAACAAACTTAAATAACTTTCTTTTTCCCAGTCTTTTGAATCTTGAATCTCCAGTCTGTCATCAACACCTTTTACTTTGTGGACATGCAGGAATCTGTTTCGGCACTGGTCAGTATCCCTATCTTCATCAAACAGTCTGCAACACTCGTAGTGGCTGATGTGGTTAAATCATCGGCCACAAATACAACAAACTGATATTGTCTCAAAGTACAGCACCAGTCAAAAAAGCCCACGTTGTCTGCAGGTCCTGGGTCAGTGTTGTTTTTCCTGTTATGTGTCACAAAGTCACATAAATGAGTCTGAAGTAAAAAATGCAAATTAGCAGAGAGTTCAGTTTCAGCAGCCGGAGCTCATCAGGATGCAGAGTGAGATGTAGGATCGTGTCAAACAGCCAACAAAAGGCCTGTGGGAGATAAAAAAGGCTCTTTACCTCCTCTTCAGCACACTCAATAGTTAATTTATTACTGAAAAAAAGGGACTGACTGACTACAGACTTAAGGAAGAAGACAATTAACTGGCTAATTATTTATTTCACCTCAGTCTGCACCTTCAGGTCAAATTAAAGTCATGGATAATGATCTTTATGTGGATTTTTTTTTTTTCTAAACAAAGTGCTTCAAAACTCACAGAACAGAAAATGAACAGCAGACCGACAAAGAAGGAAATTGCAGGAAATAACAGTAAAAAAAAAAAAAAAAAGAAAAGTTACAGCCAGAGGGACGAGATGAATAAATAACAGGCAGGATAACAAGGATAAAATGAATAAAAAGCCAAGGATTAAAGAGTACATTTTTGATTCTATTGTAGCTATAAATCCTTCATAAGCTGCTGATGGAATATAAATTTAGACTCTCTTCAGGCACCAAGCTGCATTTATCCAGAGGGGAAGATGAGAGTATGTTCTGTACCAAGAGAGGAATAAGACACCAACACAGACACTTTAGAGGACACAGCACCTGATGCCAGAGATGGAAGAAGTACTCAGATCCTTTACTGCAGTAAAAGTACCAATACAGCCATGTAAAAGTACTCCATTACAAGTAAAAGTCCTGCATGAAGTATTATGAGGTTGATGTAGTTAAAGTATTGCAGTAAAAGTAGTGGTTTGGTCCCTCTGACTGATATATTATTATATATGACATCATTAGATTATTAATAGTGAAGCATCAGTGTTAGAGCAGCATGTTACTGTTGTAGCTGCTGGAGGTGGAGCTAGTTTACACTACTTTATATACAGTTAGCTAGTTTAGTCCAGTGGTTCCCAACCTAGGGGTCGGGGCCCCTCCAAAGGGTCAGCAGATAAATCTGAGGGGTGGTGAGATGATTAATGGGAGAGGAAAGAAGAAAAAACAAAGTTCTGATACACAAATCTGTTTTCAGTTTTTGGACTTTTTCTCTAATCTTTGATTTTTGCTGAAATATTGGATCATTTGAACATTTATTGAAATGAAAGCATGTGAGAAGTTTAGAGGGAAAAATCACTATTTGGTGGAGCTGTTAACAACTCATAGACATGTGAAATGTGACCCCGACTACACACTGCTTTTTGTAAGACGTCAAAAGCCAAAAAGGTTGGAAACCACTGGTTTCATCTTTAACAATGTGTTGTATTTTAAAAGCTTGTTATATTATCCATTGTGTCAAATCTTCATCTGAAAAGTAACTAAAGCTGTCAAATAAATGTAGTGGAGTAGAAAGTACAATATTTCCCTCTGAAATGTAGAAAGTAGCATCACATGGAAATACTCAAGTAAAGTACCTCAACATTGTACTTAAGTACAGTACTTGAGTAAATGTACTTTGCTACTTTGAGAGTTTACTGAGTAAAACCAACACTACTACTACTAAAAATTCAATACCTTCAAACTTTTTTTTTTGTCAGACCCAAAGAGCCTGAAGTATTGCAGTACAGGAAGTAGTAATACACTGAATAAAAGGACAGAAGGAACGATTGGGTTCTGTCAAGAGTTAAGCCAGATGAAATCAGAGGAAAACACTAAAACTGTAGAAAAATAAAACATTTTGAGAAGGAAAATGAAGTTAAAAACTGTAATGGTTCTGTTCCAGTCTGGCTTTATGTTCCTCAGCTGCCATCGGAGACCTTCTGCTGTGTCTCTGTGATGTCAAATCTGAACTGAGTGGGAGAAGGACAAATACTTTGAATATTAAGATGAACCGACTGTTTAATCCCGCGCTGTGATCTTACGTTGCCATAGACGCCCTTTGTGTTTATTGATCTGTTGTCTCTATTGAAGTTCATGGATGGATTGTTGGGGAATCTGTGGGTGGATGTTCTGAGGATGTCTAGCATGCTGAGATGATTCAACTTTGTCGGTCTGTCAGATTTTTGTTGTTTCTTATGTTGGTTTCACTTGTAAGTTTGAAGGTTTCAGATGTTGATGTGACATATTGAAGAGGGGATTTAGTTTCTGGGTTTTTGGTTTCGCTCTGTGTGTCTCCAGCCTGCAGTTTTTCCCTCCTCACCTGCCCTGCATTCAGTCTCGTTAGTCCTGCTCCCTCAGCCAATCAGCTCCCAGCCTGCCCCTCGTGTCTTACCACCTGTTCCTTGTTGTTTCATTAGTTCAGTTTGTATTTAAGTCCTGGTTTTCAGTTTAGTTTTGTTGCATCCTTTCTTCAGTTTTTTCAGTCTTTTCTGTTTTTACCTGCACAAGACTTTAGTAAAGTCATTTTTTTTCAGCCTGCAGTCTCTTGTATTTGAGTCTACCAAACACAGAATCCGAAAAACTCAAAAGACTTTGCTTTTCAGTTTTTATTCATCACATATCTGAACAAACTCCCAGAAGACTTGAGGCCTGCTGCCACTTTCACTTCTGTTGTTGCTGCTGTTTATTGAATCAAATTTGGGGCTTTTGATTCACATTTCACAATGTAATTTTTATTCTCCTGTTTTATTCTATTCTATTCTATTTATTTATTCTCTGTCTTATGTTTTTACACATTGTCATTTTGTCTTGATGCCTTTTATGTTTTATATAAAGCACTTTGAGTCTCCTTGTTGTAGAAATGTGCTATACAAATAAACTAAACTTGCTTGCATTCACAAAATGTTCTTCTTGTTCTGCCAAATACAGCAACCACCTTGTTTTCTGGTATGAAATGTGAAACACGTCCACATACACACACTCACACACAATTGTAATATGTATAGAAGTGTGTGTGTGCGCAGCAACCATGTTAATGGGCCCATTCAATAATGTTCATTGCAATCATGATGTCTGTTATGTTCTCCTGTTTTATGTAACACAGGGCTGTAATACAGTGTGATAAACAAATAAAGAATATATTCTCTCTGCTCTCTGGAAGCTTAATTAAGTCTTAATCACACATTTAATAATGACTGATGAGGTGTTTATGAATAAAAAAAATAGATTTGTGGTTCATAAGTTTGGTATAGAGACTAATTATGAGGGGATACTATCATAATATGAGCAGTATGAAAGGGTTAATATGCACCACAGAAAGGTCACTACAATCAATGGGGATCCTAATAATCAATAACTGCTCTGGGGCCAGTCAAATATGTGTAACATGGGTGGCATGATTATGATTTGTTTATACTGCGATCATAGAGAGAGACTAAAATGATTCCTCTATGATATGATAAACAGGTTATATATGGTGCAACAACTTGTCAATCAAACACGTGAAAGAATATATCGAGAGACATAAAAAGAACAAAACAGACAAACAAAAGAAGCTCGGGGAGTGTTGAGCTGAAAGCCTTCAGCCGTGAACGAGGAAGCAGAGGAAAAATGATTAAAGCCCGTATTTCCGATCACTTACTTCTCCATTAGGGAGATTAATGAGGGCCGCACAGGCCGGGGACGCCGGCTCCACTGTGAAAAATGACGCTATTACCTGTTTGGGATGAAAAAAAAGTGTGTAAGTGTGTGTTCGGTGTGTGTGTGTGTGTGTGTGTTTTTAGAAAGTCTTCATGCTGTATGATCTGCTGCTGCTGCTGCTGGAGGAGAACTGGTTTAAAAACATGTCTGTGTACTTTGTGTTAATATACAGTACATCAGTTAGTGTGTGTGGGCGGGCGGAGTGGTGCATGTCAATCTATCTAGTTGGTTTTATTGTTTAATTTATCTTCTACAAATACACACATATTACACAGGGACTGATTCTAAGAACAAAATGTTTGAAAAGTGGCAAATATTCACTCTCTTTTATCTCTGTTTTTGGTCTCCACCAACTCCTGAGGGAAATATCTGGCTCTTTAGCTGCTAAATGCTCCACTATATTCACCAGCTAGTCTACAGCTAACTGTGTCTGTTTGCTGATTGGTGCTGAGCAGGTAGTGCACAGTGGATTTTTAGAGCTTTGTCTCTGAAAACCAAAACGACTGCGACCCAAAACGACGCTATGAGAGACGCTGAGAGTGAACCAAAACAGTAAAGTTGGAGCCGGACAGATAATTAAGCTCCGTAAAGCCGAGAAGAGCTGCAGAGTCACTGATAATTCTCACTATGAACCACAACCAACACATTACACACTAGGGATGTGCAGAGATCCCAGTATTTGTATTTGTATCTGTATTTGTCGAGGCAGCTAAATTATTTGTATTTGTATTCGAGTAAAAGTGGAAAGAGGCTTAAAAATCCTGTTTTTGTTTTTTTTACGTTCTTAATTTTAGAAAATTAAAGCGTTACAATAAGTGTTCATGAATAAACTACCTTATGAAGGAGGTCCGTACACCGGGTCTCAAACTGGAGTCTCCCAGATCATAGACGACTGCGCTGACTACTGAGCTAAAACTTTACTCATCGCCTCATTGCAGACAGACCTCTACCTATTTATACACCCATAACACAGATACAGCACAGCGTGTAACATGTAGGGAGGAACTTCAAAGGTGATTATTGCTTTGCACTTCTCATTTATTGCCTATTTTTTACAACCTAACTTTGTGGAAAGGAGAAGAGGAACAACAGGTTATGGAGAGTCCCTCAGGAGCACTTTGTGTGTGTCAGTAGTTCAACTTTATCTCTTTATCTCTGATGTCCAAATAAGGAAATGTTGAGACCAAACCGGTGCTAAAATGAGAGCAAATACTGGACTTAGATTCATCAAGTGGACACAAAAACCAACTCCAGTGGGTTAATCATGTTGCTCTGTGTCTGCTAGATGTGGAAATAGGCAACAGATGTCATTTTGGGGGTCGGGGATTCTTGTGAGGACGGATTCCAAATACCAGTATTGTGTGTAATCAGGCTCACAATGAAAGAAACTTTACTTCACAGCTGCATTTTTTTCCTGTAATTCTTGCAACAGCGCTGTTTACTAGTTGTTGTGTTTCTATTTAACACTCAAAAGGAAGAAAAACTGCTCCTCTCACTGCAGATGAGGTCAAAGGTCTAGAGACTGTGGAACCTTCAGGACTGAGAAAACCGAAGAAGGTTTACATGTTATGAGTGTTTGTTTGAGAACAACATGTGTCAGAGTTCATCACTCTCCGACCATCACAACATCCATCCATCCATCCATCCCCACATCTTCCCTCCCAACAGTGAACCCTTTGAACCTAATTATCCCCTTCTGCAATCAAGGGAGGCTGCAGTGGTGGGAGGATAATCATACATCACTATGTATGTATGTATGTATGTATTTCTGTGTGGGTGATCTCTAAAAACAGCCTTGAAGAAAAAAATGCTCTTTTTTTTCCATCAGTAAGTCCTTTTTAAGTGTTTGAAAGGAAGTAATATATGTTATAACCGACTCCTTTTACTGCTGTTAAATGGAAAACTGTTACACTGCAAATATCATGATTATCAAGGAGTTATCTCTCACATTCATATATCCTATTTTGACCTCTTAAAATGATGGTTAAAGTTTTTTGTTTTTTTTTGCAGCAAACAAGCTTGAATGACTCTCTCTTAACCGAACATATTCTGCACATGTGCCTGCAAACTTTAACACGAGTAAACATCTTCTGTGTGACGGTGTTTTCACGGTGCAAATGTCCTTATGTGTTTTTTGAAAGGACGAACACGAGGGAGCTTGAGGGTCGCGCATTATCTGACCGATGAGATGTTAGACTAATAAATGAATGGCAGAAGGGGGGGGGCTTTTCAAAATAAGAGTCCATTCAACGTGCAGACCCTCATACACCAGCAGTGTCCTCTTTCTCTGAGAATGAATAGAGCGTCCTTTATCCTAAATGAAAAGAGTGAAATAGTAAATGTGTTCTCCGGCTGCTGAAATTAGGCTGAAAAAACATGTCCTGGTTATTGAAATTAAGACAGGAGCAAAAAAAAAAAAAAAAAGTGCTGGGTACAAGAATAATCCTACCTGAGCAAAAGAAGAAGAAAAAACATGTTGAAAAGAAAAAAAACAAACAGGAGAGTGAAAAGGGAAGGCAATGTGAAACAGAAAAAACATCTCGCTTCATGAAAGAGAAGGAGCAAACATATAAAGATAGAGGAGGTGAAGAAGAAGAGCAAACAGGAGAGAAATACTGTGATGAAGATGCAGCAACAGCAGACTGAGAGAGGATGAAATATTAAAACAGCCAAAGACGACGGAAATGAGAAATTGTCAGGAAAAAGGAGAAAGTCATGGTTGCAGGAAACACACAGGAAATTCATACTTATATGGACAAAAAGAGAAAAAAGCAGCTGCAGTAATCACGACCCGGAGCGGTGACGCAGTTCACATGACGTTTATTACACTCAGCGAGCGTTTTATTAGGAACACGTGTACAGTCTAATGCAACAGCTCTGCCATTAATTCTACTTTTAAAGAAGCTTTACAGTTTCAGTTTTCGTTGACGTCATCAGGAAGGTGATAATTCTACTTTGTGTTTATTACTGAGGTGACCCTCTCGTGTATGTTAACGGGGTGGACAAAATATTATGAACATGATGTCAACAAAAACTGAAACTGTAGAAGCTTCTTTATGGCAGAGCTGCTGGACTGGACTGCATTAGATCGCACAGATATTCTTAATAAAGTGCTCGGTCTCGATTATTATTATTACTATTATTACAAATTATCCTTCAGCAAGTCAACAGAATTAAAAAACAAACAAACTTAAACACGCCTGTGGAAGCCCGTCAAGTTCTTCTGCACCAAACTGGGAAAACCAGTTCTTTATGGAGCTGGTTTTGTGCACAAAACCATCAAACAGGAAGCACAAACTGTTGCCACAAAGTTGAAAGAACATTATTGTCTGAAATAGCATCAAATAGCATGCAGCATTAAGATTCCTCAACAAAACCAAGAAAAACAGACCCGCTACCGGTGTCCACATACTTTTGGCCATATAGTTTGCCTCTCCATCTACTCTTCTTCTGTTTTCCACTTCACCAAAACCCCTGTGTAAAATGTCTGAATGACTTCAGAATGAAAGATAATGTCTTGATGTGTATAGATATAAAACCTTCGAGGCCATTTTCCAGGTTTTGACTTATCAGATGTGCAGGAATCCAGAGCAGAAAATCACCTCCCGATGTACTGCTGACAAATCTCTTAACACTCATTTCAAGCATGTTACACGCCGTTACCAATAAAGTGTGGTATATTGGTTCGATCGCTCGCTGCGAGGAGACTCAAGGTGAGACTATATGAGCCTAATTCGCTTTTAATGACATGCAAAGTTCCGGACGACAGCAGAAACCTGCATGTGAAGTTATTACAGATTTCACACGGAGCTGCGATTCACACGTGCGTTTTACATGTTTTACACGCCGCAGACAGATGCAGAACAGATATCTGTGAGATTGAAATCAGTGAAGTGAGAGCGAGAGGGCAAATTGAAAGTGGATGGAGGAATCTATATACAGGAGGTGGAGAAGAGAGAAATAAATGCAGTTGGTTCGTCTTGCAGCTCTGCTCCTGATGTTGATGGCTGCTGGGTGAAGAGGAGGGAGGAGGAAGAGGCTGCACGGATGGATGGATGAAGCAGAGGAGGCAGCGCTCCCAGCGGTCAGGACGGTTTGACAGGTGTTATTACAGACAGAGCAGAGAGGAGTTTGCTGAACTTTCAGGGGAAATCAGAGAATATCTTGTGAATCTGAAAAGTTGATTGCATCATGTTGTTGTTGTTGTTGTTGTTGTTTTTAACCAGACTGTCTCTGAAGAAGTTTCTTACTGATCTGTGAAGAGCACAGACTTACAACGCCGTGGACTTTTCCTTTTTTTTATTACAATTAATCACAAGGGATGTGCAGTAATTAGGGTTTTTAGACAGTTTCAAGAGAAAATAAGTCAAATCAAATGTCAGTTTATCTGATTTGTTTATTTTTAGTTTATCTGACTGCACTGATTGATTCAAGAGCTTCATATAGATCTGAAAACATTTGTTGGGTCCTTTATGGATGATAAATATAACAATGATTTTAATTCACTCATTGTGCTTTTCTGTGTTTGTTCTTTTCTGTATTTATTTGATTGTTGTTGTTTTTTTTCTTTCCTATTTTCACTTCATGTTGATTTTGGGATATTATGGCTAATGTGGCTAATCTCAAGTGATATAGTTTATTGTATTTCATGTCAGTGTTTTTCATCGTGTATGGTAGGGGTGTGCCCGAATACAAATACATTATTCGGCAAAGCACAAATAGAGGGTTTTATACGACTATTTGTTTCATACAAATATTTAAAAAAAAAATTTTTTTTTATTATTTTGGGAAGAAAAAAAAAAACAAACATGTCAAATAGCAGTTCCCGAGGGACTCTCCATAACCTGTTGTTCCATTTCTCCTTTCCACAAAGTGCAAAGCAATAATCACCTTTGAAGTTCTTCTACATGTTACACGCTGTGCTGTCTCTGTGTATAAATAGGTAGAGGTCTGTCTGCAATGAGGCGATGAGTAAAGTTTTAGCTCAGTAGTCAGCGCAGTCGTCTATGATCTGGGAGACTCCAGTTCAAGATCCGATGTGGGGACCTCCTTCATAAGGTAACATTTATTGTAACATTTTAATTTTCTAAAATTAAAAGTGCAATAAAAACAAAAACAGGATTTTTAAGCTTCTTTCCACTTTTATTCGAATACAAATAATTTAGCTGTCTCAACAAATACAGATACAAATACAAATACTGGGATCTCTGCACATCCCTGGTATATGGCAGTCGTTTTCTTTTTTGGCTTGAGACCTTTTAAAACAACCTAAATATAACTTATAACCCCTCAAAGGTTACATATTTCTATGATATGTGAGCAGCAACCTTTTCATACTGTTTAACTTCAATCATTTTAAGAGGCCTGCAGAGCTAAAACTATTATTTCTCAAGAAAAAAAAGCTTCTTCAGAACTTGAACTTTACGTATTGCTGCTTTCTGTTCTGTCTTGAACTCTTAAATGTATTTAAATGTTCTGTGTTTTCATGTTTTACACTCTGTAATGTGTACAACCCGCTGTACAGAGACTTCATCACCACAATCTGTCCAACATTTGTTTAGCTAGAGAAGGACACGGTGTTTGTGTCTGTGTATGCAGTCTCTGCAGGGGCCCATTGTGAGGAGAGATCAACTCGTCCCTTGAATGCCGAGCGCACGCACACACACACACACACACACACACACACACACACACACACACACACACACACACACACACATTGGTGCAGGATAAATGTGCAGTGGCTGAAAATAAAGCCACTCTGAGTGTTTCAAGGAAGAGGATATCTTACTCAGAAGGGTTTAGCTTAGCACAAAAACAAGCTTAGCTCTGTCAGAAGTGGAAAAAATAAAGCCTTAAACAACTCCAAAGCTGTCAGATTTACATGTTGTATCTTGTTTATTGACCGTTAACATTTTTGTGCATCAATAAGACCAATTGATTCTTGTATTGACTGATGACCAACACATTAAGGTGAAGACGCACACGATGACTCTTTTTTTTTTTTTTTTTTTTTTTTGCCTTTAAGCACAAACTGCTCTACATTTAAACAGTAACAGGTGGCTGGTTGCCTCCATGTTTGTTTTGGTACAATAACATAGGATAATTGAGATTATCTTCTCGTGAAAAATGACACAACAGGTCGTAATGTCAGTCGCTCAAATATGACATATAGTTACGTTTGAGTGACAGCTGCCATCTAGCGGATCTGTTGCAGTAATTGTTATCTTGCAGGATTGTTACTGAGCAGTGCCAGTTGGTGTAAACAGTCTTTATATGGTCTGTCTACTCTTTCAGCACATCTTCAGGTTTGTTCTCAGCACATAAGCTGTTTCTGTAAATGTAATGATTGTCAGGAATATAATAGTCAGAGCAGACTTTGACTCAAAGGTCACACAGCGAGGGATTAGAGAGAGAGATTCCCATTTACTTTCCCCACTTTTAAACTATTCAATACTCCAGTAAACATTTAAAAAGTGAGGAATAACATGACAGAGTCAGAGAGAGGAAAAGATGACGGGAAAGTTTAGGAAAGTGTAAAAAGAGAAAAGTGTTTGAGTCGTGTGTGTGTGTGTGTGTGTGTGTGTGTGTGTGTGTGTGTGTGTGTGTGTGTGATGGCAGTCAGCAGTGCAGCAGCCATCTGGCTGATGGGTAAACAAAAGCAATGATTAGAGTCCTGCTAACATCACTAATGACACCAGGACACAAACACACACACCCTGTGAGTGTGTGTTAATGAGAGATTAAGTGATTTTAGGAAAAGATAATATAAAATGAAAGGAAACATGAAGAAACTAAAGAGGGAAGAAAATAAATACAAAAAAGCAGAAAAGCTGGGAAGAAACAATGAAGTATAGAGGAATCATAGAGGGGAACAGAAATTACTATGAAGTTGTTCTTGGAGAAATTTAACTTTGTGGGTTTTTATTCACATTCAAAACGCTCCGATAAACTTCTCACATCTTCACTTGTAGCTACTCAACACTCGGAAACTTCGGTGATGATGATGACGGTGTCCTACATGAACGCCAAAGCCAGAGCAGCTTTCCTCACCAGTTTGACGGGCGTTATGGTTGTAGCGGAAACAGGTGATGTCACATACTTCCGTGCACCAATCGGGACATAGCGATATTTGAATCAAACTGGGTTTTGTGTTTATGCTACCAGGCTGCTGTCAAATCAGATCAAACCACATCCACACAGTCCTGATGAAGCACATTTGAACTCTTTTTTTTTTTTACTAAACTTTATTTACTTTTATAGAGAAAAACTTGAATCCTGAGTTCTGATGTCACCAACAAGGAAATCTCAGCGTCGGCAACTATTAAAATGTCGAGGCAGGAAGTGATTATTACTGTGTAAAGTCAACTTTAACACACGAGGTAGCGAATATTTTCAGTATTCACTAATCTTTTGGTTACAGTATTTTTTCAATCAACTGTTTATAGCTGTAAAGTGTCAGAAAAAGGGAAGAATGTCAATCACAGGTTGACAGAATCAAATGAGTTGTTTTGTGTCACCAAACTTCAGAAAAACACCTCCATTTGTTAATTAACTTTTCGACTGACTGACTAATTAATCCAATAATTATTTCAGGATTAGTTTGAGTGAAACTGTTTATCAAGTGAGAAGGTGAATGACTTAATGAGTCCAAACATGAAAAAGTTCAGCTTCATTCATTTTTTTAATTACCCAACCAAACATGTTTTAAAAGACTCGACACAGAAACAGAAAAAGACAGAAATTAGTTGTAGTTTGAGAATGTTTCTTCTCACTTTTCACACTTTGATGCGAACTCGAGCCGTCGCACACTCTTTTTTTGCTCTGCCTTGTCTTTCGAAAACCAGCTGTGGAGAAATCAGAGACGTCTCTCACCGTCCAATCAGCTGGAGGAAAAGCCGGCTCGCTCCTCAACCAGCCGGACGAAGAGGAGAAGCAGATTAGAGGGAGCTGCTATCAGCAAACACAAAGCTATAAAAAGGATCTACTCTGATGGAGCGATAGTGGAAAGAAAGAAACTTCTGTGGTTCTCCTGAAGCCTCCTACACGTTGGCAGCCATGAATACCTTCAACCACAGAAGAGGGCGGAATAATAAGCGTCATCAGACGGTGATGACAGTTGGTTTGCGATGAAGACCTGCGGACAGTTCGGCCTGATTCAAAGCTGATTTGTGTGTTTGTGAGTTCACAAAGACACACGACTTGATTAAAGTACAAAATGTTACATCATCAACCGAGATCAAACATCACACACAGAGAAGAACCATTTGTTGAGGCGGCAAAATTATTTGTATCTGTATTTGAATAAAAGTGGAAAGAGGCAGATCATAGACGACCGTGCTGACTACTGAGCTAAAACTCATCGCCTCATTGCAGACAGACCTCTAACTAACAAATATTTTTAAAAATATTTGTATGAAACAAATATTCGTTAATTATTCGTTATGTATTTGTATTCGGGCACACCCCTACTTGTTACACTCAATAAAAAAAACATTAAAAATAATAATAATAATAACATTCAAGCAGATGAAATCTATATTTTAAGCAATGTAGCAAAAGTAAAGAACCTCCATCATTTCAACTGACCAAAATTTCATCACACTCGACCATAAAAAAGATGTGATGTCTCGTTTTTTGATGCAGATTCGTAGTCTGGCAGCGTGATACACCACATAAACTTCAATATTAACTTCTCCATTTACAGACACAATGCAGCAGTGTTTCTATTGGCCGAACGAACACATCCGCCTGGTCAAAGCTGAACCTGCAAACCTGCCAGAGACGACTGGAAACAATTCTTCCATCTGACGGGCTTCGATAGAAGTGAACGAGTAACAGAGAGAATATTTGTTGAATGGAAACTTAACATAACAGAGAGGCGACAACTCAGACTAAAGTTATTACAATTCATCCAATAGTCCAGATATGTTCGTCTGGACGAAAAAGGAGGACTGATGACCACATCAACGAGCATTAAAAGACACATAAATAACAAAGCATTCAATATAAAACTACTACTACTAAAAATAATATCTCCCACATCAAAATACCTCAGTACAACAAGGACAATTTGATGAATAAAGTAAAAAATGTCATTGAAGATTTCATTATAAATCTGTGACCTTGTTCCAGTAAGTAAGTCCTAACTTGACCTCTTTTGTTTTTAACAACTGGATGTTTAGCAGAAGGTTGTTCCAGAAAAAACACAATCAGATCACCGTCACATACGAGACGCAGTATTTGACTAAAGCATAAGATTCATATTTCCTGATGAGTTATTCATGATGGTTTTTGGCTTAGTCATGTGTTGTAGATGATCAAAAAGTGATCAAGCTCCTCCGACGAGCTGCATTTTCTTCTTCTAAGTCATATTTTTAAACTAGCAACAACATCTTCATATTTTTACTGCATCAATGTTTTCAGCTGCTTCTGTTTCTGTCCAGTATTTTGTTTTCTTCTTCTTCTTCTTCTTCTTCACACCATCTGAAGCTCAGTGTTACAGTCTCAAAGTGCATCCAGACATAAAGTTTAATTGCGAAGATGCTCACAGCTGTCGAGCACGCAACCCGCCGCTAAGCTGCAGCAGTTTGCGCTGGTTTCATGCAAGGCTGCTTTTTAATAGCTGCTGCTCCACCAGCTGCCCACTGGGAGAAATAAAAGTTGAACTTTAAAGTGTGATTGAGCGAAATATAGGGAAAGAAAGAAACAGACAGAGAGAGAGAGAGAGCTGCTGGCTGTAACTCATTCAGATACAGATGTGCTGTAAACTAACTGCACATCTCTCATGATAGATGGAAAGATGGATGGAAATCAATAGATGGAGAGGAGCAGAGAGAGGTGGAGTGATGGATGGATGTTGGAGACGGATGCTTTTGCAAGTTGCAGGATGATTTCTTACAGGATGAGAGTAACTTTTTGTTCACTGGTTTAGTGTTTAAGCCACAGACTGTATAGAAATATGGACGTAGTTACCGTGACGTCACCCGTTGGTTTCTGAAGAGCAGTTTTGAAGCTCAAAGCGAGCCGCTCCAGCCGTCGCCATCTTGGCAGTACGTGACTCAGCCTGACTCCCAGCCAATCAAAAATGGGCAAAGAGGCGGGCCGAACGGCTGAAACAAGACACCTAGCGGCTGGCGGACCTGTCACTCAAAGCAGCCATGTCCTTCATTATGCAGAACTTTACAGCTTAATAAATTTAAACTGGTGAGTTATAAAAAAATTCACCCCCGTACAGTTGTCATGAAAGAGGAAATTAGTTACAGAGACCAAAACCGTTGTTTGTACCAGAATGTAAACATGTTTATTTCTGCTGTAAAGTTGGGCATTTTAACATGGAGGTCTATTAACTCGCTTTTGGAGCCTCAAGTGGCCGTTCAAGGAACTGCAGTTTTTGGCTTCATTTTTCAGCCCTGGAGGTTGCCGCTCGGTTTAAGCGTGCTCTGTTACTGGCTGGATAACAGGCTTGTTGTCTAGTGCATTAAATGTTCTGAAGAATGCAAAATAAACAAAATGAAGCGAAAAACTTGCTGAATCACATTATTCACAAGATTCAGACGTTAATGTAACACGTCTGAATCACAGTCATAGATGACATTTCGTGACACTTCAATTTTCTGAGTAACTAGCAAGTATTTAATTTAATTATTTTTTAGGACATTTTACTGAAAGCATGTTGCAATTTGGTAAAAAATTCTTTGTCTGACAGAAAATACAGTTTTCAGTGAGTAGTTTTGTGTTTCAAACGATAAATATAATAGATTCATGTTTTGTCTTTAATAACTTCCTGCTGTGTAAGTTTCAATTCTTTTGAAAGGGTTATGTAATTTCGTAGTATGTTAAATGTGTGAGTTTTTATGAAACAACCTAACAAAACTACAAACTGAAAACACTTTTTCTGTTTTTTTTTTCTTTTAATTTTGTCAAATTGCGCCACCTTCTCTGTAAAATGTACTAAAAAATACCTGCAAATTTTCATACAGCAGGTGGACGTGTGTGCAAACTTAATGCAACCCAGAACTAAAATACCTGCAAAAAGCACTTCCTTTAATTAACGTTTGCTACCTCTGAGTCAGAGAAGTGCTGAGTCATCACATTTTAAAGCTACAGATTGAATGTTTATGGCTTGAATCAACAAATTTCCGCCTCCTCCTGTCACAACACCACCACCAGGACTGAGGCTTCTGGTCACAGCCGAACACACTTCTCGGGGTTTATATATTTTTTTTTCTCCTCGAGTTCCTCCAGCGTCACCATGTAATATAGATTTGAGTGACATCGTCTGTCGGCGATGGAAGTCGGCCCCGGCGGAGCAGAACCACGGTGACTACAGGGCAGAAACGTCTTCCCTGCAGGCTGAGTCTGAAGTCAAGCCGAGCCACCGATCCTCTACTTCCTCTCCTCACCCCTGAATCCTGAACCCGACTGGTTTCTGCTCCTCTTTCATCCCACTCTGCTCTGGTTATTCGGGGCTGAGATTTAGATGCTGAGGGTTTTTGAACAATCTCATGGAAAAACAGAACCCTGCTTCCATCAAACCCTCCTGACGTTCTGTACGTATTCTTAAAGGGTCCTCATACAATACATAAGATGAAAAGCAGAATAGGACTATTCTTGGAGCTGAACCACTCTCCTCTCCATCTCTATAACAAGTATAATGCACCACGTAAAGGGGATATTCATGTTTTTCCACTTCCTCTCTGGTTGTTTGTACCATGTAAAGAGCTGTACACTGAAAAACATTCTCAAGCACAGAAAAAAACTCATCTTGGTGATCACTGCTCTGTGTGACAAGCTCATATTCTTTACTTTTTATGTTTTAAACTCAGTTACAGAGTTCCAAAATGTGAGAAAAGGTGTTATTGCTTATTAAAACCTTTAAAAAAAAAACAGCTGTGGATAAACTTAAAAATGGCCTTAAAGTTAAAATATTGGAGATGCAAGCAACAGAAAGTCTATAGTCAACAGGTTTACGGCTGCAAACGAGAGAAACGATAACACTGAACGGGTGTTAACGTGTGAAAATGCCTGTAGGTCAAGTCTGCAGACTGCAGTGTGAACACAGCTCGTTCATTTTTCAAAAGTTGGATCATAAAACGACCCTCAAGTGAAGGAGAAAAGAAAAGAAATAAAACCTCCCCTTCAGACGATGAAGAAGAAGAAGAAGAAGCAGCACTCTGGAAGCAAGTTTTACGTTCTTTGACTCAAGGGCCTTTTTGTGTGTGTGTGTGTGTAATCCAACTTTTAAACCCATGCTTGGCACAAAAAAAAAAAGTGTTCGACAAATTAAAAGAAAAAGGCAAGGTCAGACGGTGCTGGAGAAGAAGAAAAGGGAGTAAAGAAGGAAAGAACAAAAAAAAAAAAAAATACACACAGAGCTGACATACGTAGGAAAACAAGTCTGTAACCATCAGCGTAAACACAGACTTCACATCCACCAGCAGCCGTCCAGGAGCTCTGGGCTCCTGTCAGCTGTGTCCCTCGGCTCCGGCGGCTCCGGCAGCTCCGGTTGGAGGCAAGGCCACGCCAGCCTGCATCTGGACAAACACGACACCGAGGCCGCTGTGACACCAGCTGCCAAAAACTGGCACATGTCAGATTTATATGCTCGCCGTGTGGCGTTTTTTTTTGTGTGTGTGTGTGTGTAAAACCACCTGATACTGAATCCTGTTCTCGTAATACATCAGTGGGACACACCGTGGTGCCGATCAAAGTCGCTCAACCGGCACATAAAAGCTCTTCGGGTTCCCACATTTATTGACCTGCAGAGCAAAAGCATTAGTGCCCTTTTCTGAATGACTCCCTGCACACACACATGAATGTCATGAAGATTATTTACAGCTTTTGGTCATTTCTGAGTGTGTTTAAGATTTCTTTATATTTTACAGCGGTTTATTTTGACCCTCCAGTCTTTGGACCCCAACCAGCTCACGCTACATGCCTCGAATATCCTCTCCTGTTTGAGCTCAGAGGTTTGGCTTTGATATTAGAAGTTTATTTTGATGTGTGCGGCACGTATGAAAGTGGTAATAAACCGAAATAAGGTGTTGAAAATATCAGATGGACGCGAACACACAAATTGTTCAGTAAGTGAACATGCAGAAATAGCTTGTTGAGATAAGTACGCTTAGCAACAACTACCACAGCTTCTCTGTCGACGGGATACGTCGCTCACTGCTGATTGGTCGGTGTCCCAAAAACGCAAAACAACTGGCATGAACACGATGAGGCCGGATAATGATGAGAAAACATTGGCAGACAGGAAATTGTCCTGTTTTTTCCTCCCTCTTTTATTTCTTATTTGTAAGGGATTTGTTTTTCTAATTAGTGTGAAAAGCATGTTGTAATTACTAATATTTAAATACAGCAATACTTTACACATCTGATTAAAATAAATACATTAATTAAATCAATTAATTTACTCCTTGTTCTTTATTTTCGACTCAAAATTTTATAGAACACATACACAACGATCCAACAGACTCGAACACAACAAATGATTTAACGTCTCCAAATTCACAACAACACAAGTCGAAAAAAACAAAAACATGGCCATTTTTCAGAGTAGAGCTGTGACATGAAGAGATGTTTGTGTGTGTGTGTGTGTGTGTGTGTGTGTGTGTGGTCATGATGTTGTTCATGAGGTTGGAGGTGAACGTGACTCTCAGCTGCCTGCTGCAGTTAGAGACCCTCAGAACTGACTGATGAGGTGATTTAAAGAAAACCCAGCGAGGACAGCGTGTACTAAAACACACACACACACACGCACACATGCACACACACACACACACACACACACACACAGGTTAAAAGGCAGCTCTTCACATGCGGGAGACATCAACATACAAAGGCCATATGAACCACAAACACCTGGTTTGATTTCACACACAAACACCGACATGAACATATAGACTATACTGTATGTACACACACTCTACACAGAGAGGTCAAAGGTCAACGCGGTTAATAATCACTGTGTGGGAAAATCTGATGATAGTACAGCACACAACACAGAGCCAGGGTTTATACACACACACACAAGGTCCATACAGGCTAAAAGGTTGCTTCCGTCTAATTTTAGAAATAATTGGTTTGACTGAGGAGTGAAATGAGCTGCTGAGTCGCTGACATCCAGCCTGTGAGCAAAACCAGCTCGACTGCTACCGTCACACCGTCAACAGCAACATGTTATTACTTTATTTACTGTCAAGAGATCATCCAACTCACTGCTGCCACACTAACAGGAAAAATACAGTTTGTTACAGCCTGGGTCTTGATTTCACATGGTTTAAATTTTCTGGACCCTTCTCGGCTGTTTTTGATCCGTTTCTACTTATTGCAGATTAATGCTCATTCGGCATGTAACAGTTTTTATGAAAGATACTTTTTCTGAACAAAAGTTTGACAATTTGTTTCCTCTGTATGTCCGCAGATTGTCATCACATGGCAAAAGTTGTTGTTGAGTGTCGATGGAATATTTGGAATGAAATATGGTTGCGGTTTCGGCACTACAGTTCCCATCATGCTTTGGACGAGGCAAACAGGAAATGCAATTTCACCATAGAGTCAGAGGCTGAATCCAAATGTCTGGATTTCCTCTTAACTAGCAGACATGAGTCCGCAAGAAGTTCACCAATATTTCATGGTACATTACATTTACATTCATTAATTTGTTCGCTGTTGTCACTTTTTGTTCAAAGCGACGTAGCGAGGAAGTACAATCCGAGCTACAGTAGATTAAAGTGAAGCTTTTGAGAATTCACGTTCCACCTGACACGAGGCTGCAGGTTGCAGGCTGCATCTTTTTATAATGAGAGAGAGAGAGAGAGCCTGAGATGGAGGAAGAGGATATTAGCTCAGTTAAGCCCTCTCAGAAGAAGAGTTTCAAGTGATTTTTGAAGAGGAAGAGAGTTTATCAGCTCGTTGCACCGCTGAGGGAACAAACAGCAGAAGACTTTGAGTTGAGATTTCCCGCCTTGCAGTGACGACGGGACCAGTTGTAGTTCATATGCAGATTGTAGTGAACGAGAGGGGGTGCAAATACCTGAATGAGGGAGTTCAGGTCTTCTTTATGCAGATGATGTGGTTCTGTTGGTTTAAACACACCTCGACCTCCAGCAGGTACTGAATGTGATTACTACCAGACACAATTTAAATACAATGGGGGAAAAATACTGTATTATTTGAATATTTTTAATGAAGAGAGACAATCCTTTAAGAGCTGTGATTTTACCCTCTCATGTACAGCTAGCTTACAGACTTGACGTAATGACGGTGAACACATACATCACAGTACGTATGACCAGAGTTAACCTTTTTTTACACCGTGACTGAAAAGTCGTGCTGAGTTAGCTTCTAGCAGCTCCCGTTTGCACTGTTACCACTGATTTAGTTACTGAAGACAACATCTAAACATGATTATTAAGGAGGAAGAGATCTGCACATATAAGAAGGGTCTTTTTTATACGATTTACCATCAATAAATAACTGCTATCAGCAGAAAGAGAACAGCTAACTGCTTCCAGTAGTGTGTGTAATGCACAGAAACACCTATTTTACATTGTTTTGCAGATATATATATATATATATATACATAATGTCAGTCAATCTGTATTACAACAGTTAAAATATTATTTACCTGCATGCCACTTGTTGTGAGTAGTGTCACACTGTGGTTAGGCTGAAACATGTGATTGTACTGAACGGTGGAGATTTAAAAGTTGGATGGTTGTATTTTTGGCCGTTCATTTTGGAAGTACAACATATGCAGTTGTGTGTTCTGGTTTTACTTATTTATGATATTGAGAAGAAGAAGAAGAAGGAGTGTGATTTCTGAAGTACAATGCATAGCTCAATAACACGCAGTTATTGTCTGATAGCAGTAATTGGAGCTGCTAATTACTGCTTCACGATAAGTGTTCTGCTGCAGGAGACTAATTTACCAGAGCAGGAAATAACTTCAAAACCAGGCCTCTGACTGATGGCGGGTTACCTGGAAAACTGACACAGTAGAGAATGCGGGCAGTTTTCCCAGCATTCTAGCTCATTTCCGGGTCAAAAGGTTTAGAAATCATATCCTCATCTCAATTTTCTCTCCTCAGAAGACGGATATTGCTTGGCTGTATTTTTAATAGGCAGTCACCTGGAGGGTGACTGAGTCTCCTCTCTGCAGGAGTCCAGAGACAACAGCCTCATTTACATCACTGCACTCAACAGCCTGCGATGTTCTCTAAAAATAGCCGAGTCAGAACACCAACTGTCTCGCACTGGGAGACCAATTACACGTCGACACCAGACTCCACTCAGCTTCTCTTCACCTCTCTGACTCTGTCCTCCTGGTTGCATTAGCCTGGTTCACATCCATCTGCACCTTCACATACCTTTTTTTGAAAATAGTAACTTCTGTTATCAGATATTAACAACCACATCCATGTTAAAGAGGATTCAGAACAACGGTTAGATCTCTCCTCCTCTGCTTCATTTCATCTCTGCCTGTTTCCTCAGGACGATGTCTTTAATATCACTTCAGAATCTTGATGACGTTACAAAAAACTTTTAAATAATTGGTCCAGATTTGACTGTTACAACATTTTAATATTACATCTTCATTAGGTACAGTCCAAACATCATAATTATACTTAATTACTTGTCTTTTTGGGAACATCTGTTCAGTGTTAGAGCGCTATTTTCTCTTGAGATTCTTTTTTTCCTGCGCACCTGATATGTTGGGATGTGCATATGTTACCTTGAAACTTTTGTGTGTCAACATAGTGATTGGTGATATTTTAATGTTTAAAGGGGATATATTATGCTTTTGGTGGTTTTCTGTTATTTATATACTGTTATATCCTGCTCCCTGCAAGTCAAAAGCCGTTTTTTTTTTTCTAAGTTGCTGACATGCCCATAAACCACCGTCTGTTTTGTAGCCATTGTTGCTAAGGTGGTTGCTAAGGTGTTTCCATGTGATTCAGCTCCAACATGTACGGATGGATTTGAGAAGTTGACATTTGGAGTAAAGAAGGACAAAAAGAAGTGAAATCCTGCTACTATAGTTTGTTTACGTAGCCTCCGGAGCCAGAGGAAGCTTCCTGAAGCTGACCAATCAGAACAGAGTGGGCTCATCGAGAGGCGGGGCTTAAAGAGACAGGAGCTAAAACGGCCTGTTTCAGAAAGAGGCTGAACTGAGGGGCTGCATAAAGGACCAGTAGAAGATAAATAAGGAGTTTTTAACTGTAAATCAAGCAAAGATATTCCAGTAGAGCCCCAGAATATAAATATAGACATTGTCTTTAAAAGAAGAAAGGAAGGAAAAACAAAAAATATATCTTTTTTTTTTTATTATTTTCCTTCATTGTGTTTTGTGCGTTTGATCTTGGAGATACAAAAAAAGAAGACACTTGTAGCTGGCCTGATTGGTGGCTGAACAATCAAAGAGCGCCCCCTACAGGAGCATTTTATCAATAAAAAAATAATTCATTCACCTGCCTCCTCATTATCAGTCCTCCTTTCTTTTCTCACTCTTTTATTCTGTCTGCACTCAACCTTCGTCCTTTTTATTCAGTTGCCCTTTTTTCTTTGTATTCTACTATCATTTCTCCTTCCTTCCGGCTTCCTCTGGCTCTCTCTCTCTTTCTGTGTATCTGACATGGTGACCCTGCTGTATTGTATTCTTCATTTCCTGTCTGTTTTTTCTTTTGCATAATTTTTCTCTTTCGCCATCTCTTCCCTCATCCTCTCTGGAAAGCAGCGGTTCTTTCTCTTGTTTCTTTGTTTGCACGATTCATTTCTCTTTCCCTTGATACCCTCTCTGTCCGGCCTCTCTATTGTTTCATACCCAGCGCTGTCTTTTACAATCTGTCTTTCTTCTTCCATTACATTTGTTTTTCTGTCTTATGTCTTCCCATTGTCTTTATTCATTGTCAATATACTCTTTCTTTCTTGTTATCTCCACTGAACACAGCTCATGTTTTTGGTTCTCTTTGTCTGTTTCTTTGTGTCACTGGTAGCAGATTATCTCAAATCTGGTGACCGGATTTCAATACCATATATAGTAAAGTTCAGCCATGGTAAAGGAACAAGTGATGAGTTTTTGGTTTTGTATCTGGATTTCATTACTTTATGAATTACTTGACATTTTAGCTCGTAATACCTGAGCATTGGTGCTTCCTTGGTTCAAGGTTAGTCAGTGAAGGCCACAACCATCTCCACGTAGACACAGCTTCCACTTTTGTACTTTAAAATTTCATATAATCTTTTCTAAACTTGGTACATAACATATTAAGATGTTTTTAAAAAAAAAACGAAAAAAAACTCTTCAATGCATTGTGCAGGAAAACATGTACAATTGAGGTAAAACAACAAACCTACAAATCTAATAACCATAACTCAGGGTTTGCTGTTTCAGATTCTGTTTTATTAATTTCATCACTGAACAAAGTCTTACAGGTGAGTTGATTAAATATCTGAAAGCCGATACAAGAGTCAGAGATCCAGCTGTTCCAGATGTTGACGCTCGATTGTCAAAACTCGCTTTGTTAGCGGATCACATACCAGCTTCAAGCCAACCACAACATTACACAGTGAAAGAAATGTCGCCTGGACACACTGTCTGGAATCTGTATATTAATATTAACAATTTTCAAAACTTGTAATTGTATCATAAAATATGCAAATACTCATTTGAGAAGATGACCTGCGTGATGACGGGAAAGTAAATGAGAGGAGTCAACACAAGGCAAGTAACGCTAGCGTTAGCAGCTAATGCTACTTCCCAAACTCCTCGCAGTTACTGAAGCTATGTGTGTGGTTTTATTTACAAGGTCATGCACACATTTGGCTTTATTTAACATATCAGACCTTGAGGGATGACACTGACACAGGAACTGAGGTAAACAATAATTCATCCTCCTTAGGAAATGGCTAAAATCCAAACACACACAAGCCTGTGTTTACTGCTGTTTGTCCAGCAGAAGAGGGGTTTCAGTTTATTATTTATTTTAGTCTATTTTTTTTTTTTTTTAAATAAGGTATCAAATCCTAATAATGGCTGAATCAAATCATATCAGGTCAAACTGAAAATCACAGTGTTTAGTCTTTTTCTATCATTGGAGAAAAAACAACATGAAGATTGTGTTTCATTATCTCAACGCTTTTCTTTTCTTTTAACTCTTTCCTTCCTTTCTTTCTGTAACATAGCGACCGTCTGCATCCTCTTCTCACCCTGTTTGTCTTTCCAGTTTCACCTTCATCTCTCTGTACTTCCTCTCAACTGCATCTACTCTATCCATCGCCCACCCTTTTCTTTCTCTCTTTTTCTGTTTTTCACACCACAAACCCTCCCGTGTCACATCTCCACCTCTCTCTCTCTCTCTCTCTCTCTCTCTGTGCTGTTGTTTGTGCTGAGGGCTACAGAGGCAGAGGCGGGTAGTGAGAACGGGCAGGCCGGCAGATGAATCAGCTGGCTGGAGGGCAGATAAACACGGTTGTAGTCCGAGAAGAGGGAGGGAGGGAGGGAGAGAGAGAGAGAGAGAGGCGTTCGTACGGCCTGTGGCCTTCAGAAAGACAGAGCGGGAAACAGACAGAAAGAAGCACTGCTGCTTTTTTTTTTTTTTTTTTCCCAATGTGGTGATGCTTTTATTTTTAATGCTACGCTATCACTGCTGTAGTGTTTTTTTGCACTGTGCTTCCCAGAAATCACTTTGGAAACATGTCCGAGATAATAGAGAGCAATCAACAAGAACATTACCTGGATAAATTCTGAAGTTCACATGTTTATCTGTAGAAACAGCCTGGAAACAAATGCAAAAGACCCTTAAAAGACTCTTAAAACTATAATTTTAGCCCTTCTCTGTCCATTCTCCCTCCTCCCTGCATTAGCAATACAACAGGAAATTCCTTTTTTTAATCATAATCGCTGGTGTTATCCTACGTTTCTGTTATTGTTAACAAATCCCATGAAAAGACCAAAAGATATGATACGTTATTCCATTTTTAACACTTTGACATTCCTATTCTGTCTATGGCACTCAGCTCCAAACCTGTTGGTTCTTGCCAACATAATTTCATATTATTTCCTAAAACAGCGGGACACTGCAGTTTTTACCAAACAAACAGGAGGAAATAGTGCATTTGTTGGGGACTATTTTCAGCTGTGGATGAATCTATTTGGTGCTCCAGTGAGTATTTCTGGCAGCAGGACAGTATGTGTGTGTTCAGGATTCAGCAGACTTATTCTTTAATATCTGAATTTTTAGAGAATAAATATACATATTTAAGTCAAAATGCTTCCCCTGATCTGACGACGTTGTTCCTTCTTCATCGTCGCTGTCCAGGGTGCTGATTCTGGAGCTGTCCCCGCTGCTCTGACTAATCATTTCCTCACCAGTTATACAGACCACATATACTGTATATGCTGTTATTCCACATCCTGGAGACGTCAGTGTTTAACCTCCATTGCTCCAGTCAGTTCTGAATCATTTAGTTTAGATGTCTGTGGTGAGTTTGTTCACTCTGGTTGTAGATTTTCTTGTTTCATGTGTTGGTTTTACCACAATTACACTTGTGGTCTGCAGTTGGGTCCTATCCAACAGGTTTATTTAATTTAGTGCAACAACTCATGAGTATTTTTAATCAACTATTTATTGATTAATCAAGAGAATCTGTTGGACTTGCTGGAGCTGGTTGATTATTATATTATTTATTTGATTAATCAATCATTTTTTTAGTCTACAAACTGTCAGTGGTGACCTACAGGTTAGAGACGTCAGCTGGTTACCTGAAGGTTGTCAGTTTAAACCAGCAGGATAAATCTGGTGAAATGAAATACAGAAGAGCATCATCATCACTGCCCTTGAGCAAGTCTCTTAACTTCCAGCTGCTCTACTGGAGCATCTCAGTGGCCACCAGATTAAACTGGAGCTGTACTGGGTGACCCAAGGCCAAAGTGATGTTGTAAAATTGCTTTTTTTTAAAAAAAAAAAAAAAAGCCAGAATTTCGCAAGTATCTTCAATTTGGAAAGTTAGGAAACTGTAAAGCAGGAAATCCTCAAGTTTTAGACGCTGCAACCAGC
Source organism: Thunnus thynnus (assembly GCF_963924715.1). NCBI lineage: Eukaryota > Metazoa > Chordata > Actinopteri > Scombriformes > Scombridae > Thunnus > Thunnus thynnus. The sequence goes on along the minus strand of NC_089536.1, from coordinate 3,919,365 downwards.
AGATGAGTGGCACTTTTACTTGGAAAAATAACTTAAATAATTATCAACACTTAACTTTCTTTTCCAGCATTGGTAAAATCCCCATTACTCGTCCCTGTCGGCTAAACAGCTCTCTTAATTCCATGATATTCAGGACTTGTAGGACTGAGATGAAAACCTGGTCCAGTGAGATTAATTTAACATCATTCTTTGTAATATTTCATTGATCTTTTTTTCATCTCTACACCTTCTTTATGAATCTTTTTGATACTAACATGTGTGACTTGACATTTGACAGAGTTTAAGATGGATTTAGCCAAAAAGAAAGAAAAAAAAAAAACCCCACAAGTGCAGGTTGAGCACTAAAAGGCTGAATGTCAATAGTGAAAGTCTTCAGATGAGACTAAAACAACACAAGAGGACTTATACGACCAATGAGGAGCATCAACCATACAGCCCACTCACAGCAAACTGGGTCGTTTGTTTATTTACTTAAATCCCTTTAATTACCTTAATTACACTGACAGGTTTCCTTTAGCCTTGGCAGGAGGCGAGCCTGTTTTGGGTGAGGATCAAATTTGTTTAAATGAGGCAGAAAAGATCCATCAGCCCTGAGGCAAGTCATCGAAACACACATAAAGAATTTACACAACTTATTTCAATAACTCACAGATGATTTACCCTCCAGGTACGACAACGCCGTGATTTAAATGGTCTAACTCAGTGCTCATGAGTTTATCCAAAGCCCAGATATCAGCAGAGAGGATTGAGGCATTTTCCAAAAATGGCTGCCATCAGCCAATCAGCAAGATTGTCAATCAAAATGTAAAAGTGTGGAGGTTTGCGAAGCCTTTCATTTTCACAGTTTCCCTTCTCCTTTACCTCTCAATCGAAACAGAAAAAAACAGCTGAATTATCGTACTGAAAAGAGGAAATTGCTCCTGATCAGGGTGATGATAATGAAAGGCTGCATTTTTGTACATTGTTTCATGACGTTTTGAAGGGCCGAGCTTTCACAGCCAACCGGGAGCAGATCTCACACACACACAGCTACTCTCCTTCATCTCACATCTACAGGCTCTGAGCTTCACTTCCTGTGGCGGTGACATGGACTCTATGTGATCATACAGGATGTAACATCTCACTAATGCTCAGGTTCAGATGACATTTATCAGCCTGATAACAACCTGACCCGACAGATGTAGATTATCGGGACTGAAACAGGCATCTGGTGTGAAAAGTGATCGTTTAATCCTGTGTAGTATCATAGTGGACTATCGATGCTGGGGTGGAAAGGTACTTATACTTTACTTGAGTATTTCCATGTGATGCTACTTTATACTTCCACTCCACTACATTTCAGAGGGAAATATTGTACTTTCTACTCCACTACATTTATTTGACAGCTTTAGTTACTTTTCAGATGAAGATTTGACACAATGGATAATATAACAAGCTTTTAAAATACAACACATTGTTAAAGATGAAACCAGTGGTTTCCAACTTTTTTGGCTTTTGACGTCTTACAAAAAGCAGTGTGTAGTCGGGGTCACATTTCACATGTCTATGAGTTGTTAACAGCTCCACCAAATAGTGATTTTTCCCTCTAAACTTCTCACATGCTTTCATTTCAATAAATGTTCAAATGATCCAATATTTCAGCAAAAATCAAAGATTAGAGAAAAAGTCCAAAAAACTGAAAACAGATTTGTGTATCAGAACTTTGTTTTTTCTTCTTTCCTCTCCCATTAATCATCTCACCACCCCTCAGATTTATCTGGTGACCCTTTGGAGGGGCCCCGACCCCTAGGTTGGGAACCACTGGACTAAACTAGCTAACTGTATATAAAGTAGTGTAAACTAGCTCCACCTCCAGCAGCTACAACAGTAACATGCTGCTCTAACACTGATGCTTCACTATTAATAATCTAATGATGTCATATATAATAATATATCAGTCAGAGGGACCAAACCACTACTTTTACTGCAATACTTTAACTACATCAAGCTCATAATACTTATGTACTTTTACTGCAATACTTTAACTACATCAAGCTCATAATACTTATGTACTTTTACTGAAATACTTTAACTTCTGAGTCTATTTCTTCCAATGATTCATTGAAGCATGATCACTCTAGACATCATCACACACATAATATGGAGACTGCAGTTGGGTAGTTTAGTTTAGTGGTTCCCAACCTAGGGGTTGGGTCCCTCCAAAGGGTCACCAGATAAATCTGAGAGGTCATGAGATGATTAATGGGAGAGGAAAGAAGAAACAACAAAGTTCTGATACACAATTTGTATTCTTTTTTGACTCATTTCATATATTTTTTGTGCAATACTATATATAATATAGAGAGTTGATCCTTTTTGGGAATCAATTGGCTCTTAAGTTGAACCGCAAACAACTCACAGCTGTTTGAAACATGACAACAAGACTCTGTAAGGGGTCACAAGCCAAACAAGTTGTACAGTATAAAGTCTTAATAATTCTCCTCAGCTTCCCTGTTTCACCATGAACTGAGTCTGCTGAGATGACGGCAGCCACACATCAACACAGTGAGAGGTAAAAAGGCCAAGGTGTGTGCCTTACACATGGGTAAGAACATGCGTGTGTCATGACATGTGATCGGTGTGTTTGTTTTCCCCCCTCTGTTGAATACTGATGAGGTGCCGAGTCGCTCAATAATGTCGCTCATCAACATGACAAACAGTAAAGGCCAAGGTGTGTTACATGTCCACCTGGCTGTATGTAGTGATCAATTACAGCGTGTGTTGTTGCTGTGTGTGTGTACACGTTGTCGATTTCACACAGCAAGTGTTGTATTTCACATGTGGATATAAGGTCCGGAGGGAAAAGACACAAAGAGAGACAGAGAACGTAGCGGGTTTGCTGCTGTTTAGCCTGACAAGCTAACAGCAGCCTAACACAGCTCATCATGTTCTGATTAAGTCTAATATGTCCTTGTTGTTCACAAATTAGCCATGTTTATTGTCATTAATTCATCTGTCTTTCTATTTGAAGAAGGAGTGACTAAAATGTGATGTCTGGTCTGGTTCAAGTCTCCAACAAAATGTATTGAAAAAAGAAGGAGTTTGTACAGAAGGCCAAAGTGTTAATAGCTGCTCTGAAGCAGAGAGGCATGAGACGTGATGCTTGTTTAAATAGTGTTGCACTCGTCTGTTAAAAAAAAGTGACAGAAATAGTTGCATAAAGTGTGAAGAAAGAGAATTTTAAAGAGAGGTGTGGAGAGGAAGAGGGTTCACATGCTGTTTGACCATCTGACAAGCACTTCTGCCCTTAAAGAGGACGTATTCTGCATATTTCCAGCTCTGAATTTATATTCTGGGGCTTTACTGGAATATTTTTGCATGATTTACAGTTAAAAAACTCTTTATTTATCTTCTACTGGTCCTTTATGCAGCCCCTCAGTTCAGCCTCTGTGTCTAACTGGCTGTTTTAGCTCCTGTGTCTTTAAGGCCCCGCCTCCTGATGAGCCCACTCTGTTCTGATTGGTCAGCTTTCAGGAAGCTTCCTCCGGCTCCGGAGGCTACGTAAACAAACTATAGTAGCAGGATTTCACTTCTTTTTCTCCTTCTTATGTTGGAGCCTGAATCTGATCTGAAAAATGAAAACAGACAACGTAAACGTGGAAAACAACATCAGCGACAAAGATCATGGAACAGATGCTTGTTTATGGACGTGTGTGACAAGCTGACGTCGCGTCGTCTGGAAATTTACGGCAGCTAAGACCTGGACTGTTATCTCACATGGAAACATTTTCACATACAGTACATTCACCTCAAGTTTTGGAACTTTAACCAGGTTTAACATTCAACATCATAACAGGATACAGATAACAGAAAATCACTAAAAAAACAGATTATGTGGCCTTTTTTAATGTAGCAGTATGAGTCATCTCGAGGTTCAGGTCTACTAGGAATGCAGCAGCTCACATTTTCTCTCTTAAATCCAGGATAAGAGTTTATCAGGTGCAACCAGGATTCACTGTTTACATCCGCAAATATGTAAACAGGACACTCGAAATATATATATGTAATATGTGTGTAAAAGTGATACTAGAGTGCATGTAAACAGTCTTTAATATTGTTTTCTGAAATCCATATACGCTCTGACACTTTCTCACACACACACACACACAAACACACACACAAACACACACGCTCGGAGTGAAAGAGGTTGTAGTAGCGCGTTTGCCGTCGGCGTTATCAGCACTATGATAAACATTTGTCATTCAGCTCAACACCTCCGGCTGTACTCAGCTTACACTGCTGCTACTGCTGCTGCTCAGCTCGTCACTGTCAGAGTGTTTGTGTGTGTGTGTGTGTGTGTGCTGCATGCATACTTTATATGTGTGTGTGTGTGTGTGATCTCTCTCTGAGGGAGAAACTGAGCACACTGAGCTGCTCCAATGTCACTCTGTGTTTATTGGAGGGAAAACTCTTAACTCATAATCACTGACAGCGACATAAAGCTGCCTGTCTGACTGTCCACACTGTGTGATTGTGTTTCTCTGTGCGTATGTGTGTGAGAGAGAGAGAGAGAGTGTGTGTGAGAGAGAGTGAGGAGGTCAGCAGTGAATCATGTGGGTGTGTGTGTGTGTGAGGTGGTTGGTGATGTCCTGGTAATCACAAGGACAGGACGGAGGTGGACGGAGATGGGTCGGATGTTCACAACGTCACAGCTACCAAAACTCGCTCCGACGGGACAGAAAGATGCTTTTACATTTAAGTAAATATATATAAATATATAAAATATTAGATGAATCAAACCATTGTGTGTAGAATTCAAACATTTCTGACTTTGGTGACTTCTAGTGGTTGTATAAAAACACTGAGATGAATGTACTGAATGTTCACCGGGATTGTCTCGTTCTCTACCGAGAGAGACTTCAGACATGATGATGTTAAAGATGCTGTAATCATGTAGCGGCTTTAATAAAAGAAACAGCTCGTAGATAAAAGTTTCTACCTGTAAGTAGAAGGTTGAAAGCAAACAAAAGCAAGCAAAGGCACAAAACGAAGAAAATGAGTCCAAAAAGCCTCTTTTGGAGAATGAAAAGCTATTCAGGCAAACAACCTGCAGCTCTGGTTTTAACATACTGAAGCTTCTCTCTGTCTCTCGCTGCCTTCGACTGAACCTCCAGTGCTCCTCATTAACCATCTCGCCCTTTACATCTTCACCTCTCCTGCATTTATGTCTCCTCTCAGCTTTTTGTATTTCTATTACTCTCTATCCTTTTTAAATTTGCATTTTAATGTTTTCACGCTTGTTTTTCTTTCTCTTTTTTTTTTTTAAGGTTTTAATACATTTCATAAAGCACCCGTGTGTATGAAATGCCCAGAGTTGATCTGAGCATGTTTTAATAGATGGTATTAGCTAAAATAAACTTGATCAAATGCTTTCTTTACTCTGCTGTGTTTTATTCAGCTACAGTGCAGCGTTTCACTGTGTGCAGGAGAGAAAACGAGAATGTGTGAAGGTGAAAAATGATTTAATATATAAAGTATAGTATATAAATTACCAACTAATGTGTTAACTCTGCTCTCATTTCTTTATTGGCGAAGACCAAAGTACAAAACATTCAGCCAGCAGATTCTCTTTTTTAGCTTTAACCGGATAAAACGATAATAACAGCTGTCACTAATCTTAATCTCCTGAGAAGTTTGATGACAGAACAGATTAAACTTTTGTCTGCTGTCGGTACTCGACCAAAGATCATTTGTGAAGGAAGACGCTCCACTCTGTAACATTACTGTACAAATCAGAGTGTTTCTGTAGTTCCAACATTTCCAGCAGAGTGAGACCTCTTCACTTTCTCCCGGTTAAACTTTCATTTATATCAGATCGATAATTTTAATCAGCTTCATAGTTTTGAACGAGGACTGTCAGTGTTTGGATTGTTTAAAACAAGTGTTTCAGATCCATATTTAATCAACATTTAGGTAAATAAAAGAATGAGATTGGACTCAGTATTGGCAGATACCAGTTATTAAAGGACTCTTATTGGGATTTTAGCCAAAAGAACTTTGGATTCCAGTTATTTAAGCATCTATATCTATTTCAGGATAAATTAAGACACCGACCATGAACGCACCGGCTCACCCAGATCAGTCAAACAGCAGCTCGGATGGTCTTTCACGTCTCTGCTGCTCTGTAAGAAGCTTAAATGAAAAACAAGGGTTTAAACGCAGGAATCCTTTGGCCCTTAAGGTGACAGAACGAACCTCTGCGGCGACGTGCCGAGCAGCCTGGAACACGATGTTTGACCTCCAAAAAAAAACAAAAAACTTGAAGCAGCACTTTGAAATAAAATCTTCCATGTTCTTCTAGTCCTGGAGGGCAGCTCTGCCACAAAAAATCAAGCAAACCCTGAGTGATTCAGTGTCAAATTACATTTTCCGAGGAGTAGAGAGAGAAAATTCACGCTCTCGACGCTCAGTTCAGGGTCAGCAGGTTTGTGTTTTTAAGAAAAACCCTCAAAAAAAGTCTCCCTCGTTACCCCGGCCGTCGCCCCCGCTGGGATCGGATAAAGGAGCGATGTGTCACCGTGCTGATGCAGATGAAGGGTGATGTCACGGTGATCTAACTGCCGTCCCGTCAGGTGGGTCATTGGAAATAATCAGGATTCATCAGGCGAGGCGCTCTGTGACATTTCAGCCGGTCGGAGGTTTGTGTGTGAAAAATGCTGCGGCAGCTTGTTGAGCTGCAGCCGAAGAAAAAAAAAACACAATTTATTTTAAAGGGCAAAGTAAGAAGAAAACATCCATTAGGTGTTCCCGAACCGACTCATTTATTTCTCCCACATAGAGGAAAAAACCTTCTCTGTGTGCGTTCTCTCTCCCTGTAGCCTTATGTAATCAAAGGGATAGTTGCTTTTAATTTTTAAATGAATAAACCAGAAAAAAAACGCTCCACTAAAATTAAGAATCCAGTGGAAATTGTGGGAAAAAAAAATCTATTTGAAAGGCAATAACACGAAAATCCTGCAGGCTATAAAACATCATTTGCAAATTGTAATAACTGGTTCAACATTTTTTTGTATTTTCCAGGGGAGCCTGAAAACCAGTAAGACCAACAAAAGTAAACCAACAGTAACAAATACTGTACTTAAGTACTATTTTGAGGTATTTGTACTTTACTTGATGTGATGCTACTTTCTACATTTCAGAGGGAAATATTGTTCTTTCTACTCCACTACATTTATTTGACAGCTTTAGTTACTTTACAGATGAAGATTTCAAATGATCCAATATTTATCACCAAAAATCAAAGAGTCAGACTATTGTTGCATATCTCACTAGGTTTACTGAACTTTCCCACAAATCTGATCTCACAACTTGACATCATATATATATATATATATATATATATATATATATATAATATGGACATATATGGTGCCATAAACGAGGGAAATGAAAGACGAGCAAAAACACCCAACCGGTTAATTAAACATCAGACTGAGACAGTTTGGAGTTTCTAATTGTCCTCCGACTAACACTGATTGACATTCACTTTACTTATATTGTCAACCGTCACCATCATCACTCTCACCGCCTCCGTGCTTCATCCTGTCTGTTCACCCTCCTCCTCCTCATCCTCCTCCTCCTCCTTCACCTCCCTGCAGAGTAGAAAGCAGCACTCTCTCTCTCTCTCTCTCTCTCTCTCTCTTTCTCTCTCTGTCCGTCTCCATCATTGATTTTTCTGTCAGCAGTCAGACCCCCCAAAGATCCACAAAGACCAGCAACTAAACCTCCACACCGCCCAAACCCGCACCTGCCTGACTCCCACTGTGTGTGTGTGTGTGTGTGTGTGTGTGTGTGTGTAACTCTCCACTCTACATACATACACTCATATTTTAAACGATATCTATCATGTATTTTACTCGCTCTTGTGAATATTTATAAAAGTATTGAACCACAGAGTAAACTTGCTTTTTAAAAGTGCAACATGAATAATAGGATTTTCTTTTTCTTGTTGTCGTTATAAAGAAAAAGACCTTTTCTTTACCTGATTAAAATGACATCCTTCACCTTGTGATGTTCAAGACAAATCTCGCACAACCTTCTAAAAACAAACATCTGCTTCTTCAACCACCTCTTCATCTCTTCTTTATTTACTCTCCTCCATCCTCCGTTCTCTCTTCCTTCACATCGCAGGTCGAATCTTCCCTTCTTCTTTTTCCATCACTCTTAACTGAGACACACAAACTCTCCCCGACATCCATAACGTCTTAAATACATTCATTTGTTTGTCTTTAGATTATGAAGTAATTATTCTCTACAACAGTTTATTTCTAGAGCACAATTTCAGTTATATCATGTTATTTCTTATTTTAAACTATCTTATTATTATTATCTTGCTTGTTTGATATTTAATGTGAAACACTGTAACACTAAGTGCTACACAGATAAATATTTACTCACAATTTACATATTTTTAATTGACTTTTTAATGTGAGAGTGACGTTGTGATCACAACAAAACATCTCTTCGTGTTAATATCAGTTAAAAATCCTCTAATACAATAAAATGTATTTTATTACTGGTTGGTGTAATAAGCCTTCAACTTAAATTGATCTGAAGGCATTATGATCATACGCACTGACAGGATTTATCATCATCATCATCATCATCATCATCATCAGTGGACAGTAATTGTGGTTTTTAACTTCCTGACTTTTTGAGATTCTCACATATTTTCTTACAGAGTTTATCTTAAAACCAATAACACTCATATCTCAGCAGAGTGAAGTACAGATTTTTACTGCAGCTGATGAGAAATAAAAAACACGTAAGCGATGGAAGACGTCTTATAGACCAGAACATATGTTCACTAACATATGTTCTGTCTCTTCTTCCTGCTGTAGATGATCTACCAGCCAAACAGTTTGGCTTAAATCCTGAAAACAGTCTTTTAATTAATTCACAGCAAAAAAAAAAAAAAAGATTTTGTGTGTTTTTAAAAGTTGGAAAATATAAAAAATCTTTATTCATCACACAGCAGAACTTTATTCAAACTTTAATTACTTTAAATTTGTTTCCAAACATTTTTAGTTTTAATTACAGGAAAATTTGTTGGCGATGGAAAGTCACATATTAAGCGTGTAATGAGGACTTGGCTTTAAATATTTTAAATTAAAAAACTAAATTTAAGTGTGATGATGCTTCAGTGAATCATTGGAATGAATAGATACAGAATATGTCCAGCGCAGAGGTGGAAGAAGTATTCACATCCTTTACTCAAATAAAAGTATCAATACAACAAAGTAAAAATACTCCATTATAAGTAAAAGTGATCTCTTGACCTCAACTAATTGGGACTTGTTGTTAAATGAATAAACTTTCTCTGTTCTCTGCTGCTGGAAACTCTCAGCAGGTCTTCAGGAGACTCTCCGACCACATGACACTAACATCTGATCTAAGATGTTGAACCACGCGAGAGAGAAAATACATGTTTGTGATTTAAAATGTTAAAACTCTCTCTCTGCCTTTAGTGCTTTAATGCTGCCGTTAAGCGCGTCCTTCCACCTCCCCATCACCGCCCAGCCTTCACTGATCCACCAGTTCATCAGTCTCATCAGCACCACCAGTGTCTGGACTCCATTGAGGGGGGGGGGGGATTTATCTCACTGCTGCTCAGGACTGATGTCCCACGATTAGTCCGAGTGCCAAAGACTTTCAACAAGACTAATTATCAAAATCATCTGTATAGTAAATAATTATCTTTGCTTCATTCACTTGTCTCTGCTGATGGAACTTTTTCAGAGATTATCCTCCCTTTAATGTTCAGTATATTTATATTATTATCATTTTTTGTGTCCTCTAGTTTTCAGCAGAAACAAGTAGAATCATCAGCTTTTAAGTTGATATGTTGAACCTGTTAGCAAACAGTTGCTTATTATCACATCCAGCAGTTACGGAGCAACATTATCATTCATCTGGAGTCGTGTTTCTGTCCACCTGGTGAATGTAAGTCCAATATTCACTCTCTTTTAGCTCTGTTTTTGGTCTCCACCAACTGTCTGTTTGCCGTTTGATGCTGAGCAGGTAGTGTACAGCGGCTTTTTAAGAGCTTTTTCTCAGAAAACGACACTATGAGAGTGCTGAGAGTGAACCAGAACAGTAAAGTTGCAGCCCGACAGATAAACAACGAGCTGAAACTCGCTGTAAAGCTCCGTAAAGCCGAGAGGAGCTGCAGATAATTCTCTGTAGGTTCATCACTACAAGCCAAACATATTACTCACTGACAGCTGAGACATTGATGTCATATCTTATGTCTACAGTAAAAACTATGAAGACATCAGTGCCTCCAGTAAATTAGGAAAGTCCTCATGTCTCCAAAAACATTGGTGCAAAGTAGTTTGATAATAAACACAAGCATCAACCAGCTCCGAAAGCATCTTGGGATAAAACAGTCACAGAAAGAGCACATGTCTTTGCTACACATGGATGGATATGTGTTTGTACCAGTTACAGGTAAGAAAGGAGATCTAGAAAGGTTGCTAAGCAGCCATCTTTAACCTCCTTTTCTCTCACTGTTTACTACGTATTCAACCACTGTTTTCTTAGTCCTGTGTTGCTGCACTGTTTCACGCTGGTCAGTAAGTATTTCTCTCCAGCTTCCATTTTTCTTCTCCAGACCGGACAGATTGTCCCCGTCACCGGTCGCCAAAATGACCTTCAGTGTGCCACAGGCGACAGAAGTCACAATCATGGGTGAATGTGAGACAACTCAATGAATAAAATATGAACGAGGTGAAATGAGAAATCTGTTCCTCCTAATCCTCCTAATTATCTTTTTTTTTTTTTCATTTCATGGGCATTTTATGATCTTTTATGGTTATTTTTGCCCCGAGCGGCCATTAATTTCTGACCCTGCAGCGGTAGTGTTGGCTTGCTTCCTGTGTCTGGACTTCTCTTTCAGCTGAGTTGAAATATCGAGCGACTGAATGTAGCGTCTCACCTTGACGATGCCTTGAAGGGCATCGTGATGTACTGAATGTGACATAAATACAGGAGCGATGCTTGGATTTAAAAGGCCTTTATGCACTACGACAAAGATAGTTTTTAAAGAGTAAAAGCTCTTGTTTCTCCAACAGAAACAGAAACATACTGATGTGTGTTTAATATTTGATGCATCACTGAGTTTCTGTGCTGAAGACAAATCCAACTACCTTCAACCAGACGTTTTTTATTATGTCTCACACAACTACACTGGAAAAAAACTTCTGTTCAACTCTGTTTGCTCGAGTAGAGAAGTATGAGGAGTTCATTCATGGAGTTCTCCATGTGAAGGAACAGAACTGGGACTGAATGTACACCAGAAACATCATCTGTCTGGGAAGATCAGACCGAAAGAGTCCAAAGACATCGATGAGGACTCAGCAGACAACCGGAGGAAGATCCAGAAGTAAATCTACGTCTGACACCTGCAACCATCTTCTGACCAAACCTGCATACTTAACAAGGTCAGTAAGCTTCAAATAAAGTGCAACCAGCATCTGAAACCACCTCAACTAGCTACACATCTGTGAAGTCAGGAATGAAAAGGGAACGACTTCAGACGATTTCTGTAACTTTTAAGGAAAAAGACAATCTGAAAACCACCAGCGGTCGTCCAGGTGTGAAAATATTCAGGACTGAATCATCTCTCAAGCTCTTATTTTTCATTCTTCACACAACTTCGGTCACTTTTCATGTTTACAGCTAATCGAAACACCATTTTACAGAGAACATACAGTATGAACCTTCCAGACATCTCTAAACATGGTGAAGCTGCTTTTAGCTTCTACGCTCTATGTCACATCTGAAAAAAACTACCTCAACATCTCAGACTACACGTGTGTTTGCCATGACTTTAAATCAAATTTTAGAGCCGCATTTCATCATTTTTATCCTGATCTTTTTATTTTTATTGTTCTTCTTTTCTTCAGCATTTTGTAAAACACTTTGAATATACTTGCATATGAATTGTGTTAAATAAATAAACTTGCCATACAGATAAAACATATTTCTATAAAGACCTGTCAGTTTACTCTGCTGCTTCCTGTCTACTGAGTAAACTTGAGCTAACATATGCGAGTTAATAACAATGTGACATTTTATTGATCCCTGCTGGGAAATCCCTGCTTCTTTCCCCTGCGCACACACACACACGGAGGTCAAAGGTCAGATCCAGCGTACGTCTTTAAAAGCAGGTACAGATGGGCTCCTCAAGGACACCTCAGCCGGGTGGATGCCGCCGCCTCCTCTCTCCTGCAGTTTCCTGTAACATCCTGCCGCCTCCCACATGCACAAGCAGCTCTGTGCTCAGCGGTGACCGCTGTGTTAATTAAGAGCGTCCTACTTTCAGCTGCTTGTGGACGTGAACTCCTGCTGCACCATGGCGTGCGGGGAGAGTTTCCCTCAAAAACATATAAACAGCCAGAGGTTGTTATTAGTGATTAAATGCAATTACACTCAGTGGCCTTTGTAGCGGCTGCATATTTACATGAAATGGCACCAAAACTCTTAACACCAATTATTTTAAACTATTCTGAATTAAGTCAACTAATAAAGCATAAACACACCATGACCTTTTGCTAGAAACTACTACTGAATATACAAACAGAGAAGGCAGAGGATGATAAATTGCCCCCGAGGTGAGTTCAGCATGTGAGGTTGTGCCGAAGCAGTGGGTGTATCAGTTCCTGAAACATGCGGCGGGGCTGCGATAGGTCGTCCTGACGCAGCACACCGGATCTTATCGAACAGAGCAGCAGAGGACGCCGCGGTGACAGCTCTCTGCCTGTCTCTGCCTTTTGCTCTCAGTGAAAGTTTTAAAGCAGTCGGGAGTGTTTCTGGCACTCAATAAAAAAAAGACTCCACACTGAGATAAGCAGAGCTGAAGCAGAAGGCTAAAAAAAAAAGATGGCCGCTCAGGGATAAATAGCAGGATTTGTTCTGTGTGGAGCAAGAGGGCTGTGATAAAAACCTCTGCCTTTGTATCACGTCGTTCCTCCGTCTCTCACTCTTCCTCACTTCTCCTCGACAAAAGGATACAAGGCCTTTCACACTTGTCTTTTGTTGCGTCTGTTCAAAAGGGAGACGACTGTTTAAAAGGCACATTTATTTATCTGTTGTGTGTCAGATACGCCGCCATAAATCTGCCAGCGGCTCATGTAAACAGGCACAATGACAAGCCTTTGGAGAGCGGGTAAACCGCAGGCTTTTAAAGCTTCGACATCACTGTTTGAATATCGAAACACCTCCTGCTCTCCGGGGGGGCGGGGACGCAGCAACTTTCTGCTCCGGATCGATACAGAATACAAACCTCACTATCCAAAAAAAAAAATCACTCAGGTATTTATTCTGTTCTAATAAACGCTGCTTCAAACTGTTTGTCTTGCAAGCAACATGAAGACAAAGTGGGACTTTTGGTCTTTTTTTTGTTGCTAATTTTCTAATTTCCTTTACAGCCGCCGTGTTCGACCACAGCACTAATACTGGCTTTGCATAAAATTTACATCTTATTAGCTTTGTGCAGCATTTTTTTTTAACTAAATTAACTGTGATTATGTGTATAATTACCATACAGATATCAGACTCACTGCAGTGATACTGTGATCATTACTCTAAAGTACTTTCTCTGCTTTATATATCAACATACAACACATGGCCAAAAGTATGTGTACACTTGCATCATTGCATCCAAATGTGATTCCAAAACCATCAAAGGCATCGCTCTGCTGCTAAAACAGCCTCCACTTTTCTGGTTTCTGGTTTTCAACCAGATTTTGAATCGTGGCTGCAGGGATTTGCATCAATTCAGCCACAAGTAATAATCTGCAGTGAAGTCCAACGCTGAAGTTGCGTTCAAGTTCATCCCAAAGGTGTTGGATGGGGTCGATGTCAAGTTCTTCCACACCAAACTGGGAAAACCATTTCTTTATGGAGCTGGCTTTGTGCACTAGTAGGGATGTGCAGAGAGCTCAGTATTTGTATTTGTATCTGTATTTGTTGAGACAGCAAAAATTATTTGTATTTGTATTCGAATAAAAGTGGAAAGAGGTTTAAAAATCCTGTTTTTATTACGCTTTTAATTTTAGAAAATTAAAGTGTAATGATAAGTGTTCATGAAGTGTTCCCTTGGGAACAGTAGCTCAGCTTTATCTCTGGAGAACACCCCCAACTCCAGGAGTGACGTCCAAATTAGGAAATGTGCGTCATGTAGCAGGTGGATGTGACTCCCCTCATTGAGACCTGCTGATAGACGTAACAGCGGAGCAGAGGAGAGACACTGAGATAGTGATGTAACCGACCTGTGCGCTGGTATTTAACATGTTTTATTTTTTCTTCCCGAAAACAAATAATTTTTCAAATATTTGTAAAAAAAAACAACAAAAACACTATTTGTGCTTTGCCGAATAACGTATTTGTATTCAGGCACATCCCTAGTGCACAGGGAACTTTATCATGTTCAAACAGAAAAGGACCAAACACAAACTTTTAACACAACATCTGAAGGTCATTATTGTCTAAAATATCACTTTATGCTGCAGCATTAAGATTTCACTTAATTGGATCTGAGGTGTATAAACATACTGTAACTATTGAAAACATATCATACATTATATTTCAGAAAGACATTGTTCTTTTCCCTGATCTGCTTCTGTGTGAATTGGACATCAATGCAAACAGAGAAAGTCTAGAAACACACACTAATTAACTCCAGTCAGTTCTACTTCGCCACTGTTTTGATCAGTGTTTAATCACTGCAGATGAAACTCAGTAGTTTTTGCAGCTTTAAAAAAGTTGTCTTCACATCCACGACGCAAAAGCCTCCGTTGGACTGTCGACCAGTCGTTTAAAACCATCGACACTTTACTTCCACCGACACAAATCCGGACAAAAACAAACAGAAAGAAGAGCAAATAAAACCATCTCAGACAGCTCACCTTCTGTTCCAACTGGACTGAACTGAAATGAAAGGTTTTATAGCATCTTAAAGGCCATAATCCCTCCCAATCCCCGCTTTCAATGTCAACATCCACAGGAAGTTGTAGTTGTAGGCAGTATTTTGGTGACACCATTGTGCTGTTATAATATAATCCACCATATGAACTGTTACAACACAGGTAATCCCACCTCCAGTGATTTATTGATTAAAAAAAAGCCAACAAACTGAACCTTTAACCCTCTCTGTAAGTTGTGTTTACCCTGCTGGTTTCAGACCTGAGTATCAGTACAAACAAAAGCAGACCGGAGGGATTAAAAGTCGTCCATTCGATTCCCCCCGGTGTGTCTCCCTGAACAAAGAGACACATACAGTCACATCAGCGACCTGTCGGGGAGCAGCAGCAGCAGTAGTAGTCACGCCTGCGGGGGCATTGGTTTGTGGAACTGTATGATACGTTGAGCACCGAACGGGTTCCTCTAACAGCGTGGCTGTGGTGACACGGAGGATGTGAAGTGAATGAGAAAACGTGTTAGTAGCAGTTTAGCGGGAGCTGCGCCTCCTTTCTCCGCCGTTCTCTCCACATGCCAACTGTCTCAATGCCCAGAAACAAGTTCATCCCGAGAGCTACGGCTTCCTTTTTGTCTCGGCTCGTCTTCATGGCTTCACCTTGTTTTCTGAAGTTTTCAGCTCAGATGTTCTGCAAATCCCTTTAAATGGGTGATAAGACTGTAATGAGGTTGAGCATTAATATTAAAGAATTGTCATGTTTTCTTTATCATGATTACATGATTTAATTACTTAAACAAAGACTGAACATTCTTCAAAAAGGCTCCTAATCTACACTTACATACTTTTTGGCCAAACTGACTGTAATAACAAAATGTATTTAAACATGGATGGATGATTTTTCTCTATAATTCTTTATGCTTACAAATAGTTGCATGTACTGTTGGTTTTCATACCACAGGTACTTTTTAAATTTAAAATTCTGTTTTACCCTCTAAGGATTATTCAGCATTGTAGATAATTTTGCGTTTATTTGTCCAGATTTTGAGATTTCCATCTCTGATATTTGTGCCACAAAACCCAAAACAATGGAGAATTTCAGTTTTGGTGTTCAAACGTGTCCAGAATCAGACGTTGGTTTTTATCTTCTGCAGGTAATCTGAAGAAATTACAAATTGTACATAATAAAAGCACCTTGTATGGTTCTTCACTGTGGATTACTAAACACACACTGCTTTTATTTTAAGAGTTGTATTTTATGCTGTATATGAGGTGATGATTTTCTTGTTGCATGTGGCATTGACATGGTTTTTCTGTAATTGTGAGATGTGTATTGTCACTGAGCAGTTGTTGTGATACATCAGCTGATGGGTTGAAAACAGAAGATTAGCGACAGAAAAATGACCACAAAACCTGTGAAGAAAACTCTGGATTTGATCAATGCAGCTGTACAGATAAATAACAACTCTTAGATCTACATATTTCTTATATCCATGTGACAAATGTTCAATAGCATCAACTAAAAGTGATCCTGCTATTTGAGTCGCTCACTTGTAGCACCGTCCCCCCCCCCTCGTGGTCAGAGTTACAATAATAGATGGACAACAAAGAGACGGTGGGTGGAGGTGTCTGAGAGACAAATGGAAACAGGTTGAAGGATTGTTCTTGTTCCAAAACAATGAAAGGATGCCAGAAAGAGCCAGAAACTTCAGAACCTGACCAAATAATAACTGAGTGGTTTATTACTGATCGACAAAACCATCAGACGAAGAAACGTTTCTGAACAACTTTCATTTTAACCATTTTTGGTCAAATCTCAAGAAAAAGCAACTTGCAAATAAGAAAACACACACCAGTCGGATCTTCACAGTTCTTAGTAGGGATGTACAGAGAGCCCAGTATTTGTATTTGTATCTGTATTTGTTGAGGCAGTAAAATTATTTGTATTTGTATTCGAATAAAAGTGGAAAGAGGCTTAAAAATCCTGTTTTTTGTTTTTATTAAGCTTTTAATTTAGAAAATTAAAGTGTTACAATAAATGTTCATCTACCTTAAACTACCTTACAAAGGAGGTCCCCACACCAGGTATTGAACTGGAGTCTCCCAGATCATAGACGACTGCGCTGACTACTGAGCTAAAACTTTACTCATCGACTCATTGCAGACAGACCTCTACCTATTTATACACCCATAACACTGAGACAGCACAGCGTGTAACATGTAGAAGAACTTCAAAGGTGATTATTGCTTTGCATTTTTCATTTATTGCCTATTTTTTACAACCTAAAAGCCTAACACCCCCAACTCCAGGAGTGATATCCAAATAAGGAAAATGTGCGTCATGTAGCAGGTGGATGTGACTCCCCTCGTTGACACCTGCTGATAGACGTAACAGCGGAGCAGAGGAGAGACACTGAGATAGTGATGTAACCGACCTGCAAGCTGGTATTTGACATGGTTTTTTTTTCTTCCCGAAAACAAATAATTTTTCAAATATTTGTATGAAACAAATATTCATAAAAAAAAAACAACAACCACTATTTGTGCTTTGCCGAATAACAAATTTGTATTCGAGCACACACCTAGTTCTTAGGTCTAATTTATCTTTGGTGGGAAAATCAACAAGCATCAAGAGAGTCAAAATATCAGCACTCAAAGAAAATCCAATTATTTCTCTTACAGAGAGATGACTTACTGTCTTACAGAGCAATTGGCCAAAAAATAAAGTATCTTCGAGCACCGTGGCTTACACTATAAAAAGACATTTAGAAAAAAATGGAGCTGAACTCCGATCGATAACAGTCTGGCAGCCATAGATTAAGATCAAACTGAGATGACTGAGGCTGATTTTGCTTCTCTCACGGCTGAGTGCAGTGACGTTAAGACAGAGCTGAATGACAGCGTGTACTTCATGTCATGTTCTGCCTGGACTTTGTCTGTTATTTCTGGACTCTTGGTGTATTTTGTTCTCTTGACTTTTCAGTGTTGCATTTATGTTGCCTGTTTTTTTTTCTCTGTTTCCCTCGTATGTTTCCTCCTCTCACCTGCCCTGCATCACCCTGGTTAGCCCAGAACTGCTCCTAGTGTCTTCCCCAGTTTATCTGCCCCCAGTCTGCCCTTGTGTTGTGTCACCTGTTGTCTGTTTACTTTAGTTCCTGTTTTATTTTGAAATATTTTCTCCTTGTTTCTTGTCACCTTTACTTCCTGTGTTTGATTGCCTCTTGTGTTTCACTTGTGTCTTGTTTCCCTCACCTGCACCCCGTGTATTTATTAGGGGTGTACCGGAATACAAATACAGGTTTTTTACAAATATTTGTTTCATACAAATATTTCAAAAATTATTTGTTTTCAGGAAGAAAAAAAAAAAACATGTTAAATACATGCACACAGGTCGGTTACATCGCTATCTCAGTCCCTCTCCTCTGCTCCGCTGTTACGTCTATCAGCAGGTCTCAGCGAGGGGAGTCACATCCACCTGCTACATGACGCACATTTCCTAATTTGGACATCACTGCAGGAGAGATAAAGCTGAACTAAAGACACAAATAAAGTGCTCCCAAGGGAACACTTCATGAACACTTATTGTAACACTTTAATTTTCTAAAATTAAAAGCGTAATAAAAACAAACACAGGATTTTTAAACTTCTTTCCACTTTTATTCAAATACAAATAATTTTGCTGCCTCAACAAATACAGATACAAATACAAATACTGGGCTCTCTGTACATCCCTGGTGTTTAAAGTCCAGTTTTCAGTTTTTTCTTTGTCAAGTCGTCTGCTTTCGTACTGTGTTTGTTCTGCATTTGTTCCTGTGATTATGGTCAGTGTTCCTTTGTTCCTGCGTCTCCTGTGACTTTTGAACCTATCCATTAAATATCCTGCATCGTATCCTACCTGCCTGCCTGCCTGCTGTCTCTCGCAATGGGGGCCACCTGCTCCACTCGCCCACCCTGACACTTCAGAGCTGATGTCTCAAGCAGCACCTTTATAAAGGCATCAGTAAAGTAGTGAGAGACTTGTTTGGGCTTGAAAAAGTGACCATGGGAAGTCTGGCTAATGCATTTTATCTAGGAGGCCTTCTTTGATCTTGCAGACGGCATATTATGCAGATAATGAAGAGCCTGGTTGGATTTCCCCCCGTGTTTGAATCAAACGAATCAGTGTAAAGCACCATTTCGTGTATCCGGAGTCACATATTTCATCTGTTTTATCTATTCATATAAGAGAACAAAAGTGAACAGTGACAGATTATTTTTTAATGAGAGGAGACACAAGAAACTGAATCCAGGTTCTAGATTTCAACGTTTTCAGGCTATTTCAGTTGAGTTATATCAGTTTTAATTTTATTTAGATGCTTATGCCTTCATTTCAGGAGGGGAACCTCTTTTATTTACCTGATTTTATTTATAGAGCTTGTTGCAGAAGATGAAATTCTTTGTTTGTAATGTAAAATGTTTTGTTCTTGTCTATGTCTGACAAATGTTTCACCTATGCAACTGTATTTTGGTGTCTTATAAGTCACCTGCATGTGTCTGACTGTATCTAACAAGCTGTTTTCCTCACAAATCACAAAAAAAAAACATACTGGGCAAGTATTTTGTTACTGGTTTTAAGCTTGACAAGGTGACAGGCAAGCTCTGTAAACAGTTTGTGTCCTGTTTCCTTACTGTGTTTGGTACGTGTGTGTGTGTGTGTGTGTGTGTGTGTGTTTGTGTGTGTGTGTGTGTATGTGTGTGTATGTGTGTGTGTGTGTGTGTGTGTGTGTGTGTGTGTGTGTGTGTGTGTGTTTTAATGGGATTAGACTTGGATTTGGATTCAGGTAAGTTTGTCACACGTATCTCTTCAGGTCAGGTTCGTGTTTTTGGCCAGTGAGAAGCTGTGAAGAGGGAGAGTTGTGGGTGCAGGCGGTGGGAAGGCTGTGTGTGGGTAAGCAGCGGCGGCGGCGGGGGACTTACAGCCGAGCCTGATGGGATGCGGTATGAGCTCGAGGGAGGAAGCCTGATGACAGCAGCAGAAAACAGCAGCGGTGACTCTCAACCTCACTGACTCATCTCTCTCTCTCTCTCACTGTGTGACCAATCAGCACCTCTCTCATGCGTATTCTTTTATTTCTTCGCCTCCTCCTCCCTCCCTCCCTCCCTCCCTCCCTCTCTCTCTCTCTCTCCCTCCCTCCCTCCCTCCTTCTCTCTCTCTCTCCCTCCCTCTCTCTCTCTCTCCCTCCCAAACCCCATTATGACAAACTGCATTCACATTATTACATTTCAGAATAATTACCAGACGCTGCCATCCAGAGAAACTCACAATAACTACAACAGAGATTTAATCCTCCTATCAGCAGCATGACAGATGACATAAATGGGAAAAATGCCCCCCCCCCCCAAAAAAACAACATCCAACATATTGCAAAAGCTTTCAGTAAATATCCAACTATAATACCTGATGAGAGATTGTTGTTTACTCCCAGAAAGAAGGATTGTTAAGGACTTGTGATGTACGACAGATGAGCAGATGGTGGAAGCGGTTATTCAGATGAAAGACTGAGGTTGTATTTGTGATGTTGACTTAAACCGAGCAGTTTCTCAGCGTCGGGGGGGGGGGGGGGGGGGGGGGGGGGGGAGGAGCTACTTCAGGGTTTGGTTTTGATTGCAAAAATCTGCATCATAACGTTCTGAAGTCATCGCTGTGCCATGGAGGCCGGTCGTCAATCAAATCAAATGGTATTTTAAAAATACCGACTTTTTTATTGTGCATTACGTTGATATCAGCACAATACGGAAGCTCAATTTCGCCAAGAGAAGAAAAAAAAGTTAAGAATAATGAAATCATGGTAAATCAAAATTATGAGACACTGAATCATCAAGTTAAAAATTTAACAATTCTGACTTAGTATCTCATAATTTTGATGTAGTAAATAAAAATGTTTCAGGTTCAGGTTAAATTTGACTCAGTTTTTACATTTGAGAGCCATAAAAACACCCTGGATGCCTGAAATTTTACAACTTTTCCCAAAGTGATTTTCTTATTTTGGTGAAGCTGATAGTTGTTTCAAAATGTTTGATTCACAGCATAAAGTCTGTAAATTCCAACCTGTGCTGAGTCTCAAATCGCGTACTTCTGTACTTACACTTCACATTTTGAGTAAGTGTAAGTGTGTTCTCACTGAGAAGTATAGAAAAAAGCAGTCCACAGATGGTGCACTCAAAACGATCAAAAAGTTGAGTGTGGAACTACGGACACTTCTCGCCCTCAATAGTCGCCATCTTGGCTACGTAGCGGAAGGGGAGGGACCACTTTTCAAACTGGAAACCGCGGCCGAGTACGTTGTAACTACAGTGAACATCGCCGTATTATACAAATGTAAGTTATACATGTGTTTTTCAGCACCCAGCACCACTATACTGTTGTCGGATATGAGCCATCAGTATGTTTTTTGGGTTAATTTAGCAGTCTGTGATGATTCGGTAGCGCAAACGATTATGCGAATGCTAACGCTAGCTAATGCTAATTTGTGATCGTCATTTCCCGTAAGCGCACAACGACTGTGTTTGATTTGAGACAACGCTGCCCCTTTTGCCCTTTTCTGTCCGAAATCCAGATATTATACTGTATATTTATTTACTTTAGTTTGTGCCCATTTTTATTTCTATATATTTACATTACAATAATTTTCTTTGGATGTTTTTGTGGTTTGTTTGACGCTTTGCTCTTTTGTTGTAATTCCTGGCATCATGTCAAGCTCTCTGTTACCTCTTGTCTATACTGTATTTAATTCGTTAATAGTTAGAGGTAAAAACAGATACAATGCAGGGGTATCTGCAGGCTGATAAAAAAAATGAAATAACTTCAGTATTTCTGCTTCCAAAGAGGAGAATAAGAGAAAAGAGCTACTGCTGTTGACACTGCTAGTTGGTAAGTGTTGGTTTGCACAGAAAGAAAACTTCTGCATACATTTTCCTACAAGCGGTGACGTCTCGGTTTTTAAAGTCTGAAAGCAATAAAAGCTGCAACTTCACCCGTAATGGAAGAGGAAGTCTAATGATGTTGTTGTTGTGCTGGAGGAAAATGAGTCGCAGCTTTTATCAAGGCAACATGTTCCCACAGTGCTTCCTTCTCTCCTCTCTGCTTTCCTGGGAGCACTGCGAGGTTAGCGTGTCATAATTCATAGCAGCGTGTGTTAGCTGATAAAAAAAAATTGCAAGTTTTAATGAAAAACCCAGAATCCCGAGTGCGTATCGAGCATCTGTTTATAGCTGCAGCAGGACTCTCAGTGGAGTTGGGTAAAAGATGTTGTTGGGGAGAGTAACAGCAACAGAGATGTGTTATTACTTGTTGTTTGGAACTTCATTAGCTGACCTGTCAGTGAACACACATCACTTTGTGGAGGGTTGGAGGGAATCGCTTCCACGCTGCAAACAGGAAGCCTGATCTCTAATGAGCCAGAAGACAAGTGACAGAATCAGTTCTGGAGCTCCACACAGGTGGAAAAGTCAGTAAACGTCCCTCTGATTAACCTTTTACAACAGCTGATTACACCGATTGCACAATCTTGAGAGATGGGAGACTGTTTTCTTTGTTGTTTTTTATGAAATTCTGCAGACTCTTTGGCCTTGATGGCTGAACTGCTGCTTTAAGGTTTCCACAAGGATGATTCAACTCCATCAGAACCAGTAACCAGACAGAAACACCCAATCATGCTGCCTGGACGCTCTGCTCTGCTCACTGGATATTAAATAATATGTGAGAAATTCACCATCTGAAGAATCTGGCACTTAAAGGGGACATATTATGCTTTTCCTTATTTTCAGACAGATATATAATGTCACAATGTCGGATGTTCGTGTTAAAAGTGGCTGACGTGTCAAATAACAAGGTAAACGTATGTAGCAGTGTCTCCATATGTTGTTGTTTGGATCGGTTTTTAGCGCCGTTAACGAAGCTCCGCTAATTCTATGAGGAATAGGTTTTTACTTCCTGTAAATTCTTCACAATAACAGTCTCCCGTTAGTTAGTCACTGAAAAGCTTTTAATTTGAAGCAGTAAAGCAGGAAATGTTTGGTTTGCATTGACGGTAAAGTTACACAACTCTGATACGTAAAGCTGACCAATCAGAACAGAGTGGGCTCATCGGGAGGCGGGGCCTTAAAGAGACAGGAGCTAAAACGGAGTGTAAACTGTGTATATTGAGGGGCTGCATAAAGGGTCAGTATGAGATAAATGAGATTTTTTTTGAACTTTGAATCATGCAGAGCTACTCTAGAGGAGTCAAAGAATAAAAATTTAGAGCTGAAATGAGAATAATAGGTCCTCTTTAAAGAAAATTACTGGCACACATGAATGTGAAATTGCATTTAAGTGTGGGAACTTAAAGTACTTGGCTGGCAAAATGACTGTTACACTACTGACTAATCGCAGCTGTCTGGAGAGAGTCTTGTACTTCTAAAATATGAAGGAAATCAGTCTCATGTTTTGCTTGGTGCGTGTGTTTGTTTTTATTTATTTAATGAGGTTTTAGGCGTGAGAGCACACAAAAGCCCCCGTAGTAAAGGGACATGATGTCATAATTAATAATATATCAGTCAGAGGTCATTTTGCTGCTGATACGTATGTACTTTTTTCATGCAGGACTCTTTTTACATCGTTGTATTGGTACTTTTACTTGAGTAAAGTGTCTGAGTACTCTTCCAACAATGAAATGTTCACGGTCAACGTCCTGTTTTTGTATCTGTGTTCATTAGTACATGTTATCATCTGGGTTTGTTCAGCATCATGCAGCTTTCTTGTGCTTTTAGACAGAAAAAAAACCCAAAATTTACTGTATTTGTGTGCACTCTTGAGTAAGAAGATAGATGAGAGTGTGGAGAGAAATGTGTGTGTGTGTGTGAGAGAGAGAGAGAGAGAGAGAGGCGGAGTAGGTGGGCGAGAGAGCGAGAATAACAGTGTGAGCCACCGAGAGGGCGGGCGGACGAGGCTAAAAACAGTGTGGCATGGGAAAGAAAGAGAGAGAGAGAGAGAGATGGAGAGAGAGAGAGATGGAGAAAGCAGGAGATGAGGAGTTAGACAGAGATGGATGACTGGAGCTCTCAGCCTGAAAAATATGAAGAAAACAACAGAGAAGGAAACAATAAGAGACGGGGAACATTTTTCCACAGGGTGTCGTTGGATAGAAACTGTATGTGTGCAGTTCTGAAACAAATCTCTCTCTCTCTCAGTAGGTTTCTGTCCAAAATTTTACCCAAATTCTAAGTGAAATCCAGCAAAAAAATGTGTTTTTCTGTGTGATTGCATTGACTGGAACATTCTCTAGATGGATTACTTTATTAAAAGACAAACACACAGTAACTCATAAGTCTATTCAAACATACTGAAGCATTCAGTGCTGCCTCTTAACAGACTAATGTTATTTTTATGAATTGATTCTTCTCTCTCCACACACACACACACACACACACACACACACACACACACACACACACACACGCTGTTCTTCTCTGCTGCCATGGTAGCAGAGAAGAACAAACTTACTTTATAAGTTTTTTTGTGCTATAACTTACACATTTCATTGATTTTTGCACATATGTAGAACTGTGTGTGTTATTGTTTTATTCTATTCTAATTTGAAAATATTATAATATTGTTAAGACATTTTCTGCATTTCATTGTGTAATCCTGTATTGTATAATGACAAAAGTCAATCTTGAACCTTGACACAACAACAAGCAGAGGAAAAAAGTGGTGGCATCGTTATTTGTGGCAGAAATTTGTTCAGATAATCTGTTCAAAGAGTAAAAATATGGACGAGACTGTCAGATTTTACGTTTGTAGTACAATATGTAGTTTATATGTAGAAAACTACAAATGATTACATGATTAAGTGCGAGCGCCCTCTGGTGTCTGTGGTAAATGTGACGGGAACAAAGGGGGGAAAGGGAGGTTGAAGCAGATTTAACACAGGAGATCACTGTTCATTTCCTGTTTCCAACCTCAAGTCAACACTGTTTTTTAAAACTATGATGATCCCCCAACCTTAACCACATGGTTGTTATGGTAACCATGACAGCATGAAGGTCTCCTAACATTTAGGAAGTAGTCAACCTAAACCATAAATGTCTACCTAAGCCTGACCAGGTGGTTTTTATGCCTAATAGAAGTGGAAATCACGACTCAGATTTGTAGTCACATGACAGTTTGTTCACTTCTTTCTGAAGCTAAGCGGTCGCATCTCCATTCAAATGCACTTCAGAATGTACAACAACGAGTGAACACATCGCCGCTCATATGTCCCGACGTCCAGCGCTGATCCTGACTGTCAGAAGTACGTTCAGTCTCTTGCTAGTCCAAGCTGTCACCTTCAGATCAGTACAAACTATATATATCAGCAGCTTCTTATTAATGACAGAGTCATCAGATTATGATTGTTTCTGTGGGCTTTGGGTTGTTTTTAATAAGCTTTAACGAGGAAGTAACGCACCATGAATCACTGCTGAACTGACGACGGCGTTCTCTAACCCTAACCCCTGACCCTAACCCTAACCCTAACCCTAACCCTAACCCCTAACCCGAACCCTCACGGCTAAAATCTGCTGATGATGATTCAGTAAAGTCAGTTTGTTGATACATGTATTAAAGCTAACCAAACCTGTTGTCACATCATACAATATATCTAGTTCTCAACAGTGATGTGTAACAGTCTCGAAAGGCACACACAGATGATGTGACCCTGCAGATTTGGGCGTCAGATCAGAAAACACTTCTATGTCTCGCTCTGCAGGGCGCGAACCAACGGCGTGTTTTGTCTTTTCATTTGGAGGACTCGCTGCGAGTGACACATCACACACAAACACAATTGCACATACATGTCACATGAACTGTCTGTCATCGATCTGTCTGTAAGGCTCAACCCTTCCGAACGCCCTCACAGCAGACGCCGCTGGTTTTAAGGCACAGGTGGGTGTGTTTTACACTTCATGCACCGCAGAATCATTTGATATTTTTCCTGTACGTCACTCGCCCTGCGGTGCTGCATTGTGTTTCCTCGGCTCTCCGGGCTGATATCAGATTAGCCCTGTCAGACTGCTGCTTTATCAGCCATGCTGTCTGCCAGCCAAACAAATGACAGCAGCCCTCCACACCCACTGCCACCTCTCCCTCTCCGCTCTGTGACAAACAACACGTCAGCCCATCACCTATCCATCTCTCATCCATCTCATATTACTGCCAAGGGGGAGATTGTCACACGGATGCCCTTACAACGGCCACCTGCTGTGAAAACCAGGCCTTAACTTTGTCGTACTGGCAGTTTTTTGGCAAAGAAAGTGTTGTTAGTTTTAAAACAAGCAAAAAAAAATAGAGATAAGCACTCTGGAAATGAACAGATGATTAGAGGCAAATGTGTGCACAGGCACGGATAAAAGTCCAAAATGCCAGAACCAAATGCCAAGGCTTAATTCAGTAGGTATTTCATGAGTGCTTTTGGTGGGATTCCCACTTCAAACCACAGTCTGATCCATTTCTGATACCTAATTTGCTTGATCACTTTTCAAGTGAGATTGGTGTTTAAAAATTATCATAAATCATGCAAATTTCCAGCTCTCTATTTATATTCTGGCCTCTACTCGAATATATTTGCATGATTTACAGTCAAAAACTCCTTATTTTTTATCTTATTCTGGTCCTTTATGCAGCCCCTCACTTCAGCCTCTGTCTGAAACAGGCCGTTTTAGCTCCTGTCTCTTTAAGGCCCCGCCCCCCGATGAGCCCACTCTGTTCTGATTGGTCAGCTTTCAGGAAGCTTCCTTCGCCTCCAGAGGCTACGTAAACAAACTATAGTAGCAGGATTTCACTTCTTTTTCTCCTTCTTTTCTGCAAATGTCAACTTCTCAAATCCATCCGTACATGTTGGAGCTGTATCACATGGAAACACCTTAGCAACCACCTTAGCAACCAAGGCTACTGAACAACATTCGTGGGCATGTGTGAACAATCTTGACATCATCGCAAGGAGGAAGTAGAGGTAACTTTGCAAACAAAGCGTTTAGAGCAGGTTGAAGCCCTGACTTTTGACTTGCAGGCAGCATTTTTACATACATTCACCTCAAGTTTTGGAACTTTGACTACATTTAACATCCAACATCATAACAGGATATTAATAATGTGTTCTTTTCACAGTAAGTGCTGCTGTTGTGGCCCCAAAACTGCATTAAAAGTTCAGTATTTGTTCAGGCTGAGAGGAAGCTGTCAACATCCTGTCTCTGGATATTATATAAAACACTAGAAAATATTATTGGTATAACTGTAATCATATTTTTTTTTAATGCAGAGCTCAGCTGTCACATATTGAGACAAAATGTGCACTGTGGAGATGTGAGCGTTAAGCAAAGAAATATTATTAAAAACAAGGAGGCATCAAACATATTTTTTTAAATGTTTATTTCTAGTTTTTTCACAGTTATGTGGCTGCTGTTTTACTGCTCTTGGGGCTGAAAAAAAGTGGCCATTTTTGTGCGTCCATCCTACTACAAACAGTCTCTTGTGTTGTGATGACCGGTCATTTACTTGAAGTTTTAAAATAAAACCTTCCATGAAAAATGTCAAATTACACGCTAACCGTGGTCACCTTCTATTTTATAATCTGAGTTTGCATGAGAACGATGACCCTGCCAGCCAAAGCCGACGTCTCCGGCGTCTAATGCTTGTCAAGTATCCTCCACCCCCGCCTCCTTCCAGGCAATTAGATCGCAGCCAGAGCATTTACACTAAATGCTCCAATTATAGCAAATCGGTGCTGAGGGTGAGATCAATTATGTTCCTGTATGGAGGATGACAACTTACTTTTCTTTTGCAACATCTCACTCTCATGCTCTCTCCTTCTGTTTTCTCCCTCGCTTACGATGAGACGCTCACGGCCTGAGGCCTCGTCGGCAGCGGAGGGAGTAAAGACGTGGGAAAGGAAAAGCTCAGAAAACTAGATGTAGTGCTTGTTAGAAAGTATTTAAGCAATAAAGACAATGATATCTAGAATAAAAACTGCCCTGAGGTCAATAAACATATTTCTGCTATCAAGTGAAGACCTCCCGACTCCAATGTTCATGTTTTTAATGCAGCTGAAGAATCACACAGTGCTGGAGGAACTCTACAAACTTTGACATGTTGCAAAGAATGTGAATAAACTAAAAAAATGCCTGCAGGTCATTTGGAAAATTAGGGTGTTTTTAATAATTAAATGTATATCTCAGGTCTTTAGAGGCCTGGGTAGACATCACACCTTGTTTAATTCATTTTATTTTTATTTATTAAACCCTCAACTACCTGCTATTCAACAAAATATTTGTTTATGAGAATATTTTGGATTTAATTTGAGAGTGTTCTGCTGGTTTTGGATCATGGTCGTGGACCGCCTGGTTTTGGATCGTGAGCTTTCGTGGGTCGTGGTTGCCGACCTCGTGCTGCTTGTTGTTGTTATGCTTCTCTCGTTGTCTCTCTCTCTCTCTCTCTCTCTCTCTCTCTCTCTCAACCCAACCGGTCGAGGCAGATGGCCGCCCACCCAGAGTCTGGTTCTGCTCGAGGTTTCTTCCCGTTAAAGGGGAGTTTTTCCATGTCGCTGTCGCCAAGTGCTGCTCATAGGTGGGGGGGGGGGGGACTGTTGGGTCTCTGTGAATTAAAGAGTACGGTCTAGACCTGCTCTGTGAGAAAAGTGCCCTGAGATAACTTCTGTTGTGATTTAGTGCGATATAGATGAAATTGAATTGGACAGAACTGGAATGTTTTCTTGTGAGGATTACAGGATAAAAACCCAAGATATATAGTGTTATATTTTTTATTCACAGTGTGAAAGTAGAAGATAATGTTGTATTTTACTGTTTTCCTTTTTAAAAAACTTAACAAGACTCTGTGCATTTCAGTTTTCTGAGATATAGTACATGTAAAAAAAATCATTTCCCTCAATAAGTTATGCCACACCTCAACTGTAGAGGATTTGTGTTGAGTGTTGCTGTTGTACATTAAAGATTTATTATGTTCAGTAGATAATTCCTCCAAAGCATACAAAGTGGGGTTTTTTTAGCCATAAAACCATAAAGTAATACCCACCACTGATTCTACTTCATACATATGGAAACCTTCATTAGGAAAACACAAACAAAGATTAGGATTGTAGATAATTCTCATAAAACCAGCTAATGCAAACGTTGGTGACCCCCTGGAGTCAGTTGCAGCAGCGCTTCATATGTTTAAACTTCACCTCATTATAACGTCGGTGTTTACTACATGTAGATTTACACTACATTAAAACCAGTTGCACCACACAAACTAGTTGTTATGTAGAGATGAGATGTTACTAAATATTTACAGCTACTGATTGCAGGTGGAAACTGTTGCTAAGCTAGCTGAGTGAACCAACTGACAAAGCTAACGTTAGCTTGCTAATATCTGAGCCGTTTAGACTGAAGAGTAAAAGAGGTAATATTGAATATAGTCGACATGACACTTTACATTTAACAGAAAAAAACAAACTAAACCTGAAAATACAAACCTTTATGCCAATAATGTTACACTAAATGACCAAATAATGTCAGTTAGCTTAGCATAATCTGACATTTCCCTCGCTAAACAGCATGAATACTACTTATTATAAAACACACATATTTCTCTAGGTATGCAGATAGAAATAAAACAAAGTTCATTCACAAAGTTTACACAGTTCAATGTATTTTAACTTTTGGCTCCTAAAACTGTTCTTTTCAAAGTTATATTACAGCTTGTGATGCTACAGTCACTTCCTGTTTACATCCTCTTATTGGACGGTGCCCCAGATGTTTCCTAGCAACCGATTTACACATTACTTACTCTTATGTAAGTTTTAATGGTGCAAGAGTTAGTATTAGATAGATGACAGGTGTATCTGGGTCGTAGTTTAATAGTAAAATGAACATTTTGTTGTTGTCTTTTCTGAAGCAATATTATTTTAATTTCTAGCGGACATGTTTTAAGATGCATATAAAGTACTTTGAATGATAACTTGTTTCTGATAAAGTGAAAAAGTGCACTGGAGGCTTGTGTAAGTTGCATATTAGACCACGGCTGTATTCCAAACTACTTGTGATGTCACAGATCATGCTCGTAGGCTTTCCCCTTAAAACAGGATTTTTTTTAATGAGCTCAGAGAAACTTTCTGTCTTCAGCAGATGAATGTGAAACGTACATCATTCTGCACAAAGAAGCTCAAACATTCAACCGCAGGAACAAGAAGAGAAACATATTATTGAGTGACTTTAAGATCTGAGGTGTGTAGGAATAACTGGTGAAATATGTGAGCATTAAAGGGTTAATATCTTCTGTAGGTACATCCTCTATTTCCTGTGTGAGCAGGAAGAATTTATTAATTTATTTACTGACAGATGTTGCAAAAATGTGACTTTCTAAACATGGACTATCAGTAAACGTCGACCTTTCTCTCTGCGGAGACAAACAACAGCTCTGATTCTTTATGAAGGTTTTTCCTCTTGTGGGTATTTATGAATTATCTTATTTTTTTCCTCCTCCTACTTGTCGAGATTCAGATCAAACTCGTATTTGTGTTGTTTCTGTTCTTGTCTTATTTTCTCTCTTCTCGCTCTGTTGAAGTTGAACAAACTGTCATGTTTTTCATTTCGTCTCTCTCTCTCTTTTTTTTTTTTTTTTACTCTCATGTCTCATTTTTGTTTCCCGTCAAGGCTGAGAGGTTTTCGCTTTTTCCTTTTGTTCTTCTGTTTCCCCTCTTGTGTCCTCTCCCTCTCCTCTCTCCCTCGCTTCATTAGTGATGCCGTCCTTCTCGCGGGCCCCGCAAGGACTAAACTTGATGGGAGACAAATCCGAGTGATTAACAATGATTAAGAAACACGCTGGAAAAGTGCGATGGAGTCGTGAGGGACTGGCAACCTTGTCTTTTAATGGCTCTCTAATCCAAAGAATTTACAAGCACAACAGATGGGTTTCTATTTACATCCGAATCATGTTTGGGAAAGATTTATCTCTGCGTGTTTTCCTGGAAACATACTGAACTGTGTCGGCTCTCCTCAAAGGTCAAACTAATGCTGAAAGTGGCTGCTGGACTGAGGAAAGGGTTTCCTTCTGTTTAACCTTTGTTTAGTCAATTAGGAGCAAACTGCTGCTCATGAAGCAAATCAAAATGTCTCCGAAGAGGAAAAAAGAAGGAAATAATAAAAAGTTAAGGCTTTTCAGATGAAAAAAGGGGATTTACTCATATTGCTGAAGTGTAAATGGAAGTTAAAAAAGTGAAAATGTCGAGTATCGCTGCTCAAGAACTCATTTAGTTCGAGATCTTTGTTCAAGATGTCAGTTATATTACAAGTTCATCAGCTCCGAACTGCGTTTTACAGTGAACTGTCATCGCTGGTGTTATTCTATTGTTTTAATATTTTGGGTACACTGATTGAATCCTTATTTCTGCCATTAAAATATACTTTACAAAGTTTATTACTGTTGAATTTTTCCCAAATCCTGATACAATTAGGCTCATTACCTGCAGCCTGTGAGCGGGTCTTTGTGATGTAGGAGTCCTCTGAGCCTCTAACTTCTCTCAGACATAAAAGCAACTTTTACTACTAAATGTTTTGTGAATTACTTTTGGATGAAAAACTTAGGAGTCCTAAACACGCCGTAGATATTTAGGAGTTTGCTCTAACTGCCAGGAGCTACTTTTAGCCTTCGGATGGTTTGTAAATTCATCTGCTGATGTTTAACTAATCAAAACGATGATGCAAGTTATTAAGTTATTAACATTATTAATGTCATGAATCATCCTGTCTTTAGGTTATGTTTTGTTTTTTCTCTCTCTCTCATTTAGTTCTGCATTTCCTGTTTTATTTTGGTTGCTAACTCTCCTCTCGTTTCAGATCCACTTCCTGCCCTTGTGTGTTTCCCGCTCCTGTCCTCGTCATCATCCCCTGATGTCCTCCACCTGTGTGTCATCACCTTCACTCCCCTCATGTATTTAGTCTGTGTGATCCCTGCTCCCTGTGCCGGTTCGTCTTAGCCCTTAGTCGCAAACGTTCCAGCATTATCTTCTTTGTTATAGTCTTTAGTGTGTTTTTTGACCCTGGATCTGCTTTTTTTGACTTTGCCTCTACCTAGCCTGCTTGTGTACCGAACCTGCGATTAAAAGACTTTATTTTTTGGAACTGTTGTTCGAGTCGTGCGGTTGGGTCTAGCCTTGGTGTACCAGACAACCTTATCAATTAGCATCTTCACAAACAACCATTCATCCTCTATGACGGTAAACTGAATATCTTTGGGTTGTGGACTGTTGGTCGGGATAAAACAAGACATTTAAAGACGTCAACTTTGGGTTTTGGGAAACACTGATCAACATGTTTCACCACTTTCTGACATTTTATCAACCAAACAATGAATCGATTAATCAAGAGAATAATCTACAGATTCATTGATAATGAAAGAATTGTTAGTCGCAGCCCTTAATTTAATATAAAACTGTTTGTTGGATGAAGAAATATTGTATTAGCACATAATTTGAACAGCTACACTCTGTTCTTATATTATATTGTTGTGAACACATAAAACACCAACACATTGTGAGCAGTCAGCATGACTATTACAACAGAAACAAACAGCTGGTGTGAGTTTTAGCATCGCTGTGTAAATGGTGCTCAATGTTTGTCTGACTGCTGTATAGTCTCTTGTGTTCTCTCAGCTCTGTCAGTCCTTCACCCTGTATATTATTTTATAAAACTGGTCACGTTTGATAAAATGCAGGCACAAGCTGATCACGAGCAGCAGATGTAAATGTCCCAATGTCCAGCGTAGACAGGAAGCTATAACACAAAATTGCGTTGGAGTTGGAGTACTTCCTTGTTGAAGAAGAGGGCAAACAAAATTGAATTTCTACTTCCTGTTTTGGACTTCTGATGTTCACTGTCTCTTTGGCTGAATCCAAATGTTCAGACTTTCTCTCGTACTTCAAGACGTGGACTTTACGAGTCCAAAATCCACAATTCATTGAGTCCACAAGGGACCTGGAGCAGGCTTTCTGCAGACTTTGTTCGGAACTTGTCATCCATAATTCATAACCGAGCGGATGTGACTTTTTTTATGCATAAGTTTGTGTATATAGTGAGGCTTGATGTTGCACACAGATTGCCCGTGAGGTTTTTCATTCTGAACCGTTCAGAAAAAATACTCTGTGATGGATTACAGGGTCAAGATCTCTACATGGGTCATATCCATGGCAACCAACGAGGTCTCAAGTGCTGTCTGGAGGTGCATCTGTCTCAATTTGTACTGTTTAACTCTAGTTACCCCTCGGGTAAATACTGAACTAGAGGAGACCATCATCCACTACTTTGCACCTTTTATAAACTTTATGAATTACAGGATTTTAAAACTTTTAATCACGCGTCTACGTCGTGATGTCTGATTGTTTCTAAAGCTGAATGTGCTTTTGTTTGTCTGCCTATATGTTTTATTTATCAGGTCTGATTACTTGATTAAATAAAGGTTATATATACAGTATTTTCGGGCCTTCACAGCCTTGCCATGATGATGATGTTCATTATTTCAGACACATTTTAATACCAACAAGTCCTCCAAATTAAACAACTGAACCATGTGACTCTTGAACGACACATAGGAGCGTTTTCTAATCTGGTGCAATAATCAGCAGGATGACATCATCTGTCTGTGCTTTCCAAAACTTAACTGTTTAACAATAATGATGTTTTATGATGTGACAACGCTGTGGTTCAGGTCTTGGTTAGGTTTAGAGAAAGATGGTGGTTTGGGTTAAAATGATCACTTTAAGGTTAGAGAAACGTGGTGGGTTAAAGTTACTACTCCCTTAAAGCCAGGCCACCTTTGTCGTCATGGCTACGGTAATAACCACGGGGTTAAGGTTAGGGGATAATCGTAAAGTCCACTGTTGGGTTAAAGACTCCATCCATCCTCCTCCATCTGAACTGTTACTATGGCCACTAGATGGCATCTATCCTGTTTTTGGGCAACTGACATTACGACCAACCGGGTCATTTTTCTTGGGAGAACGGTGTTTGACTGCATCTGGATTCAACCTTTCGCTCCATCAGTATGACCTCAGCTGGCGCCACAGCTGTGAAATCAATGTGTTGAGGTTCACGCCGCTGCCCCCGCGACTCAACCGACAGGAACGATGGACAAAAACTGCGTCAATAAAGATCCAGTGGGCCATGAAAAAAAACATGGAATGTCCCTTTAACTGGGTGACTGAACAAGACTGTGTGTCGCTGTACTAGTGTGTGTTGGCGGATGGAAAAGATAGGGTGAGAAAACGGCTGTGTTTGTGTTTATTGAGGTCATTTTCAATTTGCTGTTGGAAGGTTTTTGCCCCGAGGCCATGTAAAACACACACACACACACACACACATACACATACACACACACACACACACACAGTTAGAGGTGGTGTAGGTGTCACCCATCACTGCTCAGCAGCTTGATAGGATCCCGTCAGTCAATCTGTCTCCCACGGCAACTAAGGGCTCCGTCCCGCCTCCCAATCTAAACTTCACTCCTCCAGTGATTTATTCTCTCTCTCTCTCTCGCTCTTTCACTCTCTGACATCAAAGTTAGACAGAGGAGGAGGAGAGAAAGTGGAGGGAAGGAAAGAAGGAAAAGACGGGGAGAGAGAGGGATGGTAGGGAGGGGAAAAAGAAAGAGATAAGGGTGAAGGAAGGTGGGAATGAGAGAGAGCGAGGGGAGAAGGGGAAGGACGGGAAGAAGAAGAAGGGAAGGAAGAGAGGGATGGGAGAAAAATGGTATTGATGAAAGATGGGAAAGGCAAGGAAAGAATAAAGATAGAGGAGAGAGAGAGGAAAGGATGGTAGTTAGGAGATAATGGGGAGATGAGAAGGAGAAATAAGTTAAGGAATAAGAGAGAGGGGAAAATAAGGAAGAAAGAGAGGAAATAGATGAGAGAAAGGGAGTATGGAGGGAGGAAGGAAGGAACAGGAATGTTAGAGACACTGAAGGAGGAAAAGGAAAGAGCAAAGGGTGAGAAAAGAGAAGAAAAGCTGAGGAGGATGACGATAAGAATGAGGTAAAGAGAAGAGAAGCAGGGATGAGAGGAAGACTGTCAGCCAAAAAAAAAAAAAAAACAAAACCCCTCCACATAGCAACATGGCAGCTTTAGGTGTGAAGAACCCCGACGCTGTGTGACAGTGTGTGTGTGTGTGTGTTGCTGTTGGTGTTAATTTCCCTGCTTGGATTCACACACACACTTATTAATGATTCACACAGTCAACTGACAGCTGACAGTGATTCATACAGACACGCCGACACAGAGACCGAAGCAAAAAAAAAAAAAGTCTAAAAAGTCAGTAACAGGCTGTAAAGATCATCACACACACAGAGAAACATTGCTGTTGAATGAAAAATGAAAGCTTTCCTGTTCTTAGATGGTTGCTTCCAGCGGGGGCATAAAAAGTAAAGTTTGTGGGTGGCACCAAGACGAAAGGTCATGTTTTATCAGAAGAGTTTGATCTTGATGTATTTTACTTTCCCAGAGGGAGATTGGTTCGCAGCGTGGGCACGAAATTTAACAAACACAATAAAAAAAATTTAAAAAAAATCAGCGGCAGTCTGAGACACTCTCAGTAAACAGCACAAAACCACACGACGCTGTCCTGCAGCGCTTTGAGTTATAAAAATGTTGGTGCAAAGACACAAAACATAACAGAAACACACACACCTTGCACGTATGAACATGCTTACAACTAGCATGTACACGTGCAAGTTAAAAGCTATCAGATCTCGACGTGTTGAGCAGTTAACTGGATGTGACACCAGGTCTTTGCTTAAGCACCGAATTTATACAATCCCCGGCAGATAAATGGAAAGATGGGAAGGACAGATGATGCTACACTTTGAAAATGTCTTTTTTAAACTTATTTAGTTATTGCTGAAAATCTGTCTGAGTCAAACGTTCCTGGCCCGGATCAACAGAAAGAGACGCGGTTTCGTCCCGTCCTCTGCACGACCTCATACCCCACCGGGAGCGTTTCAGAAGCAGCAGCTGGATTAGCGAGATCATCATACGATAATCTGTGTAACAACCACGTATGTATAAAGGAAAACGACAAACAAACAAAAGGTTACTTCGCCTGTTTCGACATTGACTGGCTGTTGATTTGGTCATTTTTTGTGGGTTTTTGTGCTATTTCTACCACGCCAGGCCATCATCGTAAATAAGAAACTGATCTTAATGTGTCGCCTGGTAATATAAAGGTTAAATAAAATCTCAAATTATCCTCTGAGACCCTCTGACCAGATGACTTCTTGCCTGTCAGACGGTCGCAGTTCACACAGTGATGCAAACTGACGCGTTTTTTGTATCAATGTACTGTAAGAAAGAAGTGAGAGGTCAAAACCTACAGACAAGAGAGTTCAACAGGCTGTGAATATGAACGGAGGTTGAGCTCACAGTTAAAACTCTGCTTTGCTTTGCTGCATCCTCCTGATATGGAGTCAATGAAGTAAATGAAAGAATATAAAGACATTTACTGAGGGGAACATAATTAAAACATAATACAGCCTGATCATGTCCATCTGTCTTGTATTATCCCTCACTCTGCTGCTCTTTCTCAAGTTTCTTCCATTTTTTTCCCTGTTGAAGTTTCTTTTTGGAATCAAAGGTCTGAGGATGTTGTATTACTGCACAGATTGTAAAACCCCCTGAAGCAAATTTGTAATACTGGCCTATATATGATATATATATATGTGTGTGTGTATATGTATATATAAATAAAATTGACTTGACTTGCACTGAACTGTGAATCAAAATATGCAGACTGCAGTATAAATCTAGCTTCAGCAGGTCAGCGTGCTAATATGAGGAAGACGTGCTCGTAGTTATCATGTTTAACAGCGTCCACTGTCACTGATGCACACACGGCTCAACTATATGATCATCAAACTGTCAGCTGACGGGGGTGACGCCTCCTGATTGGTTCACCAGTACTTTATTACTTTATTATTATTGTTTTAGTTTAGATTTCCAGGGATTTCTGTGTCTCTGAACTAACAGTAAAATCTACTGAACCAATTCTGCAGGCAGACTGACTGTAAGCAGGACGGGAAGAAAAGAAAGTAAGAAGTTCTAACAGTAAGATTCAGAGCTGGTGTGTGTGTTTTGTTATAATGGCTGTATGTGTCTTTGTGTGTGTGTGTGTGTGTGTGTGTGTGTGTGTGTGTGTGTGCATGTGTGAAGACTTGGCAAAGCTTTTAACACGTTTCCATGACATTATTGAAGAGTGCAACCTCCATTCAGCTCAGTCTCACCCTCCTACGCCATTATGTCCTGGTGCTAATGAATGTTAACACACACACACACACACACACACACACACACACACATTGCTGGGTAGGATTAAGAGAAATCAGAGGCTTGATGAACGCAACAGATACAAAGTTAAAGCAGCCTCACATACTTAATTCTGCTGTTCAAACAACAGTGCAATGAACTCAAGTGTATGTGACCAATTAACAGTCACTTTAAATGTCACCACACACACACACACACACACACACACACATATACTGGTTTGGACATTATGACCATATGTATCAGAAGATAGCAGCCTGTCTGATTTTTCTTTACTATCTAAGCCAACGTTAAACCATCATGTTGTAAAAGCAGGACTGGCAATAAGAACATTTGCATCGCTGCTGTGGTCTTAATTAGTCAGGTGTTTAATTAACTGGATTAACCAAAACCAGACATTCAAATCTGGTCACTTTAACTACTATATAAACAATGTCTCGATTGAATTTCCAGAAAAAAAAAAGTATTTTATCCCATTGGGCCCAATCAGGTTCAACCCAGGTTCAAAGGGACCATATGGGGCCTTGATGTCCACCACTTGCAAGACTGGACATAAGGGTCAGGTGTGTTGCAAAGAACTGGTTCCACTCTGTGATGGGGATCAAGATGGAGATGGTGCGGAACGTATAGTCGGGCACGGACGTTATCGGCGCCTTTTTAAACACACACTTTACCGGATTTCAAACCAATATGGCGCACATCCACTCACCAAATATTCTCAGATTCATCTTCCACCTCACCAAACCGGCAGCAAAATGGAACCAACACTGACCGGACTACACAAAGTAACTCTGGTGTTTCTGGAGAATACAAATAGCTGTTTGATGGTTTTGATTTTCTGAGCCAGTTTTGGTGAAAATACTTCTGACCGACTTTGACCAGAGTTTTTTTTGTTTGTTTTCTCCGGGGATCCTGATGTGGAGATTTTAGGGTTTAGAAATAGGCCGATTGAACTGAGAAACTGACAAGCACAAAGAGGCCTCTATTTTGTTGGTAGAAAACTGGATACCACATGTGGTGCCCCATTCATACTTATAAAAGCTGCTCACCGAGTACATATACTGAAAAAGCTTTAATGGGCGTGAGTGTTGCCAAAACGGCTGACTTCCAGTTTGCCATCACTTTCTTGGGCATCCAAAAAACATCATCACCATAAAAACACCAAAGGAGGGATTCATCCAACCAGTAGATTTCAGAAAATTGATCATTTATATATAAGAAAAAGCCCTGAAGTTGTTCTTGTGGTGGAAAAACACCTTACTAATACTTTTATGTTGATTTTTTTGCTATATTTGTATCTGTGGACACACTTTCTGACTCTAAATATGTTCTCAGTCAGAGACTTTCATAACACCAAACAATCTATAAAACTCTTCCTGCTATGCCGGTTCACTTAAATCTTCTCGTCTTTCTTTACACACACACAGACAGGTCAGTGTATAGGAAGCTATTGAGCCATCCAACCAATACATGTATAAAAAGGTCATTTAAAAACAGACAAAAGCAAGTGCACACACAACGTAAGACCAAACATTTTATATGTTCGTCTGATTGACAGGCTGTGAATCATCCATCTGACCATCCAGGCTGCAAGTGCACCATCTGCTTTTACTGCAGGATTTAATAAACGCTAATGAATACATTCTAAAGCGGACGGATGACTTGAGTGGAGGAATAAAATGTGCAAATTAAATGAAACATGGATTGTAGCTGTTAGCAGAAATATCTGATATCTGATGAAAGCTGCAGCAGGTCTTTTAATAGAAAAAACTAGAAGTGAACGCCTCAGAAATGATAACTGATGTGGGCGACTGCTGTTCACTCTTCATCTAGCTTTTCTTCCTACTTAATTATAATAATAATAACTGGCTGGCAATTACAGTTTTATTATCTACCTTTTCTTATCCAAGTTTACTGTTTAAAACTGTGAAATAACCTTTAAAACCAAACTTTACTGTTTGAAAACTTTACACATTCCTTTCATCAGCTGCTGCAATGTGTGTATGTAATGAACATGTGT
The DNA here is from genome assembly GCF_963924715.1 of Thunnus thynnus. Taxonomy (NCBI): domain Eukaryota; kingdom Metazoa; phylum Chordata; class Actinopteri; order Scombriformes; family Scombridae; genus Thunnus; species Thunnus thynnus. Next base: position 3,880,025 of record NC_089536.1, on the reverse strand, counting down.
TTACGTGTGTGCACACATGTAACTGGAACATGATTAAACATCTGCACACCTCTGGTTAACTAAGGAGACGTATCAAACACATTTCCAGGTCTATATTTATATTCTGGGGCTCTACTGGAATATCTTTACATGATTTACAGTTAAAAACTCCTTATTTATCTTCTACTGGTCCTTTATGCAGCCCCTCAGTTCAGCCTCTGTCTGAAACAGGCCGTTTTAGCTCCTGTCTCTTTAGGCCCCGCCTCCCGATAAGCCCACTCTGTTCTGATTGGTCAGCTTCAGGAAGCTTCTTCCAGCTCCGGAGGCTACGTAAACAAACTACAGTAGCAGGATTTCACTTCTTTTTCTCCTTCTTCACTCCAAATGTCAACTTCTCAAATATGTTGGAGCTGAATCAGATCTGAAGTATGAGAGTGAACAACACATGGAAACACCTTAGCAACCACCTTAGCAACCAAGGTTACAGAACAGACGACTGTTTGTTTGCGAACAATCATCACAAGAAGGAAGTAACTTTGCAAATAAACTGAAGTGTTTGTCTTGCAGCGAGTATTTTTACATACCGTTCACCTCAAGTTGTGTTTAACATTCCACATCATAAAATAATAAAAGTCGTGATATGTCCCCTCTAATTAAAGTTTTTTTTTTTTTTTTTTTTAAATGTGTCTGTTGCTGTTGCTTGAAGTGGGATGAAGAGAGGGAGCCATATTAATAGTTAAAGCTGCTGCCATGGCAACACAGCCTGACTGGGAGTTTGAATAGAAATGAGAAGTCTGCTAGACACACACACACTTTCACAGACACACACACACACACACACACACACACACACTATCTGCCAGGTAGAGATTTGTGTGAAACCATCCCAGGACATCAATCTGAATGAGGCAAGTGGTGTGTGTGTGTGTGTGTGTGTGTGTGTCTGTGTGTGTCTGTGAGGTCAGAGGTCGCCCAGTACAACAGAGGCTGAGTGCACACACTACCACACAGCAGCTAAATAAGTCATAAGGCGCTCACACATGCACGCCCATGCACACACAGATGCACGCACACACACACACAAACTCATACACACAGGAATATAAGTACCTGTACACAAAAAAGCTTTTAGGCTGCTGCTGTTGTCAGTGGCGGGAAATCTCTCTCTTACACACACACACACACACACACACACACACACACACACACACACAGACTTTATAAGGATGTAATAAGACACAACATATTTGGTGTATTTGCTCTATTTTGGTGTCGTCAATTGTCCGTTTTCATAAAGCATCTTGAAAACAAAGAAACTTTTAAATGTGTAATCAATAATTATTCACTTCGTCTTTTTGCACAAAAGGACAATAATTTATGCAAAGAACAACCTGAAGAATGAATTATGAATGACCCACATTATGCAACACTTGCAGTTTAATTTTCCCAAAACCCGAGTGAACATATAGAAGACGACACTTCAGACGCTTCAAGTCTTTTTACTATTACATAATGTTTTTACATTTGAGTGCAGTAAAAACACCCTGAACACTTTTATTTTGGCCTGAAATGTTTGAACTTTTCCTAAAATTCCCAGAATATACAAAAAATTATCAACTTTTTAAATTTTTTGTGCAGCTGATACACATTTTTTTGTACATTCTGCGTTAAATTTGACCCGTATTTATTCAAACAGTATGTTCTTAATGTTCTTCACATTCAATACAACTCATTGAAATCATGATGCTTGTTATGTTTCTCCATAAACAAATAGCATAAAACCTTAAGAATGAAAGTTTCATTAAGGATTTATCATCAATTAATGACTGATGAGGTATTTATGAATGAAAAATAGACATGTGGATCATATATATGATTATATAATTGTATGAACAATATGTAAGGCTTATTATAAATGTATTATTTCTGTTAGCAACCTATGATTTACAGTAGGTAACGTTACCCGAATCTTATACACCTACAGACACATATCAGCTGTCAGACTCCTAAACTTTTGAATGATATCACTGTTTGTTTATTTACACAAACACACACAGTCAGGAGTTTGTTCAGAATTCAGGTTTCACTCACAGCGTCACACATCATGTAAATAATTAAAGGTGCACATATCAGTTTGATCTATAGACAGGAAGGAGCCTGCTGAAAAATGAAACAGGTAATAAATATTGAGCACAACTCAGCATCACAACTCGGACAAGATTCTGTACTCTGTGTGTGTGTGTGTGTGTGGCTCCATCTGTCACTCCAGGTGGCCACTTACACCTGAACACACACACACACACACATACATGCACAAACACACACACACACACACTGTAGGTGTACAAATGATCACTGATCCGGTTTGTATACAGCAGAGAGACACGCTGGACAAACACAGAGACACATTCTTCTAAAGCGCTCACGTCTTCTGTTTCCACACTCATTCATACACTCAGTCACATGTTCCCCTTGAACACTGTTTGTTCTCCTCTACACACACTCACTCGCTCCCTTTACACACTTCCCTTTGTACATTTATCTCATCTCTTTCAACCTGTTCTCAGTGTACAGTGACCTGCTTCCTTTACACACTTGTTTGTTCGCTTTATACAATCACTCCATGTTCCATATTCATACTCTCATGTCCCTTTTTGCACTGATATATTAACTTCACTGACTACACACACACACCTGAGTGCAGGGCAATATGGCCGACACAAGCAAATCATCATTTTTTTCAAGCTTGGAGTCAATTCACAGTTTTTAAATTTTTGTTTGCTTGCAAAATGCAGGATTGAAACATCATATTTCTTTCAGACAGCTGAGCAAGAATAATGAAATAGCTGCAGCACCTGCAGGCTGTCATCATTATTCATGAAATACAGGTTATCTCAAGCAGATACAGACAGTCAGCACCAGATGTTTCAACAAAGTAGATCATGGACATCCAGTTTTAATAATCAGTTTCAGCACAGACTGAGCAGAAAAGTAATTGATCTCTTCTGTTTATGTTTTTAGAAAAAGACGTCAGTCTGATATCTGCAGACTGCCGCTAGCTAGCGTTAGCTACCCCGGCAGGTAAACACAAACTGAAAAAAGTAGAATCTGGAAACTGTTCAGTTCTCCTAATATGATCCCTAACATCAGTGTCAGAGTCATTTTCAGTCTGTCTTTCTCGTAGATGTGACGGTTAAATTCACTACGAGATACCCAGAGACAGGTCGCCACCAGGAGTTGAAGTAATCACCCAGCCCTCTCATGTATGTACATGCAGGATGTACCTACAAACACAGTTATACTTAGTTATATCCCATATACACCAGCTACCATCTATTTTAAACCCATTTACACCCATTTTGCTACACGTGTAGATTCACTCCCTACATGTATACATGTTGCTTATTCCTCATGTGTTTGTCATGTCATACTCCCTGTATGCACTCATGCACACTCATCTGTTCTCTGTACACACATACAGGCCTATATATCAGCCGATAAAGTGAAGGAGGACCGACCTGCTGGATGAACGTGTGTGCTCCGTGGGGGCTGAGCAGCAGGATGGCTCTGCGTAGCGTGTCTCTGTAGCGGTTGAGCTCCTCGGTCCTCATGGTGGTGAAGAGGTTGGTGAAGACTTTACTGATGTTCCTGTCCACTCGCTGCAGGGCCACGTCCACGCCCTGACGGGACGTCTGGTCCAGAAAACCCTGCAGACCGCGGATATCTGGAGGAACAGGAAGAAGGAAACAGACTGATGAGTCGAATATAAGTCATAATGAACTGCAGCAGAGCCTGGAAATCTGCAAATGAAGGGCAGAAAGAGAGCAAACATAAATTATTATCTACATGCGGAGACACATTCACAATCTGAAGGATGCTTGGTATTGAAAAACCCTGACGGATGAAAATATTATAACATAAGTGACAGAAAACACTAAGAATCACTGAATCTGTGATGGCAGGGACAGTCTGAAATACCCTGAAGACTGCAGACCCCGCTATCAAGTTTTTTATTGTTAATCTGTTTTCTACAAAGTACAAATGTGCAGTATCTCCCAAAAATGACAAAGACATCCTTCCCTTTGGACTGACAACAACCTCGTCTCTCAGGTGTGTCTCTCACACCTACAACAGGTAAATAACAATGTTACTTGTATCAGTAAACGTTACGGTTTAGCTGATGACGTCATTGAAGAAAGAGCATAGAAGCACCGAACATTTAACTCAAGAAAACTAAGACTAATTTAAATCAGTAAACAATAACTAATGATTTAAAATATACATGTCTCTCTTGGTTAAAATGGAAAATGTTGATGTGACTAACAAACCATAACGCTCAACACAAACAAACCCCTGACAGTGTGTGTTTGCAATGCAACGGATAAAGATGTTACACTGGCTAAATAAACAAATGACAAGTAAAAGTTTAAATGGGACAAATGATGAGTTCTCTTGATTTAGAGAATGTAATATTTGGATGTTTTAATTTAAATATCTGTAATTCATAAATACCCGAACAGTTCTCAAAAGACCGTGACTTGGTCTTTCTGATACCAAAATGATGAAGGATTCCCAAGTTAATATGGTGGTTCTGCAGCAGGTTGGGGGTCAAGTGTCTCCAGTTAATGTTAAATCTCACTAACATATTAAAGGATAATTCAGGCCATTTTCTATATTTTTCTTATTGTCAAAGAATCTCATGTTCTACTCACAAGTATGTGTATGTGTGTATCAAAGCCTGGTATATCTTATTCCTCTGTGCCGCAGACCTCCAAACTATTAAAAACATTTCAATGAGTCACTCTGCTGCACCGGGCCACATGTTCCTCCGTCCCTGGTTTGTGAAGAAATGGCTCCAAAGACTAATAACAGTGTCAAGTTTTCACTCTCTGAGAAGTATTTTGTGTCTGGAAGAGGTAATATTTTCACTCTCGTCCTATTGATCAGACTCTGACCCAGACACTGTAAATTTCTCAAAGACGTTAAGTACAAAGTCGAGACTTTGTGATACGTAGCACATCAAGCTAGCAGAGCCGTGCCAACAGACCCTCGTTTTCGTGCAGGCCTCTTCCTGACATGAAATTACCTTCCAGAGAGTGAAAACTTGACTCTTTGGAGCCGTTTCTAAACAAACTAACGTGACCAAACTCTTCATAATGAAGAAACATGTCACCCAGTGCAGCGGTGTGGCTCACTCACGTGTTTTTAATAGTTTTTGAACAACAGAGGTCTACAGCACAGAGAAATGAGATATATCAGGCTTCGGATACACACACGATACTTGTTAGTAGATCAGTTCATTGTCTGTTTGGATCCAAACATGAGATTTGTTAATAGATCACTGCCAGCTCTTCACAGTAATGTCACAGAAGAAAACATCACACTTTCTATGGAGTAAACAGATAAACAATGATAAATTAAGGTTAAGGTGCAACTGTGTGTCTTAACCTGAAACTTAGAGCCTGTAAAAGAGCAGCAACAATGTCACAGAACTGAAGTCCTCTGCTAAACTGACTGAGACAGTCATCTGCATTTCAAAGCAACGTCTACATGGCTGTCAAGTTATATAAAGACACCCTTCATTACATCATCCCAACTCACAAATTCTTCCCTCATACTGAAAAACTTTCGAAAAGTGTTTAGCAAAAGTTAACTGAATAATCAACACATGAGCCTTCATGTGATCTTGAGGTCTACCGACCTCTACTACAGACACAGAAACATCTATCAGCACACAACGCACTTACTCTTCTGTTTAAACTGCTTTTCTCAGCTGCTGAAAATTCAACTTTTCCCAAGACTGAATGATATTGATTATGCCGTATGATCTAACAGGAGTTTTGAGGACTCAGATACCAAAACAGAAAGAAATTATCTTTGCATCCAAGCCAACAGGTTTTTCACTAAACTCTCCATTTGCTCATTGCTTTCACAGAAACAGAAAGCACTAATCTTTATCAAAATATCAGCGCCGTGGCTCCACAGATGTTGGTGTATAATTTTAGTCCTGAGCGGACCAAAGCATGGATGGATGAAAGAGAAAATGACTGAAAAGACTGAAAATTTTCTATTTATGTTAAGTTACAGGTGCAGAAGAAGTTCAGTGTTCTTATAGCACATAAAAGAGTCGTAGGGAGGAGGTCAGAATGGATGGTTAGGCCCACAAATTAATACAAAACATATGACTGACAGCAGAGATCTTGGGTTTGTGTTTAGTATTCCACCGTTAGTGCTGTTTGTAGCACTTTTTCAAGGTGTGTCTTTAGCTCAGCTGTGGTTGCATGGCAAAAAATAAAATCTATATTTCCCCAAAACAAATCAAGTCAGTTTATTTAAAGAGCACATTGAAAAACAACAAATGTTGACCAAAATGTTTTACAGAGACTGACAATTACAATCAAATAACAGCACAGATGTAATTAGTCAGGAAATATAGGAAATCAGAAAAAAGGCGGCACTCCAGAGTCGTAAAGCTTATCGCTGTTCATGTCCTCCTGAGTGTCACCTTTTTTCTGTCTGCCTTTGTTTCTGGCAAAAATCTGTTGAAGGTGAGAGACTCACTCACTCACTAACAAATCACATTATGGAGATTTATGTATGTGTATTTGTTATGTTTTTAATGCATGTCAGGCCCCTTGCATCGCTCCTGCATATAAATAAACCTGCCTTGACTTCCTGTTTATCATTTGAGCTTCTGTACTTCTAGATTAGTTTGACTCATCATCATTGACCCCGCCACAATAAAACTATTTTCCCATTGACCTTAAAGAAAAACCATGACTTAATACAACTTGGGTTTTATTTTTCTTAACTGCGTTTTCAGCCATCTGTTCTTTCAGTTATAACTGTACTCTCTCTCGGATGTGTTTCTTTACCTGTTGGACATATTCTAAGCAATGCCGCAGTGCTTCAAGGTCTCAGCAATTACTTCAGCGAGAACAATCTTTATAGTACAACTGACAACCAAGTTGCAATAAATTCCATTAATACAACCGTTGTGAAGTTTCTTGAGACACATTTCTTTATTTCTTAAGAAAGAACTGCTGACAGCATTTTATTGCTTACACCAAGTTCTACTGGCGTCCTCGAAAATGACAACCAGTCAGACCAGCAGCAGGTTTCTCAGTCACTGAGAAGCTCGCTTGATTACTTGAGCCGAGGCATGCCCTCACATGCTTTCACACTGTCAATCACTGTTCAAAGCCAAGTTGATTTCGACACTCTTTGTAGAGGTTGCTTTCATCTTTGCTGATGTTTGAGGGTCCTGTGGGCATATCTGTGACTCAAAAACAACCAAACAGCCGGGCAAAAGCAGACCTTCAGACAGGAGAATAAGAGTTGTGATGCTGACTCGTCCTTAGCAGGAACTGACTGAGACCATCATCTCTATTCCTGCACCGTCTCTGGCTGTGTCACTGAACCAGACAGCATCTATCCGATTGAAAATATCATTTGGATCGCTCTTAGACTCTTTTCCAAACTGCCAGAGAAGTTTCTCTCTCTCTCTCTCTCTCTCTGACATCCAGACAAGGCAGTTGCGTTGCGTTATGCTCCGTTATAGCTGGTGACAGGTTGTTTGGCCTGAACATCTCTCCCATTTTTCCTCTTCTTCTTTCCCCTCCTTCCATCCCTCTCTGTCTATTAGCACTGACAGCTGGCTCATAGTGAGTCCTGACTGAATCCGACTGCCACTCTCAACTCCTACACTTGTTTTTTTTTACTCCAGCTGTTTAGTCTCATCATTCCTATCTTTCCCTTTCTCTCACATTCACTGTTTTTCCCCCCCTCATGCTGTATTTGTTCCCTGTTACATCCTGAGCGTCTGCCAGTCAGTCTTGTCCTCCCACTCCTCTACAGAAAATTTTAGGGGAAAGAACAACCAGTCACAGCAGGGGAACAACTGCTTAACTACTGTAAATAATCAGAGCTCTGTGATTCACAGTTTCATTGATTTCAAAGGCACCGTTTTTGGTACAGCTCAGTAGGAGGATCTATTTTTGTTGTTGTTTTTTGTTTTCATCGCCAGATCTGTTAATCTACTCAAACCCCCCCTTCTACACTGAGGCCCCTCTCATATGGAAGCAAATCATTGCCATAATAATATGAATTATATCAACAACTGAATACCAACATTTGAAATTTAATCACTACTGAATACTTGATGTTGAAGTTCTCAATAGTCACTTTCAAGTTTGCTGTATTTTCTTTTAGGGCTCTCAAATTCAGATAGAAAATTCAGGTTCCTAATATTCAAAATCTATATTCAAGTGGCTCTATTTTAATTAGCTCATTTCATATCTAAAATTTCAAGTCAAGTCAAAAACTCTGGTCGCTCAAAAACGCCTGGTCAAAGACGCTAAAATTCAGATTTCAACATTTGGGACGCCAAAGAAAAGCAATCGTGCCTGGATGGAATCAATCAGACCTCGTAGTTTATTGCAAGGTCCCATTGTAAATTACAGTCAGAGTTAAAGCTTTCCAGTCTAATCTCCAAGGTTGAATATAATCACATCATGAAACTGACACTAACTTCCTGTAAAAGTGTGAATCTTTATGGTGATGAGCAGGTGTGGACATAAATTCTAAGTAATAAAACCATCACAAATGTTTGTAATCACACCCTTCAGCCAGTGCTTTAAAATGAAATAGCCGACTAATTTCCCATTGGTTTACTCTTCTGAACGATAATAATACATAATAATAATAATAATAAACTTTATTTATATAGCACTTTCAAAACACAGTTGCAAAGTGCTTTACAATATAAACAGAAAACATTTAAAACTCAGAGATTAAAGCGAACTGAAAGCCATAAATAATAAAGTAAATGCAAAATTAAAAATAAAAAGTCATAAACATGAAATTAAAAACAAATAAAGATAACTAAAATAAGCAGGCAGCTCAGGCAATATCAGGAAATGCTTTCCAATAAAAGTATGTTTTAAGAAGAGACTCTGGTAGGTCATTCCAGAGCCTCGGGGCCCCTCGGGGCACTGATGGCAAAATCTCTGACCCCTCTGACCCCCTAGTTTTCAGCCTGGACAGCCTGGAAGAGACAGAAGACCTCTGCCCGAGGATCTCAAAGTAGACAATAGTTCATAAAGGATTAAAAGGTCTAAAATATAATCTGGAACCAGGTCAAGAAGAGCCCTAAAGGTAATCAATAAGATCTTAAAATCAATCCTAAAACAAACAGGGAGCCGATGTAAAGAAGCTAAAACAGGTGTGATGTGACTGTTTCTCTTAGTTCTGGTTAAAAGTCTGGCAGCTGAGTTCTGTACAGTCTGTAGTCGTTTCAAAGTTTTTTGATTAAGACAAGAAAAAAGGCTTCTGTAATAATCAGTTTCTGCATCTCTAAAATTGCAGTATTTCTGAGGTGATAAAAACATGACTGGACAAGCTTTATGATATGTTGATCAAAACATAAATTGCTATCAAACAGGACACTGAAATTTCTTGCAACAGGTTTGATATGTTGTGACAGGTAACCAGTAGGCGGCAGTGATTGTTTATTGATATGCTGGGACCCAATAACAAATATTTCTGTTTTATTAGAACTGAGCTGTTTTCCATCCAGATTTTTATATCATTCAGGATGTACAACTGTCTTCTACATAACTATGAAAAGAAATACCCTGGTCTATGGATGACATCGCCCAAGGGGAGCATGTATGGGGAGAACAAAATTGGTCCTAGAACTGACCCTTGAGGTACACCATATTTGATATTGGCAAATGACGACAAGAAGACAGAGACACAAAACATCCTATTTGACAAATATGATGAGAACCAGTCTAATGCAGTACCAGGTATGCCCACCAAGTGCCTCAGTCTATCTGAAGGAATGCCTTGATCAACTGTGTCGAAGGCTGCACAAGAACTGAACACATGTCAGCAGTCATTAAAATGCCGTTAGTGACTTTGAGAAGGTCTGTCTCAGTGCTCTGATACTAACAGAAAGCTGATTGAAACATTTTAAAGATACTGTCGTTTTCCGCAGCAGCAAGAAGCTTCTTTTAGACAATTTTTCATCAGAATCTTAGAAATAAAAGGCAGTTTTAGAAATCAGACAGTAACCACCATTGTTTCTTTAGGACTGGTTGGACACAGGCAGTTTTAAAGTAATGTGGGACAGAACCAGTACCCAGCGAGCTGTGCAAAATAGAAAGCAAATGGGGACCAATACATTCCATTACTTCAATAAAGAACTTAGTTGGAATTATGTCAAGAGGGCTGGAGGACACTCTGGAGTAATAGAGGAAAAATAGCTCAAAGTATCCCGGAGCAGGTACTCAACATCCAATACGATAGGATTGGGGGTAATACTAAGTCTTATTGACTGATAACCATCAGCATCACAGTCAGCAGAGGCACAATTAGAGGCTGGGTTTACTAACTGTTTGAGTATTAAATAGAAATCTGAGGTTGTGCTGATGGGCAGAAATAAGTTCAGAAAAATATCATGTTCATGCATGTTTCACCATCTTATTATAAAGGAGTAAAAACTAGGAGCTAGGAGATCTACGGTTGAGGAACATACAGAATTTAAAGAATCAACTAAATCAAATCAGGAGAAATTAGGAAACACATTGCAATGGGAATTAAACAGTGTACAGCATTTAGAAGCACTCAGCTCATTAAAGATGTGAGTGTACTGAGAGCAGGATAAGACTAGCAGCCTGTAACTCACAGATATCACTGATGTGTCTCTGTGTTATGTCCCGGCCCAACATCCTGTTTCAACAGGACCTACATCACAGTAAGGAAGTCAAGAGGCTATTTAATGGTCTCTTTATAGCAAACTCTTGCAAAAACGATGCATCTAGTGTCACCCTGCTGTTGTACGTATTATAAAAATGTCATAGTTGAAGCAGGAATGATTTATAGACATTATCTTTTTAATCTAGTTTTTATTTCATAATCTGGGGGTGGGGGTGCTGTCACCATGGTGCAGTGTTCAGCAGGGTGACAGCTGAGGAGAAGAAGCTACTGGTCCTGGAATGGACCTGGATTCATGTAGCACCTCCTAGAGAGGAGGAGGGCAAACAGTCTGTGGCTGGGGTGAGAGGTGTCCCTGATGATGCTGGACAGCCTCCGTGGCGGGGAGCGCAGTACCAGTGATGCGTTAGGCTCTGCGGTGTTTTCCAGTCTAGGGCAGCAGAGTAGCCATTCTAACCTGCAGTTGGTGAGGATGCTCTCGATGGTGTGAAATGAAGGGCATGGAGATGGATTCTGGTCTTTTATTTATGAACCTTGTAAGAATTAATACCCTACTTATACTACTATGACATCTTTTTAATATGATATTTTATGTTGCCTTAATGTTTGTTCACATTATAGCTATTTGTCTGAATCTGCACCATTTTAATCACATATTTGTAGTACTAGTCCTGTAAAGATTATAGCAGTAATTGCCTCCACTGCTTCACTGCATTATTACCCTGAATATACAGTATAATCTCTTATTCTTGCTCTACATTCACCATCCTCCTAATTGTGCACATTGCCTACAGTATATCATTATTATTAGCAGCATTAGTGTTAAATAATGCATCCCCGGCACCACATTTGCATCGAATCTACAATCTAACTCCTATCTTCTGTTCAGTTGGGTTCCATCCATCCAGCTCTCAGTGTGTCTTGTCACCACTCTTCTCCCCGAAAACGTGTTGGGAAAAAAATAATCCTTCTTTTCTCGGGCTCAAGCACTGGAACAACACAAGTGGAGGGACTTGAAAGCAATTTGCCTCGCTCCTCGCCAGCCACAGTTTCTCATCAATTTCTTGAGAGCCACTTTGAGCAAGGCACTGTGGGGAATGTACTCCTCTCTCAGCAGAAAAGCCAGCACTTATCACCATCCATCAGAGCCACACCAATCTGTCCTCTGCAGTGGGTTGAAATTGGCAGGTAGACTGCCGGCGACAGAGAATGTCTCAGATTTAATTTAGGTTCACATGACATGGAAATATGTTTGGTGTTTCTCAGGCAAAAGTGCAAATATACAAGAAGCAGTTTGCCTGTGATTCTTTGCATTTGCATTGGGTAGCTGCGCAGCAAATATTCCTGACATTCACCAGTGTTGTCATATGTAAAACTTAATTTTAACTGTGTATTTTGCTGTGTCAGTTTGATTAGTTAATGTGTTTTTCTGGTTTATTCAAACAAAATCTTCAACATTCTTGACATTTTCTAAAGCGTACTGTAGTTTTATGAGTTTTCTTCCCCACAAAGGCACTTTCAGTTTCTTCCACAATGCTGTGAAACTCAACATGCAACCTTTTAATTACCCAACTTACTTAATTTGTCACAGTTTATATCATGTATAATTTTACTGTTGTCAAAGTTTCATTAGTAATGAGTGTTAATGCCAGTGTAAATACATATTCATCTGAAATATCAATATGAAATAACAGCAAGAATTATGTTCACTTATGATGGATTATGTATCCGGAGCAGTTTCCAATTATCTGTATGGTGACTTCCACTTAAATCTGCTGGAACTGATGGGAAAGAAAAGGTATGAAAACTAAGGTGTGAAAAATGAATGAAGCAAAAACAGAAAATGAAACACTAGTATGCTTTAGACAATGAACAGAAGTGATACTAATCATCATCATGGAAACAAAACAAACAACTGGTTTTATCCTTTGTGGTTTGTCCTTGTTGAAGACAACTGACACAGCATCTGGGACACGTCACAACATCCTGTTTTTTTCCCCCATCTTCATGTTCTGTTTTGTTCATGTTTAGATAGGAAGGAAACTGTAAAAGGGTGAGTTATGTATAAATATGAGCCATTCGAAGCCAGAACAAGGATCCTTAAATGAGGAGAAAATGTGAAAGAATACGTGAAACATTTTTCTTTATGAAATCGCTATTTTTGTATCAACTCTCTTCAATAAAAAAATCTTCAACAACATGTTTGTGGCATTGACCGATAAGAACACAGAGCGCTGTTCAGTGAACCTGTAACCATCTGGTCAGGGGCATCATACCAAATGATTCCCACCTGTAGATGTGACGTCAATCTCTGCACACATCTGTCAGCTGCTCAAACTCTTTCAACAGACTGGGAATGAAGGCCACTTTACCGCCACGGTGACCATGAATGCTCCCAGCTTCCCTTTCATTCAAAAAACCCTAATTATATACGGAAACACTCATTGTTGGCGTTCTCTGGCACCTCGCAGAGCACCTCATGAAAGTCAGCAAGCTGTGCTTGGTCAGGGTCCAACGTTTCTGCCCTGTCTCAAGTATGGTCAAGAATTTATGACGATGATGATGATGAAGGAGATGGGAAATCATTTGAGCGTGACAGTAAAAGCATATTACTCCAACCGCAACGCTGCACACCTGACCTGCTGTCAGATGACCATAAAAACAACAGGAAATGTGATTGGTTTAATAGAAATCGACCCTTAAATTGCATTTAATGCTTATATCGTAAATGCTCGCACAACGTAAGCTGGTTTTGCTGCTGCACTAAACTTCTAATTTTAATCACAGTCGCAATTTTCCAACAAATCCTTCAAATTAAAAGACCAATAAGTGGTTTGACCATACGACTCCAGAACGATACATAGGTGCCTTTTCTAATCTGGTGCGTCTATCGGTGGTAATCGGCAGGACATCGTTTGTCTCTACTTTCTGAAACTGTTACACATCACTGTTAAACAATAATAAATATCATGATGTGACGACGCTGTAGTTAAGGTCTGGTTAGGTGAAGGGAAAGGTCATAGTTTGGGTTAAAATGGTCACTTTGGTGAGGTTTGAGAAACATGTGGTTTGGGTAAAAGTTTCTACTTCCTTAAAGATTGGTGATCTTCGTTGTCATGGTTACAATAAGTTATTAGTTCAGGCTGCTCAACACCGTCCTACCCTACAAAACCCTGAATCTGTCAGATTGTAGGATGTTTGCTGGTTAAAAGACCAGCTGGTCTTTAACCCATCAAATCAAAAACAGTAGTTTTCCATTTATGTTTCTGTGCATCTTACGTTCCGAACAAAAAAGCCATAATTGAGGAAGGAGAGAGCGGTCCAGAGGCCATCAGGTCGCCGTCCCGCCTCCACAGCTCCAGAACTGCTCTTTTAAGATTTGGCTGCTTGTGATCATAAGGTTCATAGAAACTGACATCTTCCCTCTGTTGAAACATACTATGAGTCACCTTGAATAAAGCTCTCCGCTAAATGTTTAAACTCTGACTCGGCTGCATCTTTAGGTTTGTTTTCACGCTCCTGGCTACCGTTTTTCATTTCTGATCTGGAACGTCATTTCGCTTATGAGTCACAACTCCAACAAACTAAAGCTGAGAGGGACGAGGCTCCACAGCAGACTCGGGCCATAAATACCCTTAAAAAGTTCAGTAAATGTCAGCGCGGTAATAATTGAGTTTATAAGACCGAGACAGAGGTTAAAAATGAACTTGGTGGCGCAGACAGGCAGCGTTTTGATTTCTTTGATGAAAACGCTCGACATTGGTTGAAAAATGCTCACTTTGTTTGTTCACCTTGAGGCAGTGTTTTTTTTTTAAAAAAAAAAAAAGAGAAGAAACTAAAAATAAAATGTTCTGCCAATTATCAAGTGTTATTGTAATCAAATCCTTTCTTCTGAGTAGATGTTAATTTAGTGGATGGTTAAAAGGGGGTCTTGAATAAGAAGAACTGAATGGATCTCTGGAATTTCTTGTACAAAATAGTACAAAATGTGGATGCATTTAATATGTTTTGGTGTGTTTTTTAGCTTTAATTTTAGTTTTCTGTTGTGTATCTGCCTCTAATCGCGTCTACATTATGTGAACAGTATGTTAAAAAACATCTATAGGAGGAAGTTGTTTGCTTCATCAAGACAACTTTACATGAAAAGCACAGAGACAGGTTACATGTTGAAACGGTGTAGAAGACGAGATGTAATCGGCAGAATGAATTATCCAATCTTAGACCTACACTGCATGGGTTGACATCTGACCTGAAGGGCCGAGTGGGTCGAGGTCAGAGAAACTTAATCATACAATAAAATAGTAATTAAGACTCTTGTGTATCACCAACAATATAAGCTTAATTTCCATATTTTCCCTCTGGCAGGAATATCAGATATTTCTCTTGTTAGTTTGTCCGTCCAGCCTCCAACAACTGTTAGGAAACAAGAGT
Source organism: Thunnus thynnus (assembly GCF_963924715.1). Taxonomy (NCBI): domain Eukaryota; kingdom Metazoa; phylum Chordata; class Actinopteri; order Scombriformes; family Scombridae; genus Thunnus; species Thunnus thynnus. The sequence goes on along the minus strand of NC_089536.1, from coordinate 3,864,896 downwards.
TAAAGTGATTAAAAAAAGCGTAAATGGTGCGACCCATTAGTCTACTGGTTAAGACACATGCCATGTAAATGTCCCCAGTTCGACCCGAAAAAAGAAATAAAAAAAGTGTCAGAACATGATGCTGGATAAAAAGGGAGAAAAGAGACATATATATATATATATATATATATATATATATATACATATGGGCCTACTGTATATAATAGTTCATCATAACAGTGAATGAAGGCAGCAGGTTCAGCTGATTTATCATTCTTGGACACGTAGAGATTCGTTTATCCCTTCTCCTCCCGTCAGCTGATTCTTTCTTTTCGCAGTTCTCCTGCCATCATTAGCTCACACAGTGAGTCATCACCGAGCTCTGCCACCAGTATAAAAGACTTCACACACACACACACACACACACACACACGTTTTTACTTATATCACACATGTGGGGACACCTCGTTGACATATTATTATCCCCTAACATTAAGCTACAGATTTTAGGATTAGACCGTTTGAAGACAAAATGTTCTCACATTCAAATTACGTCCCTAAAATCCAATTAAATCCTTACAGTCAAAAATGCCCCCCACCTTCCAGAAATATCTTCACATTACAAAAAATGTGCTCATTGTCCAAAAAAATGTCCTCACCTCCAAAATATGTCCCCAATTTCCAATAATATCCTCACTATTAAAAAATATTCCCGTCACTTCCCGAGAATGTCCAGAAGCAGGAGTAATTATGTGGACGGCCTCCTCGCTGATTAAAACTGAAGTATATCTGTTGTGTCAGACGGGCATTAGGCTGCAAATTTAAACATGTGGCTGAAAGATATCCTTCAAAAACAACAACACACGCTGCTGCCCACAAGCTCCACTGCACTGTGTGTTCAGATTCATGAGGAAGAAGTTCATTTCGCCATATTGTGGTGAAAAAAATAAGTGTTTCTGTCACATTGAGATAATAAATAGGGATGTTGGATTTTTTGCCGATATCCGATATGCCGATATTTCCAACTCATTGTGGCCGATTGCCGATACTGATATATGCACATATTTTTTTCCAGATGGCTGAGGAGACTATTATGCGTGCAAGCATAGATTGTACTGAGTATAATGAAGAAAGACAATATATGAAGGGAGAATTTAGGAAGACTTGCCAACCTGCCAAGTTGGAGGAGCAGTAGAGTTTTTATCGAGTTTATTAGACAGACAGGATTAATGTGTAGGATTTAATCTCTGGTCCACACTCCGGAGCAGAAGGTGGCGGTAATGCACCTCATACGCTGGTTTCCAACTGCCGTTATAAACCAAAAAGATTTTTTTCTTCCAAACAGAGTGGTACATCCAGTCAGCCGAGTTGTTTCCTATCTGTGTAGCCGAATGTAGCTGCTCCTTGACGGGGCTAACGTTAGCTGAGAGGCTAGCGGAGCGTTAGCCGCAGCATTGCCGGAGGGAAGCACAGCCAGCTAGCCTCTGCTAGCCTCCCAGCTAACATTAGCCCCGGTTCTCCATGTGGATCCAACCAAAGCACTGAGCCCCGTATGTTATTCAGGATAAAGTGGGAAGAAGCAGCGTGTCTGACAGGCAGCTTGAGTGAAGTGGAGCCTGTGGAGGAAACACCGGGACCGTCAGGGTGAAACAGTCCAGCGGAGGAGATGGCATCAAATCGGCCTCTCATAATCGATACCGATGCCGATATCTCATTTTGGAGCTTTTATCAGCCGATACCGCTGACGTGCCGATAATATCGTGCATCCCTAATAATAAATAGACAGCAGAAAGATAAATTATGCTGCACTGTGAAAAATTGTCATTATTGGAATCCACTGCAACATCCCCCATGAGAGAGGAAACTATATATTTTTGACTTCTTCTCTTCTTTTAACCCCACAGAAGTGTCAGTTACAACTCGACATATTTCAGTGGAACAGTTTTTAATCTATTCCACGTCAGATTGTAAGTATTCGCACCAACATTTTTGGTTCTTCATCTTATTTTTTTTTTGGTTCAACGTTCCCTCAAAGCATATCAAATGCCCCCGGTGCTCCTCCACACGGCCGTGCCTGCACATATTGATTAGCGCCAGCCGACAGCAACCGGCTTCCTTTACCACGGGTGTGAATTAATTTACAGGGGAGAAGCCTACGGGCTGCAAATATTCATTAGCTCACAAGACAGAAGTTCTAATTAAAAAACAGACATGATAAAAGTCTGGTCTGATGGAGATTTCACTTAACTCACTCAAAGTATTTCATCCTCTGCCGCAGGACGAGACGTTTGTAAAACTCTGAAACTACACGATAAACCTGCGAACCAGCAACTTAAAAACTGATCCTGAACGTTGCTGCGAGACTTTTAATCCTGCACGTTCTGATTTCCTTCCTCTTTGACGGTCGACTTTCTGCATTTGAAGAATTTGACACGTTCTCAAAAAGCCACCTAACTCTGTGATCTTATTAGAAACGATACATCTCAGTGAAGAAGCTGATGAAAGCCCCTCTTCACTGTGTTTCCAATGCATTTCGTTCAACTCGGGATGTTTTTCTTTCCCTCAGAGAAAACACTGGACTTGAGGAAATCCCTCCCTGCGATTTAATTGAAAGAGGCACGTCTGACTCGGTTGCTTAAGCCCAACTTCTCTCCGCCGTCCTCTCTGGAGTGTGGAAATGCCTTGATGTGTGTTCTGTGCTCTTCCTTTTGCTGTTACGCATCCGCTTGAGCATATAGAGCAGCCGAGGACACTAATGAAGCAGATTCCCTGAACCGTGACGCTGAAATCAAATGCAAAAAGAGAGCGGGAAAAAAAAATCGGTGATGTAGTGGGAGGCGTTTCCCTGACAGCTCAGTTCATTTATCACTAGATTGCTGGAATGGACATTTTAATTACGTACACACACACATACATCCTGAAGAGAGTGAAGGGGAAGAATGGTGGGATAAGAGATAGAGGTGCAAAAGGAGGAAGATGGAAAGAGATGTAGAGAGAGAGAGAGGAAGAGGAGGAGGAGGAGGAGGAGGAGGGCAATAACAGTGAAAATAGAAGTAAAGAAAAAAGAAACAGAGAGACATCACAGTGAGTGTGTGAGGAAGGATAATTAAGCCTTTTCATCCACATTGCCAATGACAGGTGTGACATTTAGCTCACACACTTCCTCTTCCTTTTCCTGTGTGTGTGTGTGTGTGTGTGTGTGTGTGTGTGTGTGTGTGTGTGTGTGGTTTCTCTCTCTATTGAATATCCATAAAACATACACACCTGTTAACTAATGGGCAGGGAACAAAGATGGAGGAAGTCACTGCAACACACACACACACACACACACACACACACACATTTGTGTTTACTGTACCTGTGAGGACCTGATTTGACCTGAAAGTTGCATCATGCCGCCTCCATCACGTACAGAACCAGACCTTTAATTTAATCGCTTCCTATGACTTGATTTCTGTAATTAAACCCTTCAAATCTTCACATGTTCTATTAACTGGCTCTTGTTCTGAGCAGCGTGGAGTCGTCTATCAAAGCACCTGAGCCTGAAACAGATCTGTACGTTCAGTGTGTCAGATTTGTGTTGGTCAGGATCAAAACACTCTGTATGTAATCATAATTTTTATTGGAACGATCCAATATTGCTTCTTCAAATCTTGAGACTGTTCTTTCGCTGTCTCCAGATGTTATGCTACAGTGTGTGCAGTGGTCGGGGGCTGCATGACGTGTAAAATATCTAGGTTATTATTTATTTATGTAAGTTAAAAAAAAAAAGTAATGTAGATGATATATTAGCCGTCTTGAATCATGACGGTCCCATAAACTGTGACATGAATAGTTACAGTGTGTGTGTGGACCTGCTGCATATGCATAATGATGAATCCCTTGCAAGTAATGCAGGTCTTTTATTATTCTCACTCAACTGTATTGAATTAGATGTAAAACATGTAGATTTGTCATATTTTATTCTTATTGCATTTGCCCAAGAAAAAAAGAAAAAATCCACTATTTTAGAGAATGTGTTTATAACTCAGCCTATAATGTACACTTTACACTATTTTATATTCAAGGAAACAGTTTTGCTCACCTCCTGAATGTAGAACTAATGGAAGTTCCCAGAATAAGAGAAGTGCTTTATGTAATATTTGTATTCATCTGATGTAACTGACTCACAGGCTGGTTTGAGAGGCGTATTAATGCATAACCCTGTATGTTTTCTGGAGGGATATTAACACAACACACAAATAAAAGAGTATTTTCTTTATCATAACACAAAAAAACATGATTGTGTTGCTGCCTCCACAGCCTCATCCGTCTATATATGAGTCTAACATGCATGCAGCTCTGCTCTGTGTGTTATCTTCAGCCCTTTAACATCTCTGCAGGCTCCCGGCACATCAACAGGTCAGATACTAACAAGGCTGATGTATAATTTAACTGCCAGGATTCTCCTCGTGATCAGAATAGGATGGTGATGCATGGAGCGCATAAAATGCAAATGCAAGGGCAGGTGGGGGGGGGTGGGGGCTCCTGAACGCCCCTCTCTGCCCTGCTGCCGCTCCCCTGCAGCCCTGCCAATGTGTTATGTAAATGAAGCCAATCAAAGGCGACTTTACAGCCGCCGTCACAAACCTATCAAGCCTGATCTGAGGCCGACGTCATGAGGGAGCATAAATAAAAAACATCAGTCTTCCAACATTTTTTTCAGATTCCATTTATTAATGTTTAAGAGCTTTTATTTTTTTTATGAACTGCTTGGGTTGATCCTCATTATGATGCATGTCGATAGCAGCTGCAACCACAGGCGGTAATGGGGGCGGGAGGGCAAAGCCATCTAAATGAAATCTACACACTACATTATTCATGCTAAACAGTTTGCCATATTTTTTAGGCTGACACTAATCTTTCTGACATACATGCAATGCAAATATTGTAGTAAATATTGTTGAGATGATGTGACGATGAAGCCTCAAATAGAAATGATTGTATTTATTTTTGCATTATGATGACCACTGATTGAGTTTTTAATATCCCTCCAACACTGACAGCAGCCTTTAACTGTCAGCTAGGTGAATTATTCAGGGGTCTGTGTCACAAAGCAAGTTAAACTTAAAGGTGTTTGATAAATCAGCTTCCATCAACTGGTTTAGTGATCATTAGTCATTCATTTAAATAATGTCAACATCAATGTAACTTTGCTCCAAAGATTTACATCTTTTTAAACCTGATATCTGTTTTTTAATCTGATATCTTTTATTTTTTAATCTGATATCTTTTATTTTTGAATCCATCTTTTATTTTTTAATCCAACTTTTATTTTTTAATCCATTTTTTACTTTTTAATCCTTCTTTTATTTTTTAATCCATCTTTTATTTTTTAATCTGATATCTGCTGTCAGGTCACATGACCTCCTCCAAGGTTGAGCTCATGATGTCATCAGTTCCGGATGTCATCAGACATGTGACACATCAAAGGCAAACGGCTGTGATGTCAGATTCTAGTATGATCATCAGTTTATCTGTAAGTAGGAGACCATCTCATCTCATCTCATCTCATCTCACATCTGCACACAAGCATCGTGTCCCAGATCCACAGAGAACGAAGACCGTCCTTCACGCACGACTACCGTCTAGCACCACAGTCTACGACAGACAACTTCTTGTTTCCTACCTCTGGACATTGTTTTTATTAAAACCATGTACAGAGATATAAGACGTCAGGGCAGATTTGCTGATGCTGCACCTCATCAGCGACCTAATCAGCGCCCAGATCAGCGACCTAATCAGCGCCCAGATCAGCGTGATCAGCGCCCAGATCAGCGACCTAATCAGCGCCCAGATCAGCGTGATTACCGTCTGAACCAGCAGAGACCAGCGGCTGGAAGGCCTCACTGTCCCGACTGCCGACATCTGCACAGTCGTCTGGACACTGCTAATAAGCAAATTGCTGAATGGAACGACTGGTCCCAATTTGTAAAGGAGAGGTATCACACCAGTAAGGCCACCATAAAAGGGCTGGAGGAACGTCTGGAGTCCAAGGAGAGGGAACTCTCAGAGGTTCTCCAGAAGAGCCGAGAGGACATCTCTGAGAGAGATTCAATCATCTCCTCCCTCAGAGAAAGTGTCCAGAACAAGAGTAGGCAGGCTGAAAACACCGAACACTTCTGGAAGGAGGAGTGTATGAAGGTCGTAGCCAGATGTGAGGCAGAAAAAGCCATACTGATAGCTTCTGCCAAGCTGAGAGAGGAGGAACTTCTGCACAGCCAGAAGATGGAAGAGAAAGAACATGAAAACGAGAAGAAAGAAGAGAAACAAGAAGAAAATGAGGAGAAAGATGAGAAACAAGAAGAAAATGAGGAGAAAAATGAGAAACAAGAAGAAAATGAGGAGAAAGATGAGAAACAAGAAGAAAATGAGGAGAAAGATGAGAAACAAGAAGAAAATGAGGAGAAAGATGAGAAACAAGAACATGAGGAGAAAGATGAGAAACAAGAACATGAGGAGAAAGATGAGAAACAAGAAGAACATGAGGAGAAAGATGAGAAACAAGACGAAAATGAGGAGAAAGATGAGAAACAAGATGAACATGAGGAGAAAGATGAGAAACAAGAAGAACATGAGGAGAAAGATGAGAAACAAGAAGAAAATGAGGAGAAAGATGAGAAACAAGAAGAACATGAGGAGAAAGATGAGAAACAAGAAGAAAATGAGGAGAAAGATGAGAAACAAGACGAAAATGAGGAGAAAGATGAGAAACAAGAAGAACATGAGGAGAAAGATGAGAAACAAGAAGAAAATGAGGAGAAAGATGAGAAACAAGAAGAACATGAGGAGAAAGATGAGAAACAAGACGAAAATGAGGAGAAAGATGAGAAACAAGAAGAAAATGAGGAGAAAGAAGAGAAACAAGATGAAAATGAGGAGAAAGATGAGAAACAAGGAGAAAATTAGGAGAAAGATGAGAAACAAGATGAAAATGAGGAGAAAGATGAGAAACAAGAAAATGAGGACAAGAAAGAAAAGAAAGCAAGACAAAAACGTGAGAAGGAGGAAAAGAAACAAAGAGCAAAAGAAGAGAAGAGGAAACAAAAAGAGGAGAAAATGGAAAAAAAGAAAAAAGAAAAAGAGGAGAAAATGGCACAAAAACAGAAAGCAAACAAGAAGAAAACAGGTTTTTGGGGCTGGTTATGCTGTTGTTCAGCGCAGGCTGAACAATGAGCAGAACCCCTTCACCTCTCCACCCTCCCTCCCTCTCTCCATCCCCCCTCCTCTCCTACATCTTCCCTCACCCCCATCCTCCCTCCTTTCCTCGTCCTCCTTTACCCCCGACTCCTCATCCTCCTCCGCTCTACCTCTCACCCCTCTCCACCAACCTCTCTCCTCACCCCTACCCCCTCTCCTCTCCCCCTCTACCTCCCCTCTCCTCTCCCCCTCTACCTCCCCTCTCCTCTCCCCCTCTACCTCCCCTCCCTCTCCCCCTCTACCTCCCCTCTCCTCTCCTCCTCTACCTCCCCTCCCTCTCCCCTCCTCCACCTCTCCTAACCTCCTTCCTTCCCTCTCCAGGGCGGCACGCGGGCTCAGTGATCAACACTGCAGCCTCACAGAAACACCTCCACCTGCCTGTTTGGGCTTGTTTCTGTGTGGAGTTTGCATGTTCTCCTCGTGTCTGCGTGGGTTTTCTCCTGGCTCTCAGGTTTCCTCCCACAACACAAAGACATGCAGGTCAGGCTGATTGGAAACTACTAAATTACACCTCAATTGATCACAAATGCCTGATGAAAACACAAATAAAAAAATAAAAAAAAAACAACAAGTGTATGACTTTATACTGTGAATGTTAGGAAGTAGATATATGATGTTATGATTTAAACAAGAGTAAAGTTCCATTCAGACAGGATGTGGTCTGTAATAGACATGAATATCCAGCTGGACAAAGCCTAAGCATGAATATCAACACATGTTTCAAACATAAACACTTGATTGTTATTATTCACTGTGACTTTTTCTGTCCTCACTATGTGTGTAGGTGCACAACTCTGCAGCCAGTTCAACACACTTCAAATAAATTACTGGAAGCAAATGTGAAACTGTGCAAAAAGTTCAATAATGGTGATTACAAATAAATAAAAGATCCTACAATCATTCAGACTCACGTTGTTGTAAAAATGAATTAGTAGCTACAGTAAAAAGGATAAACTGCATTCACAAATGACTTGTGTTATTCATGCTGGGAAGAAACACAGTAACATTAAGTCCTCATAGGAAGCAGCTACATGTAAACACACACACAACAAACAGGAACAGCTAATAGAGAACTCAGCACACATTTAATGGTGTAAATTAGACAAAATATAAACTCATATTGGTTGAAAACTGGGAGCAAAGACAATACCAGTCCAGACCTGTAGCTGATGGTACAACAGCCCGTTTTTTAAATGTTTTTCTGTCCACATTGGTTCCCAAATAGATCAATAATGTATGTTGGTGTTTAGCATTTTTCCATGTTATTGTTCCAACAGTGATTAAAAAGACATGTTTCTGACCTTTCACCCACATTACAACCACTGGTGATGAACTTATATTCAAGTTTCAAGAGCCAACACTGAATTATTATTATTATTATTATTATTATTATTATTATTATTATTATTATTATTATCATTAGCATATTTTATTCACAATGTTTGGGATAATGACAGACCAAGACATCAGATTCTTTAATCTCATTTGCATAAATTGGTTGTTTAAATCTCATTTTTGGTTCTTATAATTTACTTTTATCACTTTCCTTGTGTGTCTTATTATCAGTGTAGGAATAAACTGCAGTACTTGTAACAGCTGATAATGAGTTATAATAACCAATAGATGACACAGATTGAGAAAATGTGATAAAATGTGCGTCTAGGATGGGATAAAAAACGGGGGGGGGGGGGGAAAACCTTCAAAATTACAAATTATTTCATAAAGCAGATATGATCAAAGTCTGCTGAAAAGTGTAACAAAAGAGTGATTTCAATCATGGGTATCTATCTACAATTTCACACTGATCTCAAACAAGAAGAAAATCACACATGAATACTGGAACTTTCATAATATTCAGTATTTAAGGAGGAATCTGGCTGATGCTGCTGGTTACTGCTTGCTGGTTGGTTGACTCAGCTGTGTGTGTGTGTGTGTGTGTGTGTGTGTGTGTGTGTGTGTGTGTGTGTGTGAAGTGGGTAACCACAGCTCTGGTGGTCTGGGTGATTCATCTTTTCCTGCCCGGCACAAAGCATTTTACAGTAAAAGTGGAATCTGTGACATGGAGTTTGACTGTAGTGAGAGTGTGTGAGGGAGGTTTGGGTCACAGTAATGATGACTGACGCATCAGCTGTTCAGCTTTCAGCTAGTTGGAGACTTCTAACACTGCACTGCTGTTTGTAATTTTACACAACGTTCCTGCAATGTCGCATGTTTACAAAGGTTTACGTCGTGAGAATGTTTTGAGGATGTTGCTTTCGGTGAAAATTCTGTTCAAAATGTGCCAAAGTGATTCTAAGAATATGTGTTTAATGGTTTGAAATCATAGATAAAAGAGGCTGCAGAAGTTGCCTGATAATCGTCACATTTTAAAGGTTTCCTCAGTATCCATGGCTACATTACAAACAGGACTTGCTAATTAGCTGATTCAGCAGACTTTCAATGGAGACTGTTTGTCAAAATGTAAACAAATATTATAATATTTAATGCAAAAATGTGTGAGCAAAGATAGAAGAAGAAGAAGACTGCAGCTAGTGAACATGGATGTCAGTAATGTCAGTAACATGTTTGTTAGTAGCTGTTAGTTAGAAACTGAACACTGAATGCAAACAGAAGCTTTGTTTGTTTACAAAAAAAAAATAAAATTCCACATGGAACCTTTAATTCATTTAGTCAGACATCATGTTTATGTAGCTATATCTATCTATCTATCTATCTATCTATATATATATATATATCTCTATATATATATTAGGGGTGTGCCTGTTATTCGTTTTTCGGCAAAGCACAAATAAAAGGTTTTTTATGAATATTTGAAACCTTTGTAAAGTAGTTTATTCATGAACACTTATTGTAAGACTTTAATTTTCTAAAATGTAAAAGTGTAATAAAAACAAAAACAGGATTTTTAAGCCTCTTTCCACTTTTATTTGAATACAAATACAAATACAAATAATTCACCTGCCTCAACAAATACAGAACCAAATACAAATACTGGGCTTTCTGCACATCCCTAATATATATACTAGGGGTGTGCCTGTTATTCGTTATATGGCAAAGCACAGATAGTGGGTTTTTTACGAATATTTGAAACCTTCATAAAGTAGTTTATTCATGAACACTTATTGTAAGACTTTAATTTTCTAAAATGTAAAAGTGTAATAAAAACAAAAACAGGATTTTTAAGCTTCTTTCTACTTTTATTACGAATACAAATAATTTTGCTGCCTCAACAAATACAGATACAAATACAAATACTGGGCTCTCTGCACATCCCTTATATATATATATGTTTGTATGTATGGATATTTACATGCATATTAATTTAGCCTCGTTCCTATATTGTATCCTTTCATGTAACACAACATTTAATTTACAACAGGAAGCTGTTATTCTGGGGAATTTACACCGTAGTAAGACCTGAGCAGGCTGAATGTGAGTTCATTTTCAGGCTCCTGTTTGAGATATCTCATAGAACATGAAGTTCATTATTCAGTGTTTTACGTAGGCAGCAGACTTTAATCCATTAGTTGTGCTCTTGTCTCTTTGCACGTTTCTATGCTTGTTCACTGCCTACAGTTATCAAGGCGTCTTGTGCTGTACAGCAAACCTCCCTGCAGGTTTTTAGCATGGACGCTATCTTGCTATTTGTTCTGTTTTTGTTCTGTTTGAGGCTGCTTGTATGATTATTTGTTATTTACTTACATGTGTGTGTTTGTCCTTGTGTCCTTCCTTTTGTTTACAGTATTAATTGTTTACATTATTCATTTTTAATTGACATTGTGGGTGTATTTTGTATGGTGTGTTCTGTGTGGGTTTTTTTTTTTGTTTGTTTTGTACTGTTTGTTGTTGTGCTGTTGTATGTTTTGATTGCAGTGGACTACGGATGCAAATTAGCTTCAAGCTAGTGCAGCGCATCATTTATGCTTAATACTACACAGTGTCCCGTTCAATAAATCAAATCAAATTATGTATTAAAGAAAAGAAAAGGAAGTTGAAACAGCAGTTACGTGTGACATGGACGTATAAAAATGTTTCTCATATCAGCCTAACTTAGGCCACTTTAACCTCGCCGCCGTCGAGATGTTTTCTCACTCATTTATCACCGACACAGCGTTCACCAGGAGGGTTTGACCCCCGTGATCTTTTGGTTTAAGGACACCTCATAAAGTCCCAACATCTGTACCTTTTATTAGATGTTTGACATTTGAGTCAAAGATCTGTTATTGGACAAAAGCATCAGCTGTTGTTGAGAACTATCCCTCCCTAATAATAAACTCCAGTCACATATACAGCGCTGAGGCTTATTGTCCCCTCTGTGACCCCGTAGGAAACGATTGTGTGAAGTCATGTGCTTTGTTTGGGCTCAGTAAGACCTCTGTGTCTGTGTTCGTATCAGCGCCAACACAGCGGATCAAGCACTAAGTATCTAGAGGATGAGCAGGATTTAGTTTGTCAGCTGTGCACGTATGGATTTACTGTATGTAGACGGTCGCACTGTTATTCGACACTCACTTCCTCTGTACAGACAAGACTCTATAGGAGCCCAGAGGGGACAGAAAGCTCTTTAAGGACCACACTGTATGGATTTGATCTTTGAATGTCAACCACAAGCTGCTGGACTCCTGACATTTTACTTTGACTTTTTTCTTTTTTTTCCACTGACCTTACTCACACAGCGGACATTCGCAGCATTTAAAGTCCAAGTAGTTTAACATACATAGAAGAAATCTTTACAGAAGCAAAAGACAAATGGGGGGTTGCCAAATTAGTTTGTTAAGGAGACGGAGAATCTCGAGATGAGTCAGTAGTGAAATGAAACTAAAACATCTATTTAGTACAGATTGATGTAATCGTTTGTTGCAGAATGTTTGAAGTCGCTGCCAAAGAAAAGTGATGTTGAAACAAAAGCATGTGGTGCAAAATGTACTCTGTAGTGTGTTGATGGCAACTGTAGTGTTCAAAACTGGAGAAAATGAACATCAGAGGGTGCTTCAGAATGAAAATCGGTCATAAAAGCAAGAATATAATTCAGATTTGTGCAGCATTTTCATATTGAACATGCCCTTAAACGTGGTTATCCAAGCAGCACTTCCTGTTCAGAACAACCACCAGAACCGGCTGATAGAGTGTATCAAAGCTCTGAAATGTTTTCTCATGGAGAACATGGTCAATCCTCCTGTCAAGCAGGCTGATAAAACATGTAAGCAGCATCAAATTTTTATTTAATACGTTGGAATCAATAAGAAAAAAGGCTCCCTGCGCTGTAAAAAAATGCATCCAACATGATCACCACCAAAGACTCCTGTACTGTACTGTACTGTATGTTCATTAAGTTCATTGGGAAAATGCAATTCATGGTAGCAGCTGTTTGCAGAAATTAAATTCTGTTGTCAGCAGGAGAAAATCTGATCCAAAATTTACAGCAAGTCCTCCAACCTAAATGTCAAAAAATTATCCAGATGTCATTGTCTTCCACAGTGTTTTCTGATCTTCCAAGTAAGTTTGGTTAAGTTTAGTCAATTAAGACAACATTGTTAAGGAAACACTGACTGTCCTCCTGCCTTAACCCTTTCATGCATGAATTATGATAACTTCAGTCAGGACTTTTCTTGAGTGTTTTTATTCCTCTTTAGGCATGAAAAAAAAATTTAACTTCATTTTTTTAAACACGCATTTTTCAAGGAGTTTGTCAAACGTAGTGGACAGATGATTAATTGTCATTTTCTCCCAACATAAAATCAATACTTGGAAATTTTAACGATTGTATTACTCCTTAGTTTTTACAAAATTTTATTTACCTGCAAGGGTCTATTACTATAGAAGGATTGGCAAGATATTCCTGAGCCGTTGAGCCGGCAGGCGGCCATCTTGGTTTTGAGCTCTTACAGTCTACGGTTTTGAGAGATTTGTGTTGCACTTACAAAGGCTTGCCAATGGATGGCAGTGTATGGGATGACACACTAGAGAGTCCACTGTGTTGGCTGTGTTGATGCAACTATACCATTAAAACCCCATGCATATATAAGAAAACGGCTTTTGAATAGCTGTCCACTGTAGCGACTGCTATGCATGAAAGCGTTTTAAGGTATTGCGGTGCTATAACAACGTCAGTGAAACAAACAAATGGAACAAATTACCAAAGTAGTTGTTCCTTTTATGACACGTTGAGAAAGAAAGCGATTAATCAGGTTTTTCGAGTTTTCCTTCCATAAACGTGGCTGAACTCGCTGCCATGAAGGAATGATTAACCCCTACCGCCACCTCAACCCCTTCCAGCTACTTAAAGCAGAACATGTAGATATTTAGGCACATTTTATGATTCCTGAGATTAAAACAGTCCTTCAGACTTCCAGAAGTCATCTTTCACTGTCACTCGGCTTTCACTGAGAAAGCCCAGATTTATTCATTTGAGATGTTTTCACACATTTTCTACCTGTTTGATTTCTCCGTGTGAGGATTGTCACTCTCTCAAACATCCGCTATGACAAAAGCTGAATAGTCCAATCCGAGAGGAAGATGCAGCCGTAATCTGTCACAGCAGATGATGTGCGCTGCCCTTTTCAAACAGCAGCCAGACTCAACCGGCTTCCCTGTTGTTGTTCTTTTGCTCCCTTGTGAAGCTTTTTTTAAATTTTTTTTAATCCTTTTTCATGCAGAGTGATGTTCTGCTGAGCGTGCACATGTCACTGACTGATAATGAAGGCTGCGGCAGCTGAAATAAGAGTGTTTTAAATATTAAAGCTGTGTCGATTATTCTATAAGAGAAGCTGATTATTTTTCTGTGCTTCTTTTTCATCTTTGAGCTGCCAAACACAAGCACACAGACCTCCAGTGTTGGTCTCTTTACATCTTAAATTTCCCCCAAACTGGGAGGACTGGGAGGAGCCACTGAGGAGTTACAAACCTGCTTGTGTAACCCTTTACATGTTTCTGGTGTGGGCCGTGTTTCAAAATCATCATTAATTGGTGTCAGTGGGATTGTATCTTGATGATATGATCACATCGTGCTAGTAATGGTTAATTGCACATCATATGTGATTTTGCACCGTTTGCTAAATCATGATAATGTTCTTATTAATATGGTAAAGAGAAAAGAGGATATCATACGGTAGATTGTAAATATCATCACAAATTTGTGATTTTGGACTCAAACTGACTTCACTTGACCAGGAGGGACAAAAATATAATGTCAAAAACATTACATTATAGCTGTTATATGCTGTTATATTTCATATATTGTTGTGTGACTGAGACTGAACAGCGTCACCCTGTAGATTCTGTAATAGTTGCAGTACGTCCATTGTGTACAGCGTGAAGTAGCCGACACAAACAACACGTCCCGCAGACGCAGGGAGTCGACATAATGAGCCGATACTGTGGACCCAGACAATGCTGAAAGTTGTTTACAGGCTCAGAGGAAGAATGTCAAACTGAATGCAGGAGGAAGTTGAGGATCTGACCCGCTGGTGTCAGAACAACAACCTTCTTCTGACAGTGGACTTTTAATATCAGCGGCTCCTCGGTGGAGATGGCGGACAGCTTCAAGTACCTCGGTGCCCACATCACTGAGGGTCTGACCTGGAGGCTGCATACTGACTCAGTGGTAAGAAAGACGAGGCAGAGACTGTTTCACCTCAGTTGCTTGAGGAAATTCTGGGTATCCCCTCAAATACTGTGAAATTTCTATTCCTGCATCATCGTCGGGGAACATCACTGCCGGGTATGGATACAGCACCAAATAAGACCACAAGAGCGGCTCGTTCGGCTTAACATACAACAGGCGGTGCTCTACCCTGCCTAGAGGATATTTACACCAGGCGCTGCAAGAATAAGACTAGAAGAATTATTAAAGATCCCAACCACCAGGATAACATCCTTTTCTCCCTGCTGTGGTTGGGAAGAAGGTACCGGATACACCAGACCGACACTGAGAGGCTCAGGAGGAGCTTCTACCCCCCGTCGACTGAAGCTTCCTTCCATGAAAAATTACAAGTGTTCTCATGAAAAAGAAGCAGTGTGTGTATTTGCCCCTCCACTCAAAAATATGTTTTGCTTCTTGTTAGTTGGAGCAAAGTTTAAGATGTGTACCCATGTGCAGGATTTCTGACATCACAACTAGTTTGGAGCCAATCGTGGTCCAGTATGCAACTTACACAAGTGTGATGTGGAAACTTGAAGCCTCCAGTACAGATACACTGAGACTTTACAGTGAAGAAGGAGACATCTGATGTCTAAGAGGAAAACTTTTGAAATGAACAAGATTCACATATTTATAGATTTTTAAGAGTTTTTAACAAGGTTATTGAATTTCAAGTGTTTTTACATGTCTTAAAACATGTCTGAAGGGGATCTTTAACCATCAGAACTCAGTAAACCCAAAACATACATGCTTGTGTATCACACCAGTCAACGGTTTAAATAAAAGAAAAGTGCAATCCACTTATTTTACACATGAAAGTCAGTTATTCATCATGGTCGATACTTACTGTGAGGCTTTGGAGGAGTTTCATCATCACAGTTAAGTCTGCTTGGACTTGAAGGCGTGAAGGTTTGCACTAAAGGGCGTAACATCTTTTCTCTGTCTCTTTACAGTCCTCCAACTTATTAGAGGTTCAAATCTAAATATTTGAAGTATGTAAAAGTACTAATTAGTAGTAATTTACACACATGTGACTGGCCTCGCACTTATTAACTTCATCCTACCTTTTATAAATGATTTCCATCCTCTTAGTACGGCTAATTATGTTTTTAGAGAGGTTGTTTGAATATTTACAGACATAAGTTGACTCTAGACTTTGGCCCAACAATGAACTGTAAATCAAGTATTTTAAATACTTACCTGTGAGCCACATGGTCCAATTTTTGTCCTCAGGTGCCACATGTGGTGCTCCTGGTCTGTACTGACCTATCATATCTACGTCCACTCAACTGGAGGTCCTGTCGTCTTTTTCCATGTCTCATTATTCACTGTGACCTCTACCTATTTATACACCCATAACACTGAGACAGCACAGCGTGTAACATGTAGAAGAACTTCAAAGGTGATTCTTGCTTTGCACTTTTCATTTATTGCCTATTTTTTACAACCTAACTTTGTGGAAAGGAGAAGTGGAACAACAGGTTATGGAGAGTCCCTTGGGACTTACCCCTGATAGATGAGAGAGACTGAGATAACGATGTATGAAACAAATATTCGTATAAAACCCACTATTTGTGCTTTGTCTAATAATGTATTTGTATTTGGGCACACCCCTAGCATTCCCTGACAACATTACTGTTCCGCTCTGTGTCTCTAAACTCTGAGAAGTGTTCAGTTTGTGGAAATCCCACCAGCGTCACTGAGACTTCCTTGTACCTGGAGAATAAAAGAGACTCACGGTCACATGACCTGATGCAGCTCTTCCTCCGAGATGCTGCGACTCGGGCTATCTCATCATCACACGGCTATTGTTCTCCGCTAGACTTCACTCTATGTCTGCAGCGTCACCGATGATGGTCGATAAGGCGTTCTCTCTACAGATAAAAGCACTGGTAGAGCTGCTATTTCTGTCCACTCGCACAGGCACACAAACACAAAAATGCTGCTGATGCTGGCCCTTTAGAGTGGAACAAACGCCGGCCACGGAGACGGAAATGTGAGACGTGGCGGAAGGGACACGCCATGTGAACGCTAGAGACAGCGAGAGAGATAGGAATGAAGGAAGCTGCAAAGAGAGAGAGAGAGAGAGAGGAGTAAAGATGTGACACACATTACTGACATATGACCATTTATTCAGATACACTGGATGTTTGTTGCTTTTCTGAATAGCAACCGCAGACTGTATGAAAACATAGTGTCTCTAAATCCAGACGCAGGTTTCTGAAGGAGCAACAAAAGCACTTTGGTTGAGGTTAGAGAAAGATGGTGGTTTTGTTTAAATATTAATAAACATCTCATATCTTGTGCTTCAAATCCCTGCAGACTTTTTTCTATATTAAACTAAGACTGTGATTTTTTCCCCCCCCTAACCTTAACCGAGTGCTGCCGGTGTCAAAACATAACCATAAAGACGTTTAATAATGCTGTCGTCACTATTAGCGGATACTGTACTGCAGGATTGTATATTTTGGCAGAAGCAAAAGGAAAAACGTCGTCACTGAGCTTCTTACTGAAGCTAATTAACAACATCTTTTCATCATGTTTACAGAAAACATGATTCAGGTGACGACATTTATGTTTCCTCAGCTGTTGAATTTAGTACATAAATGTTTTTTTTCTAGGAGACGGAGTAGGACGGAAGTTTTTTTCTTTCACACAATGAAAAGTGGGTTATTTTGGGTAACCTCTGTGAAGCCAGGATTAATTAAAAGTTTAATTAAAATACTTAGTCAACAAAATATCAATACCACAAATCCCGTGGGGACCTGTGCTGGGCAAATTTTCATCTCTCACCTTATAAGTTTGCCTGAAAATTAAAAAGAAAACAACAAAAAGACAAATGTACTCAGTTTAATATACTAAATGAGGGAGAAAAACAGCAATTAATCAAATTAGAGGAGTATGGAACCATCCAATGCTTTGGTAAATTACTTAAAATGGTTAAAAAAATATGAATATGGTTGTTAATTCATTTTCTATCAACTGACTGATCGATTAATTGACTCATCGTTTCAGCACTGAGGTGTTTAATATTCAGAATTCAGATTTTGGGGAGATAATTATTAAATTTTCTGTAACAAAATGGCAGCAAATGAGAAAATAGTTGTTTTTTTTTTGTAATGTGGGTGAACTGACCTTTTAACACTCACAGTGTTGCTGCATTGCTACGTTTTCTTCAGTAATTTTAATTTCCTATTCCAAAGTCCTCCGAGGTACAGAGGAACATATAGTGATGAAGATGATGATGTGTTGCTAATATCTAATCTGTGTGTTTTTCCCTACAGTGACCAGCTACATTCATAATTGCCAGTTGGACTTGTGTTTTTTAAAAAAAGGTGATCAATAAAAACAAAGCCGAAGACAGCAGCCTTTTAAAAATCTCAAAAGCCATTTTCAGTCCACTTCAAAACATTCTTATCTTTTAAAGGCAAACCTGAGGCTCTTTATATCGATCTGTTTATTACCTGCCAAATGAGATGGGAAGGGGAATAAGAAAAGAAGAAGACAAAGAGAGCAGAGCGGCGGAGCTTCTAGACGCCAACCACCACCGGTCCGTCTTTGGAGCGTCTGTGGTCAGCGGATGGTTATGTTTTGTGGTTTTAATATCACAGGAAATAAGAGCACAGACACAGGCTGACACAACAGCAGATTTACATACCAACCGCCGGGGGAATATAAGAACTTTAATCATCTATCAGCACTGTATGCAGCCTTTAATGGGGCCTCTGTGAACTTTATAGCCTCCAATGTTTATGCATTCAAAAGTAGTCTCTTGTGTCTCAGGTGTGTTAATTAAATAACCCACATACCGAGCTATGATGAGACAGTTATTCTCTGATGACATATCGTAGCAGAGTATTTCCTGCAGGTCTTTAAACAATATGAATAAATGTGTCTGTCACTGTCTGTTCAGTGTATTTGTAGCGTACGAGTCAAATGAGAGCGTTTGTCTAATACAAGCTATGTTTACATTCACCTGACAAGGAGATACTGCAGCTGTGTAAGCTTTGATTGGGTGGAAGTAGCCAACAAATCCTCCAATTTAAAGGACAAAATCATGGATATATAACAAGGACTGGATACTGGACTCAAAGATGGCGCCCATTCACTTGAATGACAATTGCTCCCCAGGTGCATGAGCCAGAAAAACTCTCTTTCTGCTTGTGAATACGACTGAATATGCACAGTGGGGGTTTTTTTTCCTGCTCAGCCCACAGACTTTACTTTAGGATGATGTAACAAATGTTAAAATCCCTTTTCTAGGCTCCAGGGGAGTTTTACAAACATAAAACCTACATGGATTAAAAATTCATTATAAAAAGAGTAAAATTGACCTTATTTGCAGTTGGACGTCTCCTTTCAACAACACTTTTTTTTCTGCAATACTGTGAGTGGCTACTGGAGTGAAATTGGCAGCAAAGCACAAAAATTACTGGTTTATGTTCACAGAAAGATCATGGTTTGGGTCAAAACAAGTAGTTTGTTCAAGTTAGGAGACCTTCATCACCATGGTTACAATAACAACCTTGTGATTAGGAGACGATGGTGGTTATGAAAATAAACGTTGTGGTTGGAAACAGGAAGTTAACGGTGATCTCTCGTGTTACAGTCTGATGTTTTGTTGACCCGTCCATCCACCCGACCTCCTCCCTATGCAGACGTCAGCTGATGTCCTCCACCCTTTAGAGGGCGCTGTCACTAGGATGTAAACACATGTAATTTCATTTGTCATTTTTCTTGGAAGGAGAGTCTCGGGTAGCTTGATGTTATAGCATTACAAAACTTCTTAGAGAGAATTAGCCAGCAAAGCCTGTAACACCAGAGACTGTTGTTCCCGTCCTGTTTACTGCCAGTAGTCAACACTGGTTCCTTTAAACCCAAACCTCAGTCATCACTCACTCTTTTAACCATCTATACTGACATATTTTGGAAAGCATCAGATAAGAAAACCCTCTTATAGGTCATTTTGGAAGCGGATGACAAGTGAACTGATGTTGTGGACGACTTGTAGGTCGACTATATTTAACTTACAATATGTTGTTGAAACTGTATTAATTCTATACAACTCTATTAATCTCTGTAAAGGTAATTGTGTGCAGCGGCTCGCCACCCGGCTCAACAGCTACAGTGCACACGCAGTTGATAGAAGAATTACAAAGCTAAAAACAGTCAAAGGTTTTAAAGAAAGAAACTATGTGCAATACATTAATAAATATGTAGTCGGCTTGTAGATTGATTTGCGTTGTCATTCTGTATTCAGCCTATCGGAGTATATAAGATACATAAAATTGATATAATACAGGAAATATTATGACAGTGAGTTATAAAACTGGGATGATGGTTAACATCATGTCAAACCTGTGTCTACCAAGTATTATCACAAACGTGTTTCTACATGAAAACAGTCTGATAATTGTTCATCGTCAAGGTCATCTCCATGTCTGTCACATTTACAGTAGATATGAGAAGAAATTATACACGACTTTCATTTAAAACGTTTAACGTCTTGACAGCCGGCTTGAGAAGGATATTGTAAGTTATAATTAAAACTGGGTTTCTGCCAAATTGAAACTTATACTTGTTCATATTTTCATGTTTCTATATATAAAAAAACCCTGACTTTGTAATGTAAATGGATGTTCTTATGCTCTTGTGTAGGTCTGTTTTTACATCATCTTGTCTTACAGGTGGTGGAAGTTGTGAAAGGCCTTGAACAGCGGAGCTGCAGAGCTGCAGAGCTGCAGCCCGGCTGGTCGGATCACATGCATAAAACATTCACTCCCATCTCTGCTGTAACCCCGTCAGTCAGAGACGCAAAGAAAAAAATAAAAGCAGGAATGAACTGGACTTTTACTTTATGTTTTTGTTCATATCGGGGCTTTTTCCTATTGATTTCAGTTTAATTGCAAGTAAAAGTTCAGTGATATTTATAGTAATAAACCTCCCATCTTTCACTTCTCCTCCATCCTTCCTACCCCTCCTTGTTTTTTTTTCTTCTCATTTCTCTGCCAGTTATTTCTCGTCTCTCCTCCAATCTCAGGTTTATGTGCCATGCAGGCAGGCAGGCTGTTCTCTAACCAGGTCAGTATAGCAGGGATAGACTGACGGGCTGCTGTGTCCATAGACAGCCCATTAAACCCATCAATCAGCCAGCCTGCTGAGGCACTCACCCAGGACGGGACAGGAGGCCGAGGAGAGAGAGAGAGAGAGGGGAGGAGACAGATTTAAGAGGCCGCTACTGGAAGATTCATCGCTCCTGGCAGAGTCCTTCATCAGACACACAAAAAAACAACACCCCCCCCCCCCCCCCCCCTCCACCCCTAAAAAAAAAAAATCTTCTGAAATTGATTGGACTGCTGAAGTTTCATTTCTCTAGAGGGAACCTGAGTCATTCAGGTTTTACTTGAGAAAGCAGAATATCAGTCATCAGCTGTTAATCATCATGGACTGAATGCGGTTTAATTGTTGAGAAGAAAACACCTTTAAAATACAAACTTCCTGATCCAGTTAAGGAAGAAAAAAACACAACAAGTCGTCCAAATGAAACGACCAAATATATTGTTTGATCATGTGACACTAGACCGACACGTTTTCTAATCAGGCCTTTATTAGCAGTAATTGGCAGGATGACATCATCTGTCTGTGCTTTCCTAAACCGTTAAACATCACCAATGTTTACACTATAATAGCACAGGCCCCCCGCCAGGCCAAAAAATATTGTTTTTAAATGCCAAAAATAACGCCAAATATCCATTCATTTGGAAATCAATAGCGTTAAGGAGCCTCTGAGCAGCGCTGTTTCAAAACATGAGTCAACGTCTGTGTCGTTGCCCGGGAAACACCAGGTAGCGTAACTCCTTTTAAGGAATAGGGCGGTATGTAAGCGAGTGAGCGGGTTAAAGCGAGAGAGCGAGCGGCAGAAAAGTGACGGTGGATGCGAGCGGAGCAGAGGAAAAGGTTAGCAGCAAAATGTACAGTACAGACTACAGAGTGTCGGTTAATAAATGCTGCAGCTTGTCAAGACCAAGAAAAGTCACGTCTGCTGTTTCTCCCAACTGCTGGAAAAGTGAAGGGGTTAGCTCCGAAGTTAGCAACAATGGGTTAGCCTAGCCTGAAGACGCTAAACATAGAAATAGAGAATGGAGAAATGTGTGGCTGCTAATCCCCCCCCCCCAGGCCAAACCACTCAACCTAGGGGAAACACTGATCACTGTTAAACAATAATGATGTTTTATGATGTGACAACACTGTGGTTAAGATTTGGTTAGGTTTAGGGAAAGCCCCTAGTTACACCTTTCTAGTTAATGGACCAAATATGACGTCACCCATGTCCCTTCTCGGACAACGATTGGCCTGAAGCCACATGACCATATATCCAACCTGTCTTTATAGATGCCCCATTGGCTGATATGTGTCTGGATGTATATGATTGGTTGACTTTTTTTTACCTTTTTTCATACCCAACTTACTTTATTGAAATGGTGTTTGTAATGTGTTTGATGACGACCCTGATGAAGGCCAAAAGCCGAAACGCGTTGGTCAACTAATAAAGTTGTTCTTCATCCTACAAGTGTTAATGGAGTTCTCATCTCTCTAGGTTTAGGGAAAGATGATGGTTTGGGTTAAAATGATCACTTTGTTAAGGTTAAAGAAACGTGTTGTGGGTTAATGTTACTACTTCCTTACAGTTAGGTCACTTTCATTACCATGGCTACAATAATAACCACGGGGTTAAGATTAGGGGACGATCGTAGTTACGCTTTTTAAAAAACTGTCCCGACTCGCGGTTGGAAATGATCTCCTGTTTGGTTAATGCCTCCATCCACCCTCCTCCTCTGAATGAAGACATCAGTCCACATATTTATATATACGTCATCTGAACTGCACCACTGCTCCCACTACAGCTGCTAGATGGCATCTGTCACTCCAATGTATATACTATATGTCGTTTCTTGTACCTGACAACCTATTGCGTGGTTTCTCTTGGGATGACGGTCACCAAAAGCCACCACATGTTTCTAGATTTCAGAACAATGACACAAGATGGAGAAGTGGCCTTAAAAGTAAAAAGTACTCCTTATTTTTTTTTTGGACTCTATGCCTCAGCTCTCTCCCAACACTTCCAGAGCAGTAATGCTGCGAGAGAGAGAGACCTGCCATGCTTTCAATGAAAGATTTCAGCCTGATTTCTTGACAGGTGACAAGTGAGTGCAGGAACTCTGTTAAACAGCGCTGACAGCACTCTTCAGGGTGACACGTTTGTTTTATGGGGGGAAAAAATAGTATATAAGTCGAAATGTTCCATGTGCTGAAAACAGTACTCTCAATCAACCCGATGATCTCATTTAACAGTTTAATAGTTGAGATCGCTGCCTTTTGAAACAGAGAGTCAAAACAGTGCTGAGGGCGCCGTCTGGGTGGGATAACTGATGCTGAACGGGGTCGACATGTTTAAAATAAGAAACTCTAAGTTCAGTTCATGAATAAAAAGTCTTGAATGCAACAAAGAACATGTCAGAAGAATAAAAGCTTCCTTCATTTATTCATGGAAAGTACTAGGGATCATCTTACTGTCGTGTCGACACGCATTATGGTTTTTGTTCTTTGTGGATTTGAGTTCTTCATCAGCGTATAAACTCACAGTGCGGCTAATTAATGACCAACCCTGACAGCTGACGGACTAACTAACCGTCAACACTGAAAACACAAGTGACTGATGAGCCAGTCAAACCAATAAGATAATTAATTAACCCCTTACATGACAAATTAACTTCCCAACCAACCAATTAACGCGATTCAATCAAGCCAACCAATCAGGTGGTTGGAAAAAACCTCTCATCCTTATAACTGGCTGATCACATCGGATCATTTCTGCCGTTTCGGATCATTGCATATCTTCAGACTGCGAGGTTGGTGTGTGTCTGGAGACATTTGGCTCTCAGCTCAACATGCATCATATTTCAGACAGAGGAAGGATCAGCAGCATCTGCAGCGACGTCAGCAGCCTCCTGCTGTTTCCCCAACGAAGCAACAACTTAATCTGAGTCCTTCAGTTCAAACCTTTTCTTTAACTTCAAGCACATACATCAAAGACTTTCTCCGCTCCGTGTGTTAAGCTTCGACAAGGTAATCCTGTCTGTTGCTTCGGGCTCGCTTCAACACTAATCCGACCTTTGAGTAACATGTTTCATGCATAAAACACTGTGGTTTCCAGACTACATGTTGTAGGGGTTTGATAGTAAAGAGTCGGGTCACATCTGACAAATTAGTGGATTCAAACTGCTCACAAAGGTAAAAATATTTGACGTACCGTCAATCCCCACAAAGTACAAGAATACCACATGACAAGATAAAGATTGTGACCCAGTATCAGCCCATTTCATTTGTTATATGAAGTGTCCTTCATCAACAAAGATATTTCCTTCCACAACAGGTTCAGTCTTTTCTATTCGCTCAAACTAAAAAAACTTCAAACTAAAAAAACTTCAAACTAAAACCTAAACTCCCCTCCAGAGTTTTGGTAAGTCCTCAAAAAGAACCAGTCAAAGGAAGTATTTGCAGTCTTTTCCCTTTGGTTCCCATAATACTGAGTGATCAACGCTTCCAAATAAACAATCTTTGATGCCATAGCTCAGACCTATAGAGAAAGTTATCTGCATGTCAATCAGAAACTGTCAGCGGGATAGAAGCAAATGTGATGTTTTTCTGTCGAGATTGTTTTGAGGGTAGAAGAAGGTACAAACTCAATGAGATAAACAGGCTGTGTTGGTTTGGGCGTGTTGCTTCAAGAGACATGAAACATAACCCACGAAGTCCAGTTTGAGTAACAGATCTGTGAAGTCTTATCAGATGCCATAAAACGCTACATGGAGGTTTGTAATTTTCTCAGAGACAACTTGGTGGAGATATCACAGTTGCAATTATTTTATCTTTTGTTTTGATGATTGCGAGGTAAACAGTAGAAATACTCTGTTCATGTTACAAAATAATCCCAGCAGGACTTTGCACTTGCTGTGTGTAATTGGCAAACTGTGCAGAAGTTTTAGGTGCTTTAGATGTTTAGATTCTTATTCATGATGCAATATCATCATTGAGGCGTCCTATCAGTCCCAGATGTATTCTGCAGCAAGAAAACCAGCCTGAACATCCAGCCAGAGTCATAAAGAACCATCCTCAGCAACAAGAAGAACGAGGAGACCTGCAGCAGATGATTGGCCCCCACAGAGACCTGATCTGAACATCATGGAGTCAGTCTGGGATTAACATGAAGAGACAGAAGGAGCTGAGACGCCGAAATCCACAGAAGAAGAACTGTGGCAACTTCTCCAAGATGCAGCCGAGTACCTGAAACACTGTGCAGGTGAACCGAGGCTGCAAAGCTGTTCACACCAAATACTGATTAACTTTAGGTTTCTACTGTTTACTGAACTTTGCATCATTTTTAAAAGCATCCTCACTTTAGTTTTAGTTCCTAAAACTTTTGCACAGTGTTCTACATGCCAACATGAACATACTGGTTCAACTTTTTTTTGCCGGGTGATGCTGCATGTTTTCTGTTGGAACTCTCAGTGTTGGCAAACCTGCTCCACCGCCAAACAGGCCTCATTCAAATTCCCTGCGTTGTTCACGGAGGGCTTCAAAAGTCTCGGCAGTATCCCTGCGGACTGCTCTATAACTGTGGAGGAAGATGTGGAGTATAATGAGCTGTACTGTGTCAGCATGAGTGAGGGGATGTTGCTTACTGGATGAATGAATAGCTGTGTATTGACATACATCTCCACGAACGTCATGTTCGTGTGCACGGTGTCTCCTCCTGCATAATGCATAAGTACACGTGGACAACCTTTGTTTAAACCTGGAAATAGAAGAAGCAGGTAAATCTGTTCCCATTAGCCTTTTTTTTGCGTCCTCTCTTTAACGATGCAACCTTTTCACATCAGCCAAGTAACCTGCAGCCCGACAGTCGGACCGACTGACCGACCAAAGAGCTCATTAACCAAATAAGTGACCAATGAAGCGACAGACCATCTGTTCAGCTGACTGCTATTTCAGAATGGGATTTGGCATCGTATGTGTGTGTGTGTGTGTGTGTGTGTGGGGGGGGCTATTTTAGATCTATTTATTTACCGTGGGTGTTAGTAGAGTCTGAGTTTCTAGCAGCTTCAACAGCGACACTGTATAAATCTGTTTTAAATGCAGCAGAGATGACTCATCGTGTGTGTGTGTGTGTGTGAGTACGCTGCCGCTTGCTGCAGCATTATAACCAAGGTACATAACTCCTCTTTGTGTTGCTGCGTGTGTGTGTTTGGCAGGTGGAAGCAGAGGGAGATGAATTGCGGCCGGTGCCACGGAGAATTGTTTAATAAACATTTTTATTAGCTCCTTTCACAAGAGCCTCCGTGTGCAAGCCGGGGCGGCGGCGGCGGCGGCTGAACTCAGCGTCATCCGCAGCAAATCCCATCACGCACTGCAGCCGGGAATGTCACCAAGTAACACTGTCCGCTCCTCGGGAAACTAGACTTCACATACTTCAAAGCTCAAATAATGTGCAGGACTCAAAGCGAGTTTTATTATGAAAAAAGTTAGTGGATAGTGTGTCCTAATTTCAACATGTGAGAGGTGTGTGCTGAAAAAACGAACAAAATATTGAGTCCCTTTGTTGCCAACTCGCAGGCAACATTCGACTGATTTTTAAAAATGTTTGATGGATGCTGCTTTCCCACAATGCAATGTGCGGCTGAAATGAAGGAGCAACAAAAAGAGAAGAAAAACAATGAATTATGATGCTGCAGCTCACAAAATGACTGTTTTTTTCTGGATTTTTGAAAAAGATGATAGTAGTATACAGAGCAGCAGAAAAAGAAAGAAATAAAAAAAAAAAGCCAAATCCATCAGTAAAATGTCATAATTCTTTCCTCTCTGTGTTGGTGTGAGAGTGTTGTTGTCGCTGAGTTTCAGGCTTCCTGCCAGTCAGCCACTTAGCGCCTCAGTTTACTGAACAACAACATGACAAAGATTCACCTCCTCCTCCTTCTCCTCCTCTAACTCGTTACCTTACTCCTCCGTTTCTCCCTTCATCTTCCCCGCTTCCTCCTTCATTGCTTCTCTCTGGTCCTTTATGACCAGCCTCTGAGAGACAAGACTTTTCTGACTCCTGAGCAGGTGTTGGGTGGCCATTTATAATTTGAGGTTACAGGTTCAAACCAGCATTAACCAGTAGGATGTTAGACACTGTCACGCCAACTGTTTAACATGATTTTGGGAAGGAGACAAGTGTTAGGGAGGGGTGTAAATTTGTCTGAAACGCTTTTTGTATTACAACTTTGTTTATTCTGATCACAGGTTCTCTTTGATCTGGGAGATGTTGTCAGGTTGAGCTTGTGAATTACAAGGTGTGAAATAGATTTTTCACGTGAGAATAACTCTCTTTTCTCAGGAAAAGCTCAAAGAACTGCCCTTACAGTGAACTCTGTCTAAATGTGATCAAATTAACACAGAAGCTGTTGAGTTTGAGGCTCCTTCCACACTAGTAGTAAGTATCTAAATGTGTGTTTAAACGTTCCCCCAGCTCTTCATAGAAAAGTTCCAGTTCTGCTCTGCACCGCAAGAACTTAACAAAACGTAACACAAACGTTGTTACAGCTTCTGCTATGAGGTGACTTCTTGGTAGGAAATGTGGGCTCTGCTCAGCAGGTGACAGTAAATGCAAGTTCCAGGGACTTTCATTGGTTGGCTATCAAGCAGATGTGTTGTGATGTCACAACTCAAGTCAAGCACTGGACGCCGCTTTGAGAACAGGAGTCTTAACAGAGATGCTGGTGTGGTTGCAAACTTTAAGTTCTGCTTTGGTAATACAACTGCCAGGATAATATTTTATACTGCAAACTAAAGCTTGGAAAATTATGTCATTTGTTTGCAGCGGGAGGGATTGAAGCAAAGATAATGTACTCTAGATTACTTTATTGAATCCTAGGTTGATAATAGATGCTTAATTTATTTTTCTTTGATGACTCAAAGTCTTCAGATCTCTGCTGAAGCATGTGTGGGTCATGACCCAGACTTTAAAACAGTCTACAGCCATGTAACCATCTTAGTTTAGCACTGAATGCAAAGTGCTGCTGATGCAACTGTTCACGGTTTTTCAGGTCCTTGGTCATAAACCAACATTTTGACCTGATGATGGAGAAGAAAAGTCAGAGGAAGTTATTACATTTCATCCTGCATGCATACATACACACATGCATGTGTTTGCCAAATTTCATGACAATCCATCTAATGGTGTTGAGACATTTCACTCAAAACCCAAATGTCAACTTCATAGCACTCAAGGAGAAGTCAGCGGCTCGCCAAAGGTATTAAGATTCATGAGGTTAATTCACACACTCATACTACAGTAAACCTCCTAAAAGCAGGGCTCTGCTGTGGCTTATAAATGCATTTAATGGAAGACTGTGTGTGTCGGGGTTCTGGTCATCTAGATAAATGATAAAACACCAGAAGCAGCCAGGTGAGGAAAGGAAAACAGCCTGTGGCAAGAGAACCGCACACAGACCTGCTCTTTGCATAAATGACTTCTATACTGCAACAGCACACCTTTAACAGAATTAATGGGTTCAAAACCATTTTATATACATTTTCAAACAGCACACGAGGCATCCAACGGGATAATTACATCATCCAGTAATCATCTGTGTCAACTGCGCTGTCGCCCTCCGTTGATTTTCCCTACAGCATCCTCTTGTGGGTGAATTAAAACAAATAAACCAGCCAAAAGAACAAACATTAGATGTTTGTTTTAGATGTTTTCTGGTATAATTTCAACTTTATACTCTTTATTCAGTCCATGTGATAACTAAAAGCAACATATCCAGAAACAATCACCAAAAGAAAGATCATTTATAACTGGTAAATAGAGTTGACAGATTTACAGCTTACACCCAAACGCCTCCCAACCTGTCACTGGTCACTGATGGCTGTTTCACGTTTTATCAGACGGCGGCCATATTGACATGCAAAGCATCACTTCCGCTGGTTGCGTTCATTGCTGTGAGATCCCCCCCCGCCCCCCGAGCCAATCTTTCCCCTCTCAAGAAACACAAATAGTGATTAATTAACTGCATGAACTTTACCAGCAAGCTTGTTTTTGAACTGATAACAGATGGGTCATAAACCACAACCTTCAATTAAAGGTCAGCGCTGTAAAATATTTTCCCAAACCGTTTTATCTGGCAATTACATTTAATAAGTCATTTTTTTGGCCTCCCTGTCATGTTTAATTTAATGTGCTGTTGTAGTTCCAGAGGCTGGTTATCAGTGAGTATTGTGAAGGAAACCATTAGAAGGCAACCTACTGACTTTGCCAACGACATTCATATATTGCACAGTACAACACACTGAAGTTATAACAAGTCGTATCTTTTCTCATTTGTTCCCCGTTTCTGTCGGTATCTCGTGTGTGGGCGGCCAGACGCTGTCACTTGTGGGTGTTTTTTAAAAAAACAACAATACAAATCAAAGCCAGCTGCAGCTTTTTAAATTGCTGATAAATCCCCACAGAAAATGGAGTCTGTATTTATTATTTATGTGATAATATGTGCACCAACCTTTGATACTATTTTGAGGTTTTTTTCTCAGAAACCTTGCCAAGGATTCCTACAAACTTTACAATCATCCTCTAGTCTATATCCTTTTCATCTTCTGTTTCCTGATATGTATGTAAAGAGACAAAGAGACATCGTATAGTAAAGGGAATCTACAGATGAG
This sequence comes from Thunnus thynnus, assembly GCF_963924715.1. Classification (NCBI taxonomy): domain Eukaryota; kingdom Metazoa; phylum Chordata; class Actinopteri; order Scombriformes; family Scombridae; genus Thunnus; species Thunnus thynnus. The sequence continues at coordinate 3,835,276 of NC_089536.1, read as the reverse complement.
AGTAAAACCTCACACATTAAGTCTTAATAAGGTGTTTCAGTCTTTATATTTAGACGCTACAGTTAGTTTTTCTTCCATTTCATAAGAGAGGAAAAGATAAAAACTGCCTGATAGAAACCAACAGATTTACATTTGTACAATCAGGTGACTACTGGGGCTGTAAAGATAAATCTATGCAAGAATCAGAGATTCAGTTACATCGACAAACAACCACAGATCTGAAAAAATTCAGCACAAAATTTGGAAAAAAATTGATTTATTGTTGAGTTTTATGTAATTTAAAGGCCCGTCTAGGGACAGACCCTGCAAACTAGCTTAAGCCATAGATGCTACGCTAAGTAGAATAGTTATGCTTTATAGATCTCCATATACAAATAAACATTAAATAAATAAAATCATAAAATATGCTGGGGGAACTGTTCATCTTGCCACTAATATATGAATACAATGTGTGCGCTGACAGAGATGTTAGCAAAAGGAGCTTCAACACAAGGTTGCGTTAGCTGCTAATGTTAGCAGCAACAAAACGTTGGCACTGAACGTTTCTGCAAACCACAGAAACGTTGAATATCTACGTTTCAACACGTGTAATACATATCATATTAACATTTCTACAAAACGTAGCATATTAACATTTCTATCTGTTGAATAATGATGTTTTATGGCGTGACAACGCTGCGGTTAAGGTCTGGTTAGGTTTAGGCACAAAGACCACGTGGTTAGGGTTAGGGAAAGATCATGGTTTGGGTTAAAATAAAATAAAAACAGCTGCAAATGTCCTGACATCTCGCTAAAAAACACCCACCCGCATTTGTCGGGTGAGACGGGGAGCAGGCGTTGGTTTCCAGGTGGTCTCGAGCTCCAACATTCTGCCAAGAAAGTTACTAACCATCCACCGACCCCTCCTCCTCCTCCTCCTAATAGGAAAGTCAGCTGATAGAGATCGCATGTGTCACTTTAGAAATGTTGATATGATACGTATAACAGGTGTTGAAACGTAGATATTCAACATTTCTGATGGTTTGCAGAAACGTACAACGCCAACGAGGTAAACACTCATTTTTACATATTTCATTCACGTATTTGACTGTTTAACATGGAGGACGTTTTGGTCTCTCAATTCATCATGTTGCTGTGTATCTGTTGTTGCTAAGTCTCTGACATCTCACCACCTCCTGTTTACTCTCTACTGCTCATCAAGTGCATAACAACCCTGACAACAGGAGAAACCGTTTTCAACAAGTTATTTCTTGTTAATAATCTTTCAAATAAAAGCTGTGAAGCACCAGAAATCTTTGAAAAGACTCAACAACCTGGATTTGAAGAGCCTGTTGTGTTGTAAACCCTTTCAAATGTTGTAAACATGCTGACATGCAAAAAGAAACGGAGCCATTTATTCCAAAGGAGTGTGAATGTTACGAATGGAAATCCACACATTCTTTACTTATGTTCAGTTCGTTGCCTCTTATTGTCTGAAATGAGTTTTCACACTTTTCGCTTTGAACAGCTTCCCATCTCATTTTCTTGAGTGTTTTCTGCTGACCTGTTTGTCTTTATTGTTTTTACTTCCACATTTCTCACACCAAGTTGTTCCTCTATTAATCTTTTGTAAATAAATATATGAGAAAATGCAGCTTTTTAAAAAAAAATGCATACCGACCAGAGGAAACAGCTTTTGGAAGCTCTCTCATGCAAATGTTTAATTGGTTTTGTGTCACACAGGTGTCGATTCATGTACACGAACATGTTAAATGATGCAATAAAGGTTTTTTTTACTGTTTTTCACATTCAATTTTTGTGGCACACGCTCTTCTGATTTCCCACTATGATGTTCTTCCTATATTAAATAGCATTTTTTAATCATTTTATTTAATATAAATTCACTTTTTGATGGGTTTTTTTTTGACTGAGCACCAATTACCTGGCCTTTCCAGACCTTTATTTGTGGCCTCTTTTTAATTCAGAAAGTGAATTTTTATTGTAATGATTGCTAGAGGTCATTGAAGCCAACACATACTCTCTATGCTACAAGAACATAAATGTCTGTGTGAGTTCATTCAAACAGCTTCTAGACTCCGGTGTTTGCGCTCATGGTTGAAGATGCCCCCGATCGCCAAAAGAACAGACCATTCATCTAAACTAATCATGATCAATGCATCTGGTATGCAGATGATAGGCAATAGGGACGGTCTAACCATGTTAAATTGGAGCAATTTCATTCTAATGTGGTCTCCAGATATCTGCTGAATACATTTATTAAATGATATTAAGACGTATTACCTCCACGGGGCGGCGGAGGCAGTTGGATACCTATGAACTGATGGTAATCACAGTCTCTACTCAGGGGACTTACTATAGAATAGCTTATTTGCACAGCGAGGAGACTTATGTGAAATGATAAAGAATTGCAGTAATAAATTCCAATGAAAGATGCAGAAGAAAGCGGAGTTAAACACAAGAGGTTTCTAAGAACATCTAACATAAAACTAATGTTGAACTTTTATTATAATCACAGTAAATAGCAGCTGTAATGCAAGATGTTAATACGGAGGAACTTATTTTAATTTAAATGTATATATATGCTGTAGTAGATCCATTTTCATATTGATTGTATTACAAAGTGCAGTGATTCTCCATGTATAACGGCATAAAACAAAGAGTTTATCAGTTGCTTCAGAATTGATGTAAACAATTAATTGATCATTATTATTCATTATTGAAGAATAACTGTTTGTTGTTTGTGCCACCATTTGTATCATTTGACTTAAAAATACATCATTGGTAAAAAAAAACAACAACCCATTTTTCCAGCGTCTGTCATAATTATGTTGTTGCTTGCAGATAAAACTTAGGAACATTTATCTCTATGCAGCTTGATCACCTCTCTAATTGTTTTTTGTGCTCACTCGCTATTTTTGTTGTCGCTAGTGCTCAAAATGACATATATGTAATTACTTAAAAAAAAAAAACATTGATTGCATTTGTGATAAATCTGGTTTCCTGCTGTAAAACTGCTCTCTCTCTCTCCCGAAGATAAACTGCAGCAACACTGACGGCTAAACGTCTACATGTTACAGTTGTGTTGAAATAAAAAGGAAAATGCATAGCTTCTCTCTAGAAACATAAACTTAGTACAGTGCATTTCCTTCATGTCATGTTGAAAACCATTTACTCATCTAGATGTACTGTGGTACCAGTAATCTGCACCAGTTTTGTAACGCACCATTAAAAAGAAACCAAAACATTTTTTTAAAGGTTTGGTAATTTAATTTAGGATCGGATTGTTTCTTCACATGTAAATGCAAGGCTGAACATATCAGTATTTTATTTATATTGGTTTGAGTATGTTAGAGCATCCACCTGCTGCTCTGCTACTGGTCCTACTGGTGGTTTGTGGATGATGAGTGATGCAGGAAGCAGTCATGATGGAGAGTTGAAGATGTGGACTTTTGTGGTGTTTTTCCTGCTCTGAAAACATGTCACATACACAAGAGTCCACATATGAAAACTCTAAAGTCCTACGTCCAGCATTGGCACTGAAGTTGTCGTTGGATATTAATTGTGAGGTGAGAAGAAGCACACAACATAACGGCAAGATCCACGGGCCCTTCGTTGCTTCGTTTCTCGCCAGGTTTCTCTACATATTCGACTGTCAAAATGAGATGTAAAAGACAATAAAGTAAATTATAAAAAGCCCAGAATAGTCAAACTCATTTCACTTCGTCCTACAGGGTATTACAGAGAAACCGCACTCCTACATGATAATTCATCAGATATATTCTGAAGTCTGTGCATGCCACCTTCTCAATGTCAAATCTATTCCCGTGATCAGCGTCGAGTCAATATTAACCTTCTCCGTCTTCAAAAAAAAATCCACAGATATCAATGATTCATCCTCCGTTTGGCTGCAGCTTTTTCAATGCTGAAGTTTTCCCCTCCTGATATCATGTTGAGTTCATGTGACCTTCTGCTGTATGTTGAGAGATTTATTGAACTTTTTTCAGTGCAGGAAAAAATCTGAACAGATAATATTAGTTTTGACTTTTCCACTCTTGCTTGAAGGATCTGATACTCTCCAGCAGTGTTTGAAGTAGGGTTACTGTGGCCTTATGGGAAAGGGGGGGGGGGAGTCTTTATGCAAATTATCACACAGATGAAGGCCTGTTTCTACTAACTAATATGTCATTGCATGGAAAAATCATCGTTGCTTTTGTTGCTGACATAAAGTGGAAACCTGCTTCAGAAAAGGTGCGTTATCAGGAAGTAAAGGTTGCTCCCCGACTTCCAGAGGAGCTCAGGTCTCCCCAGTAATTCAAACACTTCTCTCTACCATACTTTCATGTTGAATTACCCCCCCCCCCCCCCCCCCCTCCCAGCAGGCTGTACTGTAGCCACTCGCTTTCGCCTCCCAGGAGGAGAGATAGGATTGTGCGAGCGTGTATCAGCTCCGTGTCTATCTGCTGCAGTATCTTATTGTATTTTTCTGAGCTGAAAACATAAGCTGGGTAATGCTGCATAAGCTCCGAATCGCTCCACTCCTCCTGCACTCCCCGTTCCCCCAGTTCACACAGAGCGATACACCACCGACCGAAATCCAGGACGCAGCTGGACGGAGGAACTGAAGGCTCCAGTTTACAGGAAAAAAATTGAATTCCTTTGTTCCAACTATGAAACATAAACTGTATCTGATGCTGTCTGAAGAAGAATATCAAGATAATTTCAAGTTATCGTCTATTCGCTGTACTTTACTTTACTTTTTCAAGTACATTTTCAAAACTCAGGCAACAGAGACAGCCCTGAATACAAAGACACAGACATGACAGTAAAGTTTTCTCCACCGGATGAAACTTCATCAGAAAGCAAAGTGTAACATGAAAAAAAAACCCCTCGATTCGACTCAGTGAAGAGAAGAACAAAACAGGAAATAAAGTTTTGTTCTGTTTACTGCGCTCTCTCTCTCTCTCTCTCTCTCTCTCTCTCTCTCTCTCTAACTCTAACCTGTGGAAGTTCTTTTTTATTCTGCTTCGACGCTGAAATGAAGAAGGAAAACAAACCTCCCCCCCCCCGAAGACGCCTGAGAATAAACCGTGTGCAGAAAACAGAGAGATAAAAAGCTGCAGTCTAGCAGGAAACACGCAACAAGACGGCAAAGAAAGACCGGATGAAGGAAAACGGAGATTTAGATCTTTAGCACGAGTGTGGATAAGAATGTAAAGTTTGTTGTGAGGGTCATCATCAGATCTACGCTGTCAAACGTGGATCTGCAACTTTCATCAGTCTGAGTGGAGCTGAGCGATAATTTAATGCTATTTTCAATCAAATTTGAGTCTTCTTGTTGATACAAGTAACGAGAGAGAAATTCAAAATCATGCCTACACTCTTACCTGGCCAATCAACATGTGAAGTGATTGACAGATTGTTGTTTTCTAGAGCCGCCAACGATTGATCGATTAGTCGTTCGACAGGAAATGAATCCGCAGCTGTTTGGATTATAGATTAATTATCAGTTTTTGTTCTCTGACCTCAGCTGCTCACATGTGAGGATTTGCTGCTTTTCTTTATCATAAATCATGACGGTAAATTAAATATCTTCAGACACGATAATGAGTCGACTGAAACTGATAGAATTTAGGGAATAATAATAAGTAAAGTGACACGTAATATTATTGAGTAGGTTAATCAGTCCTTTGATACTGATTAAAAGTTATTAAATTACTGAAGTAGATCTAAATACACTAAATTACTACATTTTTGTCATATATTTAGTAAATCTCGATCTGTTTTTGCCAATAATTACGTTAACATTAATCCAATTTTCTTGTAAAATTAATTTGGGTTTATTAAATATTTAGGTCATATTAACATACTTGTATTTTAATGAACGTTTTCTTACTTTGTGTCACTTTATTGCCAAAATTCTTTTAAGTAACTATTGATCATATTTTTTACAGTGTGTTCGTCAGACAAACAAACTGAAGACATCACTGTGGATTTGGCGTAATGGCATTTTTTCTCTATTTTTCTTCACATTTTTGTAGAGTAAAGGTTGATAAAAACTAATCACTTGGCTACACATTCAAATAAAAAAAATGAAAGTCTAACAAATAAAATGTCCCTGAAGCTCAGATCAAGAGAAAGTAACCCTGAGAGAAATCAGTTGTCATTCTTTCCCTGCAGCAGCTCTGAGTTACTGTTCAGTTTCCTCTTCACACTCCGCAGGCGTCTTAATCTCTCTCCGCCGGTCGGTCTGCTGAACATAAACTCAGAACAGGACAGCAGATCTGAAACCGGAGCTAACAGAGGTTGTTTCTTTTTTTTTTAAATATAAAGCTCCGTGGCCTGATCTGACATCAGGGGCTCAGCTGTGCTCCTTCACTATGTCTTACTCATCCCCGTTCCTCCAGTATGATTACTGTGTAAGACCGGAGAGCATTACTGATGGTGTGTGTGTGTGCGTGTAAAAGGGAAAAACTTCAAGCGCTTCAGTTCAAACGGTTTGTTTGAAAGTGCTGAGAAATGCAGATTCAGATTTGCAAAGTGACTCTTCCAGTTTATTCCTCCTCGCTCGACATCCTCGGCGGCTTCCAGACGGCTGATATCACAGCTGTTACACGCTCGGCGGTCTCTCCGCTGTCGGAACTGTAAACTGTTACCAACTGATAACTTTAAACGCCGGCGGACATAAAGATGCTGTTCTCACTCTCGCCAATATCAGTTATAATCCTCACTGCAGACACTTACATCAATATGGATTCATGCGGCGCAGCGGCGACACGGTACTTTCATTTTAAACACAAATAAAGCAATTTAAAAGGATCTTCTTGGAATAAAAGTAAAAAAAAAAACATTATAGCTTATTGTTGAATTCATGAGTAATTTTTATTTGGTTTTACAAAAGGCTGATTTTATTATTGGAGTTTTGTATTGGTGCTTGTTTAATATTGACAAAGAAATTCAAAAGTACAAAAGCACAAAAAAAGCAGCAGGAAAAAATAAAAGAATTAACACATTTTAAAAAAAAAACAAAAAAAAGCTACAGAGGAGCCAAAATCACAGCTTCCCTTTGACCTACAGTAGGAATCTCTGAACTTTGACCTTTGAAATTTCAATCAAGCAAATGTTTGTGCTTGATTATGAGTTCAATACTTACTTTAACAGGAAGAAAAAGACTATGCAAGCATTTTTCTTTTTTCCTTTTCATCTATCAATATGTTTGTATGATGGAGAATATTTTCAAACAGCATATTTCTGCCGTCTCATCGTCATGGTGACAGTGCTCTTTGACATTTTTCTGTTGCTCTTTTTCTGCCTCGGATACAGCCAGATGATCATCCCTTTCCTGTTCACCCGGTTTACAAAACCTCTGATTGACCTCGGTTGTTTTCTCTGAATCAGGATCAAATCAGAAGAATCTGAGCAGCAGCTACCACATCTTGAGGCTGAAGTACATTAAAGTATGTTGCCTCCCGTTCAACAAGCCTCAACTTCTTTCTAATAAGTCAATCATATTGTTCGACGAGTCATTATGGTCTCAATCTCTAATTTCTGACCTTCTAATTAGTGTGCTGGTGGTCATTTTGGAAATAATTATTCCGTTAATAAGATTTGAAGACTTTCTGTCTGCCGTGTGGGCGTTGATTGACAGCTGTGATTGACAGTTGGCTCACCCGCTGCTCTCCACGGCTCCGGGACTCGCACTGAGTCGGGCTCCTGTCCCAATATTTCACTACGTTTAATATAACTTGATTACGATACCTGCCCTAATTTAGCTAAAGTAGCTAACCGCTCAGTGTTCCCAGTAAGCTAGCGTTAGCTTCGGTCCGAGGATGCGGGGTGAGTTTCCAGAGTGTGAAAGACAACGCAACGCACTCTTTATTTGTAAGCTCCTGACTCCAAACAGCAAGGACGGCGCCGACTATAAGTTGCAACTCAACCCCTCAGGAGGAGCGCCAGGCTGTGGTCAAACCGTGTAATTACAGCGTCCGAGTCTGTCACATGATGCACACTGGCCCACAAACAAACACTGGAAAAGAAGCGGCTGTAATACGTGAATACAGTTTTTTTGGGCGTCACAAACCCCGAGAAATGATTTGTTTTACTATCAGAATTTGATCCAGTTGGTCTGATAACATTTGGAAAGTCTTGAAGAGCCACATGATTAAATGATTTTATCCTCATTCAAGTGAGCGCAAAGAGCCAACAGGAAGTCAGCCGGCCTGTCCAGCGGAAATCTCTACCGAGCATGCTCTATAGTCCCAACGATCAGGAAGTGTGAGCAACATCTGGGTAATTTCTTTACAGCAGGAAGCTGATTTTTTTGGCTTCATGCGCCACTGAGCAACTTACATAAGAATGAACAGGACGCCCTCTTTGAGTCCTGTATCCAGTTCATTCATTGGATGTTAATTCACCCAAGCTGCAGCTCTGAGCTTCAAACTGGCTCCAAATGGAAAACCAACAGGTGACATCACACCTCGCTGCATCCAACTTTATATACAGCCTGTGGTGTGAAACCATAACAACACTGTTTGTCCAAAATGGCAAAAGCATCAAACTTAATCAGTTATCTGAGCTACAGCAGAAATAGTGTGTGGACGAGTTAATTATGCTGCAAGTTGAATAGTTGAAGCCCCTCTGTGCAGAATTTTTATTCATTATAGTATCATTATAGTGTCTAAAAGATGAAATTCTTGTAAAAATTGGTGGGGAACTGTTGGAAGTTCTTAAATATACACGATGGGGCTTAAAGCTCAATCACATGACATTAAGGGCTTATTAAAGAAAATCTCTCGAACACAAATTCTGCAGCAATGAAACTGCATTTTGTCCATCAGAGCAAAAGAAAAGATCATTCATCCTTTAGTATCTTGGATGTATGAAAAGCCAATAGCAGCAGGCGCCTGTGCACCTCGATTCAGCTCAGTGTTATTAAAGCACAGTCTCAGTGCTCAGAGAAGGCTTGGAGGTCTATAATGAAGGATTGTGGGCCTGTAAAGCAGCGGCAGCGAGGCCTCCTGAGAGAACTCAAACCGCCGAGCTGCAGCCGGCACTACAGAGGAGACGAGCAGCTCCCGGCCCCGCTGCTTCAGCTGTGGGATTAATGGACAGTATAGCCGGAGTGATTTGTCTTGCATTGATTGGTTATTCTTTATTCTGTTCGGCTTTCAACTTTATGTTCATTCCACTTTACACAAGTGAACTCAAGCGAAAACCTCGATTGGCTCTCGCCTCTCTTGTGTAAGACTGCTGCTGCTGCTGCCGCTGTCATCATCAATGCAACCGCAACAAGGAGCTCAGTGACCACCAGCCGCCCGTCCCCGAGCTGAGAGCAGTTCTCTGTGAGTGTTTCAGGGATGTTGCGTTATGCTTTGCAAATGCATGATGTGCAGCGACACTGAAATAATCAGCTGCTCGGACGCCGTGTTTGTTTTGGGGTTGGATCACGGATGTTTCTGGACATCTTGTGTTCCTCGAGATGTGGTTCGAAGTTCTGTAAAAACAGTTAAGTTCCTTTTTGATATGAATTTTGTTTAACAACCTGTCCGTCAATCGTCTGTTTGTGTGTCTGTTCTTCTTTCCTGAAGCTGTTGCTCTGAATTTACATTTTCCCTCATTTAATCTGTGCACTTTTCATATATTTCATCAAACTGGACTTAACGTCGTACATGGCAACATCAACCTCCACTCTTACATAATCTCATTATTATATATTATATAGTCCATATTTCATTTCAAATTGTATATCGAATTTCTATTCTTATTCTACTCTAATAGATTTTAAATGTAATTTTAATACTATTTTGTTTTATTATGTATTACTACCTTACTTTTGCTCTATTTATATTATCTTTATTCTTCTATGTTGCGTTTGTGGGAGCAAACACTAAGACACATTCTTTGTATGCTGCATACGAATAAACAGATTCTGATTCCTTTGTTTTAACTGTGTTTACTTATGTCTTATCATTTTTGATTCGTACATTATATCAGTTTTGTGGCTTCACTCTATATATAAATGCAGTGTAGCAACTAACCTGCTTAGTACAAGGTCATTATTGAGATAGAGATGATGGAGAAAACTATAAAAATAAGACACAAGTTGTAATAAACCATAACTTTCTCTCTCTGTCTCGGCTGTAGCACCATTAACGAGTTTCCTGTTATAGCTTCATTCAGGAAAACATGAAACATCTCACTGATGTGTTTCTGGATCATGTGTGCTGTATTACAGAGCGTAGCGCTGATAGAAACACACACACACACACACTCTTACACAGGAGATGGAGGAACAGCAGGTGGGCCCATTACCAATGCAACACACTCCTACTTCCCCTCAGCAGGATCATCATCTCCCTCTCCCTCTTCTCGTCACCTCATGTGGGTTTGATGGTAACTAAACTCGTGCCGTTGACTCCACTGGGGGGACACTGCAGCAAGTGTGAGAAGCACAAGTGGAGGTATCATCACCTCTGCAGGTATGAACACATTTTTTGATCCTGTGCTTCAGGGTTTTTGTTTTATTTATGACACCCAGAATTAAATGGGTTTGCATTTTGTTGGTTCAAGAGCTGAATATGTTTCCTGGTCTTTAAACTCAGCACTAGCTATAAACACAACAAATGACATAATATCACCCTTTAAGTTGATGTGTTGAACTTGTTAGCAAACAGTTGCTTATTTTCCAACATTATCATTTGTTTGGAGTCGTGTTTCTGTCCACCTGGTGAATTTAAATCCAATATTCACTCTCTTTTAGCTTCTGTTTTTGCTCTCTAACAACTCCTGAGGGAAATATCTGGCTCTTAAGCTGCTAAATGCTCCACTATGTTACTAACTGTGATAACACTAACTGTGTCTTTTTGCTGTTCGGTACTGAAGCAGGGTCTTGGGGTCTTTCAAGAGATAATAATGATTACATAACATACAGTGTTTTCTCTATCAGTGATTCTTCTCCTCACAGATTTATGACCTCTCCTTGAACAGTGTGCAGCACTTGTGTTGGGCTCTTGAATATGTAGTCACTTTTTTTTTTCTATTTTCTCTATTCACACTCTCCCTCTCCTCAGAACAGCCTTCAAACTGGACTTGAAGTTTCACGTCGGGAGGAAACACACTTTCCCAGCATCAATGTTCCAGATACCACCGGCGTTAATTCTTCTCCTCGCCGTCGGCAGCTGTCAACACCGCGGCTGAGCGCTCAGAGGGTACACAAACATATAGAATAAATAAACAAACACTTCACTGCAGAGACTCGCTGAGAGGAGACGACCAAGGTCAGACAAACAGGGATAAACAGAGAGGAAGAACAGAGCTCTTAAATATACAGTATAGTATATGGAGGAAAACTTTGATACTGAGTTGAGAGAAAAACACCAATAACCTTTTCAGAAGAGACCATGTGACAAGGCCGAACCAATCACAATAAGGCAGGGCTGCATATTATGAAATTGGTAAATCAGTCCCATAGATGTTGGACTGGCATGAAAGACACATTCAGTATTTCAAACTGATATTTTTAGACAAAATGAGACAAAATGTTACCTTTTGCTCTGGTAACTTGTGATGGAAATGTTTCAAACAATCATTCATAGAAACCTTAGAAATCTTCACAGCTTCCCAAAATCCCCAAATTCCCTTCAAGGAGTTTTAAAAACAATTCACAGTCAAGTATTAAAACAACATTAAGACTGAGCTGGAGGAAAATGTTGGGATTCGTTGCCACTATCTGGCATTATGACAAATAATCACACAGTATATCCAAATTCCACAATTAACATAACAAATACTAATATAAATGACAAGTGTTCAGGTTTTCATTTTCTTTTTATCAGGTTGGGAAAATGGGAAAAGCCCTTATTCCAAGATTACTGCAGCAACTATCAGCAGCTCTTCACACAATCCAGTGAACTGACTTCAATACATTTAAGCTACATTATGTTTATTTTTTTTCTTATATTTCTGGTTAAAATATATATATCTTATGAGGAGAGGTGTCGTCGAAGAGATAGATAAAGATATTCCCTTCTCAAGGTTTTAAAGCGAGCCTCGTCCTTTCAACCAATCAGAGAAGGCCTCTTGGATGAGTGGTTTGCTTTCCAGTCTCATGCTAGCGTTAGCTTGATTTCCAGGAGTTGCATATTGCAGCTTTAAAAACCTTACAAAGAAAATTATTTGAGCACATTGGTGATAAAATCCTGTAAATTCAATACTGATATTACACATCCCTGCCAACAATGTTCCAATACAACCAGAAACACTGTATTAAAACACAACCCAGTGCACCAAATCATTATATTACCCAGCTCCATGCAGCGCTAATCACTATGTAACTTCATGGCTACATTATTAGAGAGAATATTGTATGGAAAGTAGTAGTAGATCTACTTCACCCAGTACATTTCCCACTCAACCTTCACCGCAATACATTTCATATTCACATCTTTAATCTTCACAAGAACCTTGACTCTGTTCTCTGGGAGCATTCACAGAGATCAGGTACACTCCCGCCTCCCGGTCCTGACCAATCACGGAGCAGGTATTTGAGAAAAGAGAAGGAAGTAGGGGGTAATGTAAATGGAAGTGAGAGGCAGAGCGGTGGTTGGAGAGTCACTTTGCGAGATGGAACGGCTAAACATTTTCCACTTTGCAGAGACGAGACGAGAGAAGAAGACTCGGCTTTCTTTATTCAAATGAAACAAAAGAAGATAGAGATTTTCAAAAACGAGCGAGAGCACCATCCTGCTTTTTCAATCTCAATAGAAATGGAATGGAAATAGATAAAAAGAGAGGGGAGGAGTGGGAGAACAAGGGGAGAGAATCAAAAGAGAAAACAAGCTATGAGATAGAAAGGTGTTGAGTGAAAAATGAATGAATTAGACAGAAAAATCCATTGAACCATCGAAGAAAAAAACACAAGTATAATGTCTGATCTGCCTTCACTGACTTTTCAATTATTTGGCTTTTAAAGTATATTACAGCTTTTCAACACATGGCTAAAACACATGTGGATTTGATTCCATCCCAGATGTCTCCTGGTTGTCCATCGCTTTGGTCCAGACTGAAATATCTCAACAATTATGGGATGGATTGGCGAGGAATTTGGCGCAGATATCCATGGTACCCAGAGAATGAACCCTGCTGACTTTGATGATCCTCTGACTGTAGCGTCGCCATGAAGTTTTGTGACTGAAATGTCTCAACAACAGTTGGATTGCCACAATATTTGGCACATTCCTGTTCTCCTCAGGGTGAATTAACTTTTCATCTAGTGCCACCATCCAGTGAAATATTCAGTTTGACCAATACTTCAGTTTATGACCAAACTCCTGTAAAACTAATGGCATTCCCATCGGCCTCAGCTATACTTTGTGTTCAGTGCTAATTGGCAAAAATTGGCAAGAAAATGTCAGAAAATGGTGAAAAATATCAGTTATAATTTTCCAGAGTCATAATGTGACGTCTTCAGATGTTTTGGTTTTTTTTGACCCACAGTCCAAAACCCAAATATATTCAGTTAACTGTCATGTATGACAAAGAAAAACATGAAAACATCACAGTCAGTGAGTTCAGTCAGTTTCATCCCTCCAACCAGCCTGACATGATGACTCATTTATTCTGGCAACATTTAAATGTTAAGTAAAAACTTGCTTTCTAAAGCATTGTCAAAGAGCAAAACCAGACACAGTATTGGTTGTAATATATTTTGGTACAGACCGGGACAAGCTCTCAGGTCTGTGTTAACCACATTATGACTGAATACACTGGAAACCCTGCATGTGTGTGCAGTGGGAGGCTGTTTGGCATCAATCAGTTAGAACAGGTCAAGAGTCTGAAAAGACGAGTGTCGAGAGATTTCTGTGAGTAATGGTTTTCTACAGATTGGTATGCAGGTAAGACAGGAAGCTGTCACACTGAACTCCCATGAGCCCTGTGATACATTTACATACCTGCATGCATATTTATGTACAGAGAATCACAAGAAGCGCTTAATGAAGACAAATGTTAAAGCATTTGTCTTTTTTCCCCCATGTTTTTGTGTATTCGACAATGGAGAGCTTGACAATAAATACAAGCACACACACACACAATCATACACACTCCATGACCTGATGACTCTGCCCCCCAAAAATACATATTCAAAAGCCTACACACACACTTACACACACACAGCAGGAGACCTAGTATATGTCATCCAGCTTTCCAAGGCTTTCCTCTCTCATCACATCACATTACAGCACCAGAGCAGCCAATCAGAGTCACACAGAGAGAGAGAGAGAGAGAAAGAGTCTTAGAAAGCTCCTCACAGTAAAATGTCTTTTTCTTGAAAAGCTCATCCAGCAGAACGAGCGAGAGAAGACGATGAAAAGGAAGACAGTGATGGAAAGAGGAAAACGGTGACACGAAGAGGAAAAAAAAAATAGAAGAAGGAGAGTGATAGAGAGAGAAAAGTGAGGCTGAGAGACAATTTAATTGTATGTCAGGACTGGGGTGACTGCAGCCTTGTATTTACTTTTATCGACGTCAGTTAAATCTAATTACCTATCTAGAGAGAGAAAATGACAAGATAATAAGAGAGATGATGAAGGGGAAGACAGAGGGAAAGCAGTAAGAATGTAAAGACAAAGAAGATACAGCCAGGACTGTATGAAAATACACTTCAAAATAAGAGCGGTTTATAAAATGTACTTAATTGCAACGGTGTCATTGCTGTAATTTAACTGGATCAATTATTCAGCCGCAGCACTTCTTTCTAATTACTTTTTATGCTAAAATTTCTAATTACAGTTTAGCGGTGTGACACGATATCAACCCAGTCTCACATCAAAATGTATAATAGCTACGTTGGTCCACGGCTCAAAATGGATTAGTTTCAAAATAACGGCTCTAAAATTATAAGATGCCTCTGTTTGTTTGTTTGTTTGTTGTTGTTTTTTTTGGCCTGTTCTTCTCTGTTGACCTGCATCAAAGTCATGTGACTGTCGAGTTTCTGTCTTTCAATATTATAAGATAGTTTCAGCATTAAAATGTGTTTTGATAAATAAAGGAATGTGCATTTTATTTTCATAATCTTCGTTCAGTGAATGTATATGATGTTTAGTTGGTCGGTTATAGTTTCAGGCTTTCTATCGTTGCTATGGTGGTTGCTATGGATGCTGCTATGGATGCTGCTATTGCTATTATAGTTATCTGAGCTGTTATGTTATTTGTGTTATTTAATTGTTTGATGATGTTCTTTTGATAAAATGTAGATTTTAGAGCCTTGGGGATGAACTGAATATGAAATCCAGAATTTGAAGCTTTTGAAGCCATGAGCAGCACTTGGCGACAGCGGTAAGGAAAAACTCCCCTTTAACGGGTGGAACCGGGGGGGGGGAATAACAACAATCATAACAATAATGACAATGACATATCAGCCAGAGAAGGATGCCAACAGGACTGTGAAGGACCGCGAAGAAATAAAGTTTTTTTTGTCAGTTTTTGATAACTGAAGGCTACAGAGGAGCAATGTATTGTGGGTAAATTGACACGTTCGACCACTCTTTTGGGTTGTCGGCCGTCAGTGGGCTTCGTTCTATTTCAAGTCGCCTCTAACTATCTCTCTTAAGAAAAGGCGTTTTATAGCCTGCAGCGGTAAAATGTGAAGTTGATCATTTAATTTTAAAAACTGACAAAAAAAAAACTTAAATTCTCAGAAATAAAGTTTTCTCTGACAGAAACTTGATAGACGCAAGCCAACAGAGACGAATACGCCGAGACAAAAACAAAACAAAACAAAAAAAAACCCCGTAGGCGTCTCACAGTTTTAGACGCGTTATTGTGAACGTGGACCAACGTTGCTTTTATACATTTTGATATGAGACCGGGTCGCTCATCAGACACGCAGGCCTCCATCCTCCAATCAGAAAGCAGATCGCTCTAATGTTACAACTAATGTCCGATAACAACGTTCCTGTACTGTACTTTTCTTTGTTTCTACCTCAAAGATAGTGAGTGACCTTTTAAGAGAAACTGTTGTTAAACTGAAGATACACCAGACAATCTAATCACTCAGTATTGTACACCATGGAGAAAATGAGAAATTATAATAACATATAATACATTTTCTCTATGCTGATCAGCCGTGTCACATGTATAACTGGGAGATATGGCGACTAAACCCACATGATGTTCTCCTGCTCTGCTTTACAATTCAGAACGTGTCATGAATGTAATGAAGTGAAAAATCCCTGTTGCCCAAAAGTTGAACAGCTTTAATGTTGGTGGCCTGGTCACGGGAGGTTAAAAGCTAACAGCCATCATCCTCAGGCTGCAAATAGCCACAATTAACTGGCCGAGTGAGCTCAGACACTGGTTTTATCATGACAATAAAGGCTCGACTGACCCTTTTTTTCCTCAGCGTCCAGTGTTCCCAGTGAAGCTGAAGGAGCCTTCATCCTCTCGGGGCAAAGAAGCAGCTTTGGCAGCTGATTTTTTGCTGAGCAATAAAAAATTGGCTGCTAAACTATTCTGATTTTAACATCAAACAAGCTTCAAAAACAGAACGAGCGGACATTGTCGTGTAAAATGTCTCCAGCTGAGTCCTTTCAGGTAGTTTTTTCTGTCTGGTACCGCTATCACTGAATAAATAAGAGGAGAGATAGGAAGAGAAAGAAATCAAGCGTGAGAGCACTCTTGCCATCTCTCTGTCTGGTCCCTCTTTCTATTCCTGTTCTCCTTCGTCATCGTGTCCGTCTGAATCTGCGTCACGCTGGCTGGAACCTGCGTCCGCTCACTCAGAGGAGGATTCGTGACGTTCCGCTACAGTTTGGGAATCTCAGAGTCCTCCGTCCTCACAGAGATGATGCGTCATTGAGGTTTGTAAAGAACTGACATTCATTATTCATTCCATAGTGAGGTCAAAGGTCAAAAAGGCACCCCTGGAGGCATAATGACTTCTTTCACGATCAATAATTCACAAGTATTGTCTTGATAATCAATTAGTGTTTGTCAGTAATTACAGATGGCCACCATACCTTAATGGAACCCAAAACAATGTCTTACTGTGCTTCAAATGGACAAAAGCGAGAGAAAATGCTGAAAAAACAGACTCAACTCAAGGTCCATTTAGTAGCTCTTCTGGAGCTTTTGACCGTATCACACAATCCTCCTCAGCTGAGGAAGATCAACTTTTGTTTTGATTGTTTTGTCATCTACTGTTTGAGCGAGACGTTCCTTGTGTTTCACTCAAAACAGGAGTTTAACTCAAAGTCCTACTTACTTGCTTTTTCTAGAGTTTTCAACCACATCTTGTGGTCATCATCAACAGATTGGAGTGTGCTCAGTTGTCAAGTTATTATGTGACTGATGTTTCATGCTTAGGTAATGTAATGACAACTAAAGTATCTCCATGACAACTGAGCAAAGTGTAAGATGTAGTAGAAAGGTCAGGTTAGAAAGAAGACCTTGAGGGGTTTTTGTGTGTGTGTGTGTGTGTGTGTGTGTGTGTGTCAAATTATGTGATATTCTACTTGATAACTAAAGAAAAGGTCACTTTAAAAGGCAATTTCTTTTCAGCTGATCAGCTTAATCAATAATCAAATGTTTTTTTCGACTCTGACTCAACACGGTGTTCATGGTAACTCAGCAGCCGGCGGGGGATTCAGCTGAAGCACGACTCCAGGGTCCTTGCTCTTCATGCCTTCAAAGAACAATCATTCTTTTTATCTTTTTACCTTTATCTTGTCGAGTCTAAAAATCAAGGTGAAATCAGTGGAAAAATAGCTGCTACGCCAATCAAAATATATACCGCAAGCTTTTTCTTGAAGATGTGAAGTGAAACTTGAACACAGACACTTTTGTGCCATATTTGAATAAAAATAAGAGATACTTTTGAAAGCACTGAACCTTTCAAACTCTTGTTTTACTTTTCCCAAAAGGCACAACTTTTGAAGAAGTCCTAAAAAAAAATACACTGCGATGCTGCGTTACAGTCCGGTATGAAGCTGTCATGTCACAAAGGTTTAACGTGATGGGACACGAGTTCATTTGGATGTCAAACTAATACACATCTAGTGGGAGTTTTGCTGATAGTCCACAGAAAAACTCACTGACTGCTGTTCAATTTCTGCTCCCAACAAGACTTTACACCAAGTTACACACAAGAACAGAGAGACTGAAAGCAACTTACACTGACATTCATCTCCAGAGAGATTTAAAACAAGTACAAACAGAATAATCGTTTGATTGCAACACTGCTAGAAAGTAAGAAACACAAGAGTCAGAGTTACTTGATGACATCTTAACATACACAACAAGAATGTTCCTAAAGGACCTGCTGGTTGCAGCTATGTGCAGATTTATGCATCACTAAATTAAAACCTGTAGCACCTCATAAACTATTTGTTAAGTAGAGATGAGTTGTTACTATATATTTACAGCTACTAATTGCAGGTGGAACTGCTGCTAAGCTAGCTGAATGAACCAACTGACAAAGCTAACGTTAGCTTGCTAATATCTGAAGATTAAAAGAGGTAAAATGAGGTAGAGCTGCAACAATTAGTTGATAAATTGATTAATTAATTAGTTGACCGTCTATTTTGATAGTTGAATAACTGCTTTAGTTTCTCATATGTGAGGATTTAATGATTTTCTTTGTCATGCATGATAGTGAACTAAATATATTAGGGGTTTGGACTGAAATACGACATTTAAAGACGTAACCGTTGACTGGGAAATTATGCATAATGATATTAATCATTAGTTGCAGCTGAAATATAGAATATGGTCGACATATCTGACCTGACACTTTACATTTACTAGAAAGAAACACAATATACCTCAAATTACAATACTATATGCTGATGATGTTGGTGTAAATGACCGAATAATGTCAGTTAGCTTAGCATAATGGGATATTTCTCTCTCACTGTAAACTGCATGAATACTACTAATTATAAAACACACATATTTCTCCAGGGATGCAGATAGAAATAAAACAAAGTCAGACCTACATTCACAAAGGTTTGACAGTTATTTAAATGTATCCTTTGGCTCCTAAAACTGTTATTTTAAGTGATGCTACAGTGACTTCCTGTTTACGTAGTTGCTTATTGTTGGACTACAGATGTTTCCTAACAGCCAATCTTCACATTACTTAAGTGTTTACTATCAAAGAAAGTTTTAATGGACTCCTTAGTTCCCATGACAGGAAATCCTAATGCTGCAGCACAATGATATTTTAGACGATGAGGTGCTTCCAACTTTGTTTGTACCCTCGTGCACAAAGCCAGGGCTGTGTTGCATCAGCTGTTCATAAATCCATCACTAAGTGCGCGTGTAAAGTTCATCCTAAACTCTTAGTAACTACAAATTAACTAGTGCTTTACTAAAATCAGGTTGCACCTGTCATTAGCTTCAACCAGTTCGCTTGGCAGTTGTTTGCATCTTCACTCCGTCTCAATGCAGCCAAAACTCAGAGCAGAACAGAGGACACTGAAAGATGGATCCATATGCGTCGTCCCATCCTTTCAGTGGCCTGCGTAACTATGGCAACATCCATAGTTGTGAAAATAGTCTTGGAAGGAAACCAGCAAAAAGGTCATTCAGACTTTGTACATTCAGTACGAGTTGAAAAAGGGAAAGAACAAATATTTGCAGATTCATATTAAATAAAGTAATGATGTCACATTACATCTTCCTCTTTTAAATCTCTCTTTAAATGCACTTTTTTTTTTAAATTGCTTACTCTTGATTCAGTTTATTCTTTTTGTTTTTACTGTTTTAGCAATTTGTGCCTTAAACTCACTTATTATTATTATTATTATTATATCGATTCTACTATTTATCTGGTAATTTCTCTTTTTGCTTTTATGTCTTTGTACAGCATTTTGTAACTTGTTTTTGAAAAGTGCTCTATAAAAAAGTTATTTTTATTATTATCATTATTGTAATTAGTACTACACTGACATTTAAGGTTGCAGATGAAATGTAATGACATTTAGAACAGTTTTTATAGAGCATGATATTTAATTTATATTTAATAACTTGTTTTTCATCTTTAAAACTAAAAAAAATTATTTAATCCATTTAAAGGAGATGGCTTGTAATTTGCTATATTTTTTTACTGTCACGTGCAGAGCCAAACCGACGATGAACTGATCTACTCACTAGTATTGTGTGTGTATCTAAAGCCTGATATATCTTATTCCTCAGTGCCGTACAGCCTCATCCTTCACAGTCAACTGGTGAAAGATGTCTGCTCTTGCACCATTTTTCAAGTTATACCTGCATGAATTAACTTTAGGATGTGTAATTAATAAATAAAAAGGCATTTCAGCAGCAGCAGCAGCAGCAGCACACTCTCAGCCTGTCTGAACTGTAGCTGTCAGTACTTTGATTAATGTGATACATGTGGAACTACATGTATGAGGGAGGACACGTAGCCGCAAAGATCTTTGGCAGAGTGGGGTATCAAACAGCTCCGTGTTATCATAGAGGTACAAACCCTGTGACCTCGCCTTTCTTCCTGCAATGCCGCCATCAGCAGCCAATTAGAAAACATCTTAACAGAGACATCAAAGAAGAAGAGAGAGAGGACATCAGGGGACCACATATGGAGCCTGTACGTGTCCGCGCAATGTGACATCAAAACACACTGGCCAGCCGAACGGTTTATTAATGACTATAATGTAGACAGCACGACTTCAAACACATACAAAAAAGCACCGAGGTTATGAAAGACAAGACAAAGAGGAAAACAGGACAAAAGATGGATACATTTAGGACGCTGGGATTTCTTTTGAACACTAAACCAACAGCAGATAAAGTTAGAAATCAGCTGATGAAGAAAGAAAAGACAAATATTTCTCTCAGGAGTTGGTGGAGACCAAACCAGAGCTAATATATGGGAATGGTTGCTAATGGTAAATGCTAATGGTAAATGGACCATACTTATATGGCGCCTTTCTAGTCTTCTGACCAAAGTCTCAACCTGCCCATCAGAGGAAATCTAATCATTCACACACAGCTGGAGCAGCCATCAGGAGCAATTAGGGGTTCAGTATCCTGCCCAAGGACACATCGACATGCGGACTGGAGGAGCCGGGAATCGAACCGCCGATCTTCAGATTGGTGGACGACCTGCTCTACTTCCTCTACACTGACCAAAACAATTTTATGTGTGTTTTCAGCTTGTTGCCTGCACCCAAGTGGCTAAAAACGGTTGCAACTTTAAAACTTGCATGAGATATTAAAGAGAGATTTCTTAAGTCTTTTTTTTTAATGTATATATTTGTTTAGATTTTATTTAATTTTTAGAGTGTTCGAACTTGAGTTGTAACCATTCCTGTTTTTAAAATGTAGTACATTTAGCAACTATTAACCAAAAAGCCAAATTATCTTTAAAGTAATTGTTTTACTTGAGTTATTTTTTAAAAAGATCAAAACTAGTTCAACTTAAAGCACTTTGCATTTAAAGCATTAAATTGTCTTACAAGTGAAATTTTCTGTTAAACTTGGTTGACGTTTATTAATGAAACAGAGGCAAAAACAAACCCCGGAAATTCAACTAAAATAACTTAAGAAAAATAAATGAATAAAATCTGCAGCCGCCTACTCTCTTCTCTACTCATCATAACTGACCAGCGACTGGTCTTTTACCTTCTCGGCCTCTCCTGACTGGAATCAACCATCCACTCAGTTAACCACAAGTTGAGCTACAAGGACACAAACAGTTTTAGCAAGCCCGCCTCATCTCAACAGAGCCTAGTGACTCACTGCTTAGTGCAACTAATGATTCACACCTGTTGTCGGTGTCACTGATTAAGCAGAGAATAATGTGTCCTAACATCACGACACTCTCTAAAAAGAAACACATCACCGCAGGACGGAAGCTCTCCAAACACTGTGAAACTACTCGACTGAAACCTGTTATTGGTGCAACATCACTGATAAATTAACAGAAACACTAGACTGAAATTAGTGATTAAAAAACACAAAAAAAACCCCAAGTAATGTTGGGAAGGAGGAACCTTTCAACAGCCACCGTTAAGTGACTCAGCACTAAAAACTTCACAATTAAATGATTTTTTTCTCGGTTGTACAATGAAAAAACTCATCTCATGCTGCCGAAACACCATAACAGGACTCTAAACGCAACCATATATCACACACAATCCTAGTCAAGTATTCATAGCACATGTGAGACAAGTTTAAAATACTTTACTGTAACTTTCTGAGTCCTCATATGTCCTTCAAGTCAAAACATTCTTGTGCCTGCCAACGGCTCATTCAAACAGAGGAACCATTGTGTTTCCATTGCTTCCTATGGAGACACAACAAAGAGAGCTAACGAGCTGAGAACCAATGAGCCGTTGTCTAACATCGCTTTGTGTTGCCCCGTGCAGCCTTAAATATGTATGAAGCAATATGAGGTTCTCTAAGTGGCTTTCAGACCGAGGTTTAATCCTCTTGGAGAGTTTAGCCCAATGAGGGGTGAACAGGGGGCCCGTTTGACAATGGAGTTCAATTGACGGAGAAGCATCCATTTATTTCTTTTGTAATTAAAAGCAAATTACGGAGTGCGAGTCAGCCGGGATTGGCTCAAAACAGTCAAACGCAGTAAATCACCGAGACGATTATTTAAATGTACATGTACACAGTTTAAAGACACGAGGAAATGAGCGCTCAGGCGGGTCGGCGCAAGTTCACCTGCGAGTCGATGTGAAGATCATCAGACACTTCTAAACTTCTAAGGGTTGCAGCTCGGGGACTGGTGGTGCTGGGGTTGTTTTTATGTTAAGCTCTCTTTAATGTCTCTGAAAATTAAAAACATAGTCAGAAATCTTGGTGTAATCCTAGACTCCTAGGAGTTTTGAATGAATCAGAGGATTGATGTCCAGGCAGGACGTCGAGAAACTAATCCGTGTTTTCATTTCCAGCAGGTTAGACTACTGTAACCAATCAGAACGCTGCTGCAAGGTGAAGCAAGTTAATTTGTACAGCACATTTCAACAACAAGGCAATTCAAAGTGCTTTACATAGAGCAGAAAAGGCATTAAAACAGAATATAAAAGCAACACAAGTAAAAAGACATATAAAAACTATTAAATTTGGAAATAAAAAGAAGCTAAAAGGGAATAAGACAGATAGAACAAGAGAATAAAAGTTACAGTGCAGTGTAAAATATTAACCTTCAAATTTGGTTTAATAAAAGGCGGCAAACAGAAAAGTCTTTTCCACACTAAGCCGACTAAATTTGTAAATGCATCTTCTTCTGTTTTAACTCTCCATCCGGACTAAAAAAAAGCATTTCTCTCCCCTGAAAACTGAGCTTTTCCAAAACATCCTCCACAGTGTGTAAATGTGAAAACGCCGGCTTGGCGTTGTAGTGCGTACGGGGGGAAAACGGAGCTTTGTAGAAACGCTGTAATACCGGTGACAAAACAGATGGTGGCAGTAGTGCGGTGTTGGAAGAGGAAGAAGAAGAAACACGATGACATTAACAACAATGGCAGCAATTCAGGCTGAAAACCACACATAGGGGCTGCGTTGCCTCTGGGTACTAGTGAGAAATAAAATATGATCCAGGAAGTCAAGTTTGAGTAACCGGTTAATGCATTTAAAGGTTTATCAGTCGCTAAAACACAGTACAATAGTTTATAACAGCTCCTGCAGAGCCACAGAAGACATTATAGGACTGTACGACACTTACCATGACTAGTAAACTGACTTTGAAGTGTACAGTTGGTGGACTGGCCCTTTAATTCATCAGCATGAAGGTGCAGCTGTGGTTCTTATAAAAACGAAGGTGCAGATTTAACCGAGTGCACATTCTTTATGTAAAACAGCTCTACAAGGAGGCAGAAACACAGATGCATCCTAACAGCGACCAGCCTCAGGCGGAGCTGTTTTCCACACACCGCCTGGAGTTAATCCACCTCCTCTAACCTTTTCACCTCTCTCTCTCTCTCTTTTAATTCCCTCCACTCTCTCTCTCTCTTTTTCCTCTTCCTCCCCGTAACTTCACGTTTTAATATTTCATATTTTAATTAATCTTTCTTTTCAGGCGCGTCACGCTTCGACAGAGATCTCGCCGCTCTCGAGAGCTCTCGTTCATCTGATCAGCCTTGTCGCCGATGAAAGATTTATTAAATTAACAGTAGGGAGCACAGTACGGTTCGGTCACAGCGTGCGGCGGCAGAATGGAAACATGATATATTGTTGCTTTGAAATCACTGAAGAGGGAAGAAATCGACTGTTCAAGTTCACTTTTCTGCTCTGTTTTATGATCAGCGGAGCAGCAAATGCAGTTTGTCTGATACCATTGACAGGATTTAAATGATACGGCTGCTCTTATTTTATCTTTTTATTTGCTTTTTTTTTTTTTTAAGAGACCAAAAAACCAACAATGAATGTACCATCTTTGTCTGTGTAGCCAGTACACAACATCACAATAGGAACTTTTTTTTTTTTATCAAATTGTTATCAAAATGTTTCACAAATCCTGTAAAAAGTTTGTCTATTTCTCGATACTTTCTTTTTTTTTTACTTCTGTATCTTTAGCTCTTATTTCTCTCCACTGAAGATGCACATTTTATAAATCAAAAGTTTAAAACAGTTCATCGGGGCCTTTAAGAGACAACGGCTTGTTTCAAACAGAGGCTGAACTGAGGCGCTGCACAAAGGGCCAGTACGAGATAAATAAAAATCATGCAAAGATATTCCAGTAGATCTCCAGACTTTAAACACAGACCTGGATATGTGTAGAATATATCCCCTTTAAACCCTGATGCAATATAATATGTGATGTTACAAAAACGTGCACACAGGTACACAAACCGCAATTTATGGGCTACTGTAGAGGTGTGTGTGTTACAGAAGGGCAAAGAAAGAGAGGAGAAACGAGTGTGTGTTCTGCTGTTTGTGTGTGTTTGTTTACCCACGACACACACACACACACACACACACACGCACACACACACACACACACACTTCAGTCTCTGTGTCAATGTCTTTATCAGCGTTTCTCCCCAGGACGGCCTTCTGTTCCGCCTGACAGCTGCCTCTGATTGGGTGTTGATGAAAAACACCGTTTCCCAGAGCGCACTGCAGCTCAGCTGTCCATCCATGCGGCCGGCCGGCAGCGTGTGTGCAGCCAGCGTGAGATTTGGAGTCTGCAGCTTTGATGTGGCTGAGCTGCTGCATCACGCTCAGTGGAGCCACGCAACCACAGCGGCCATATTGATACCCTCGCAGAAGGGCAGAAATCAATCCTGCGCTCTGTGTGTGTGTGTGTGTGTGTGAGTGTGTGTGTGTGTGTGCAGCTTCTTCTTCTTCACTTCCTTTTCTTCGTTCTTCTGCCGTGGCTGGAGAGGCTTAAGAAAAAGTGATGTCGGTCAGTTTTTCTGCTCGTTTGTCAAACGTTTAATACATGATAAGCTGCCTCAGTGTGACCTAATAAAAGGTTCAGTGCACCCAAATTAAGTATCCACCGTCCTACCCACCTCTGCTCCCCCCCGCTGAGGAAAACATAAAGAGAATATGGTCTAATAAACTGTGACAGAATGACAATAATCTCATCAACTGTTGGGCAGATTTACGTCAAATTTGCCGGGAACATTCGTGATCTCTTGGGAATGAATTCTAGTGGTTTTTAGGTGACATCTGACCTTTCGTCAAGCGTCACCCTGAGGCGGGAGTGTCACGCTCGCTCGCAAAACTCATAATCTAAAAGGGCAGGTCACTTTTTAAATGTGTTGAGCACACTGATTCTCCGACGGGAACAAATCCTTTTATTTTAACGAGCCCATGACATTTCCTCCAGCACTACAAATAAGCCAAATTATCATTATTGTGATTGTTCCATCCGACAGTTTAGTATTATGGGGTGTCATGGCATTTAAACACTGTTGGTTAAAAGTAGGATATACAGTATTCTACATTACTGTCTGTCTGTGACTGTAGCTCATGATATTTTATATATTTTTATTAACGTGTACGCATCGATAAGCACCTGAAATGTAAGCAGCATTCTTGCCTATGTTTTGTTCTGTCTGCTTCTGACCTTACTATGAATCAATTTAAGTGCAACACACACACCGGTCGTGTCATTCAAAGCACACAATGCAGGAAGCAAACAGGCTGCACAAACAGAAGAAATAATCAAGTTAAGATGAAGATCAGAGAAGCGAATGTGATGAAATTGCTGCTTTTTTTTGGAGATGTCAATGCTAGGAAACGAGAAAGTGTTGTATCCAGATGCAAAGACACATGTCAAAGCTCTGCTGCTTTCATAAAACAATCCTTCCTCCAAGAAATTACATGTCATCTGAATCAGTTCTATGCAGTTTTTCTCCAATTTGCTGCACTACTTGCTCCCAGCAGGACATTTTACTTTTTTATTCTGTGTATACAGATTATTATATTCTTATCTATTTTACATTTTTTGTATCTTATGCTGTATAGTGTCTATATACACATAAATATGTTTTTATTCATATTTAGGCATCTATAGGTTTGCTCCAAATTACATTTAATTGTCCTTGAACAGTGAAAATGAAGTTATCTTAAATTTATATAGGACTAATTTGCAACAGCAAATATGAAGACGTGTTGTTAATGAACATATCTGGCAAAAATGTTGATACTGAACGTTTGAGTAAAACGTTCAGTGACATTGTATTTCTTTTATTTACACCAAAATATATTATCTTGCAGTACAATATCCACTTGTAGTGACTATTGTTATGTTTAGACACTAATAATCAGCAGTAACCTGAAGCACAAGACCCGACGTGACAACTAACATTTAACTGGAACCACCGTCGTTCGTTAACTTTAACCAAAGTGATTTTTTTAGGCCCAAACTTAAACACACTCAGGAAACCTTGGTCTCTAGTGTCTGCCCTCCATCCACCCTGAACACCTCCCCGACGCTAACGCAGAGTAACTGGGAGAACAATTTAGTAGTAGACTGTAGAAACATAATTTCTAGGAGAAGCAGTTGCATTGAAAACCACAGTCATGGGTGTTTTGACATGTTTTACTCACCATAATCAGTGTGTACCTTGATGCCTTTTGAGGTGTTCACATAACAGTCATATCACTTATGAAACATCCTCCATTGATTCTCCTCACACTGGACAACAAAACAAATGTTGACAGCCCAAATAGCTGCACTTGAATTCAGCCTTGACCTCCCAACATGGCTGCCATTGGAAGGATTCAAATTCCCCCCCTTGTATATACCGTCGCTGCTGCGAATTTCCAACTCACACGGTGGAACAAACCGCAGGCTGCACCTCATGAAACAGAATTTCTTTGAGGAAGTTTGTGAGAGAAGCGAGAAACTCTGAACACAAGCTGATTTGCAATGTATGTGAGTTTTACGACTCAGTTGACAGACTCAATCGCTCACGAGGACAGAAAACTCACCGTGTTTACTACTTTGTTTTCCTTTGGACGTAGGAATAAGACTTTAAAACTTGCAGTCGCCCTCCTCTGGTGTCACACTCGGTGAGTTCCAAACACATTTCGCCTCGTCCACGGGAGTCAGAAGACAAGAGCGACGGCATGAAAACGCTGAAAAACGTCTTTCGGAGGGATGTGGAGAGTTGAAGTGGGCGTGGGAGACTGTGGGAACCAGCAGGAAAGCAGGAGGGAAGGACGTTGTCTGAACACAGAGAGATTATTAAAAGGCCATAAGGGAGGTAATAACCTTTATTGACCTTTATTAACCTTTATCGAGCGCCATCATCCTCTATAT